>NC_089237.1:300000-600000 GCF_963924675.1 Phocoena phocoena
TGGTAGAGACTGAATGCTGAACGCTTCTAAGATAAGGAAGGAGTTAAGATGTCAACTCTCAACATTCCTGTTCAACGTTATCCTGGAAGTCTTAGCCAGTGCAGTACATCAATAAAAAGAAAAGACACAGAGTTTGGAAAGGCAGAAATAAAACTGTCCCTATTCACAGATGACATGATTGTCAATGTAGAAAAACCCAAGGAATCTACCCAGAAAACAAACCAACAAAAATTAATTTTGACTAATGTGAATTTAGTAAGGTTTTGAGGTAAAAGGTCAACACAAGTCAATCCCATTTCCATATATTAGCAACATTCAATTGGAAACCAAAAGGTAAAAGAGCAAGTACCATTATAATAGCTCAGAGGAAAGTTAAATGCTAGGTGCAAATTAACAAAACCTGTACAGGGTCTGTATGCTGGAAACTACAAAACTGCTAAAAGGTAATTTATTTGGTGTATAAACCATTTCATTCAGTTGTCAGCAAGATTTCTCTGCTTATCCTCAAATTACATTTGAGGACAGATTCCAAAGTAGCAAATCATATTTTCATGCATCTACCTACATCTGTGTCGTATGAAGTAGGTATACCAGGGGACAATCTATATATTATATTTATATATGTACGTATGTATATTATGTGTGAGTGTGTGTGTGTGTGTATACATACACATATATAAATATATAAATAAAATCTTCAACATATCTAATTTTAAGAACATTCAAACAATGCCAAGTTTTGGTTCTTTTTCTAACAGAGGATCAATTGCATTCATAATGTCATTTGAAGTTGTATTTTATACTTAATCTACCCATTCATCTTTGTCAGCAGCTGCTTAGGAGCTGTTATAAACATGTTACACAATACTTCCACAAGTACTGTGCGTGTCAACTGTGTGATTTTTTTGGATTTCAGTTTGGAAGATATAAATGACACACATTTTTTTTAAAGTTTAATTGAATATTTTCTCCTTTTATATCAGCTTTCCATTGCTTTCTGATTTTTAGTTTTCCTCATTTAAGTGTTGTGGTTCACATATCTATCTATTCATTGCAAAAAGGGGCTTATAAAGTTAATGCCTGGAATTCATATGAGTATCACCAGGGAATTTGATTATTATAACCTGTTTTCTGAGGCCATAACAGATTTTAGTTTTGTACTTTAGTATTCACACATAAAGCCTTTTTTTTTTTTGCTGTACGCGGGCCTCTCACAGTTGTGGCCTCTCCCGTTGCGGAGCACAGGCTCCGGATGCACAGGCTCAGCAGCCATGGCTCACGGGCCCAGCCGCCCCGCAGCATGTGGGATCTTCCCGGACCGGGGCATGAACCCGCATCCCCTGCATCGGCAGGCGGACTCTCAACCACTGCGCCACCAGGGAAGCCCACACATAAAGCCTTTAGAATGTGATCCCCTACAGTTTCTGACTGGGCTGAACACTCAGGGCATGGTAATAAAAAGAAGCACTTCACTTTGAGTCTAAGAGCTAATCATCTTCATAACAAACCTTGATTAAAAAAAAAAGGCACCCTGTACAAGCTGCTGTGACCGTTCATTCATTGCCTAGACATACAGAACATAAAGCAGTTTAGGAATGTTGGTTATTCTACTCAACACCATAAGTTAATAACCTTGATGAAGAAATTTCAAATGTGCTGATTAAATTCACAGTTGACACTAGTTAGAATGGTTACTATTCTAGAAAATAGGAATCAAATTTGGAATGATCTTAACCATTGGAAAAAAATACCTTTAAAGCAGAGTAAAACTAAAGATGAATTTAGATACTATCCATAAAGACAGAAGAACAATAAAAACATATGAGAAAAGGTATTAATGGGATGGAAGTATTAGCTCTCGCCTTTCTCATCCAGTAGCTAAAACTTTGGAAACGTAGAAATGACCTGGACATCCTCATTTAACAGTGAGAGAAGGTCTCTCCTCCCTCCCCTTCCCGCCTTTCTGCTCAAGGCAGCCAGTCCAGACCCATTCCCTTCCCGTTTGTACCCTTGTGGTTCTGTCCGTGACGACTTTACTCTCACATACTTAGGCCCACAAATTCCCGCATTTCATTGGCCTGACAATATCTGCTTGTGATATCTTATATTCCCCCCAAATCCTGCTATTTCTGTGCCTCTCTCTCTCTCTCTTCTTTGTAATCTAACCTCTAGTTCCTGATTTCTAGTCATTTGTAACAACGGTGGTAAAAGAAAGTTTCCTCCCAATCATAATGACCACGAACTGAATAACAAATCTGTTACTTCCGGGGGAGGGAGAGGGGGCAGTAAAAAGCCAATCCTGTTCTGTCATGTAAGCTCTAACACGGAAGCTTATCCTTTAGGTTACGTCAACAGCAAACCTTCCTATGTGCCAAATGCTATGCATGCTGAACTTGCTCAGGTCTCACAGCAGCCCTAAGAGGCAGGCACTGTGGACAGGGAAGCCACATTTACAGATGAAGTTCCCAAGAGGCTCGGTCAATTGCCGGGTGATGCTGCCGGGCTAACTGAACACCTGACTGCTACTCCGTATTGCCTTTGCTCTTAGAACTGAGCCTGAGCATGGCCACAGCAGTCAGGCCCGAGAGCCTGGAGGGCACTTAAGTAGCACTAAAAAATCATGAAATGCTGGCAAATACATCCTGTCGGAGGGTCAAAGAAATTTTGGTTGTGCAAGTGTAGGGAGGAGAAAAACGTTAATTGGGTTTCAAACATACGAAGGATTTGTTGAAGAATAATGAATGTTCCGTTTCAGTCGAAGACTTTCCGAAGGAAGACGTGCAGAGAGGGCGATCGGGAGTACCTCTGTTGGGTGGGAGGAACCCTGTCTTACCATTAGGTCTAAGGAATGACAAACCAGGAGGTTGTGAAGGGCCCATGAGATGAGTCTCAAACGGACGAATGTGTTCAAGATGTTGTGATTCAGTTGATCGTGACTGTAATTTCCCCATTTAATTTTGAGCAGATATGCTTCTTCATTCTTATTCTTAATCTAATGTTACCTAAAATGTGGATAGAACTTTAGAACTGAAGACAGGTAGTTCAGCCCCATACTTTACAGACAGGAAAACAGAGTCAGAAGTTAGATGTGTGTTGTCATAGGAATACCTGCTAAGGGCCAGAACTGAGTTTTGACCCCAGGTCTCCTGACACCATGTCCACAGCTCAGGCTGCTTTTTGGGGGTTTTGATAGTCACAGAAGAAAGTGTTTTTGAGAATTTCTACTTAATAGAGTGAGATTGCTGTGTGCATAAGAGTGGGGTGTAAGTTTTCACTGATTTATGAACTGTCCTTTTTCTTTGTGTAGTATGAACCCAGAGGACCTGGTCGGCCCTTGTACCAAAGAAGAATCTCATCTAGCTCAGTCCAGCCTTGTTCTGAAGAAGTAAGCACTCCTCAAGACAGCCTTGCCCAGTGTAAAGAGCTTCAGGACCATAATAACCAATCTTCTTTCAACTTTTCCTCCCCGGAGTCCTGGGTAAACACCACCTCATCTACCCCCTATCAGAACATTCCGTGCAATGGATCCAGCAGGACAGCTCAGCCCAGAGAGTTGATAGGTAAGACAGGGTTGGGGGTTGCCACGATTGCAGTTTTAACTACTCAGCTCCTGGGTATTTATGGAGTTTTTCTTCTCCCATTCCTTCCATTCGCATTTATCTTGGAACAGTATTTAATGCTCATAGCTCGTAGGTGTGCCTCAGGGTACACATTAATTTAGGACGATATTGGTTCCATGTTTGTGGTCTGGAAGGTAAGTAGACCTACCCGTATTTGGGAACTGATCATTTTGATCATTTTAACCTGTGAATGCGTGAAAGAAGTAAGGGAACCTAGAATGTATTTCTAAATCAGATCACCTTTGCTTGGGAAAAGCTTGTTTTCTGGATTTTCGTGTTTTCTTCTGGGTTGGGGGCGGCAGTTGGTTAGGTCAGTTTCAGTTTTCAAGGATTTATTGTCAGTAAAGTTGTTGACAGTTTGCTACACAATAGAGTTTGGCCATAAGAGAAACCAGTAAAGTCTGACATTTTGAGATTTAGAAATCCAGTGTTTATTCCTTATATTCTAATGAACTGAGAAATCCAAGTCCAAAGAAGAAAAGAAAGAAGGCATAGGAAGGCCTTGGAATGGATATGGCTGTAAACCTGTGTGCTGGGAAGTCTGAAGTCTTCTTCAGCCTTGAACGCGAGTGCACGTTTATCTTTCCTTTGTTTCCCTCTTTTTTATGTGGAATGTAAAGAATGATACTGTTTGAGTTCTCCCGATCTATATAGCCTTCTCTTTGTAGGCTGTAGTCATTTATCTTTGTGAACAAGTCTGTGATCGTCGGTGAATTTCTGCCTTGATAGCATCAACCTTTGTATTTTAAATTAATTTTGTTCATCTTTAGAATGTGAATCCATTGTGCCTGTAACTGACCCATTTTGGAGTATGTGCCATACAAGCATATTTTTAGAACAATAGACATGGTAGGTCAAAAAGCATTAAAAAGGTATTGGTTTCTTTCCTGTCAAGAGACAGGGTCATTTTAATCTTTAAACATTCGTTAGTACCTTCTATGGTTAAAGTGTTGTATTTTGCCTGGGACTGCTTTGTCATTTTAAAGGTCTAACAGAAATGCACTCATCATATTTGAATTTCCTGAAAAACATCTAAATTACAAATAAGTGATGAAAATTTGTTACTTCTTAGTTGTTTTGTGTATTATAATTTATTTTAAAGACAACATCATTTCTCCTTTTTTTCTGCCTAAATTTTAAGATAGCTTTTGGCCGAAATCAGTAAAAATCTGATAAAGTTGAAGTTTCCTGAGCCCAAAGCACATGTCATTTATGGTGTCTTCTCCACAAATATAAAATTCTTATTTTCTTCATTGCTAGGAGACAAATAGTATTCTTTAGTTGAAAGTAACACTTAGCTAAGTATTTAAAAATTAATTCAAAATCACTACTATCCTGAAGCACAGCTTCTTGTCTAACAGTATGTATGTGTGTGTGTATTTCTTATATTTTATTCTATTTTATATTTTCATTTCATTTTTAGAGGAATGTAGCAATTGCCGGTGGTGAATCAGAAGGAAAATAATCACCACTTGGGGAACTTCTTTCTGAAGTTTGAGACTTATTTCTTGAGTTGAAGGAAATTGTTCATATTATATTGGTTTGGAATTTGAAAGAGGTCATGATATGGCCATATTTTCTCCACAATTACAAGCCTGAGAGCAAAGCTCATGTCTCTGACCTTTTTGAACTTTGGATTTCCCATTTTGGTACTGATCACACTTGGTAAATGCCTGCCTGCTGAGTGAGGAGATCATGAGAATAGACCCTGTGCGATCGAGGGGGTGATCCAGTCTCACTGCGGGCCCTCGGTGTCCTCAGCGAGGGTGGGGATCGTCTCTCCAACACATATGTGTTCGGGTTCTATTCACTTCTCTTGGTGACAAGGCATACTTTATCAAGCATTTTCTTTTTATGCACAGATGAAAATTAAAGATTAGGTAGAGATATGTGTTTTGAAAAAAGTCATTGGTTGCCAGATTAGTAAATTCATAGTTTTAAAGAATAGTTTGTCTTACCAGGAGCATATATGGTAAATCAGATTGACAGAGATCTTACATTCATGATTGGATAAGCGTGTAGGCATTAGGTTAAACTGCCTCTAAAATATTGTTCTGTAAGTATTTATTATTTACTTGAAAACATTCTAAACTCTAATTATATTGTCATGAAGATGAGAATATGGGTAAATAAGACTTAGTAAAGTAAATAAAAATAGTAAGTTTTTGAACAGCCAGTAAAATGTTTATTTTGTATATTAGGCAGTACAGGCCACTTTTATATTGAAGTGTTTATTAAACTAATGCTCTTAAAAACAATTGTTTCATTCACAAAATCAGTGACATTTAGACAGAAAGGTGGTAAACGTTCCAGAAAGCTGTTAAATGGCTTAAAATAATTTTGAACAATTTTGTGAATTTTTAAAATAATAAGATGAAATTAGCATAATGAATCAATGAAATACTAAAACTAAAAAATGAAATATTTTCTCCTTAACTTTCCACAAATAGGTAATAAACGCAAGGGAAAATGTCCATAAATGTCAGTAATCAAAGATGTGCAAAGTAGAACTACAAGATAATTATTTATTTATAAAATAAGCTGAAGTTAAAACAAATAGTAACACTAGTGTTGTGATGTAGTAGGGAAATGAGCAAGCGTTGTTGGCTGAGTATAAGTGGGCAGTATTCTCCTGCAGGGAAGCTTGGCCATAGTTAATCGAAAACTTTCACTGTGTATGTACTATACGACCCAGCCATTGTACCTCTAGGGATTTATCCTAAGGGAGCAGTCGTGAATACTTAGGAATATTTATCTATAATAACATTTATCACAGTATAGAAAAGTGAAAAATTGACTATTATCCATATTTCTAAAAATGAGAGATTACTTTAAAAAGTTACGAAATATCTGCGTTATATGACATCCTTAGGGAAAAATGCACCAGCAAGTTAAATTAGCTCTGGTATTTGGAAGTATGAATGACTTATTTTCTTCTTTGGCCTTTGTGTAATTTCCAAGTTATGCTCAATGAATATGTATTATGATTTTAATCCAATCTAATGTTAGTTAAACTTTTAAAAGATTGAAAGCAAAAGCAATGTTTAAAACAAGGTATGATTTGGGGGCCATAAAATTAGTTAGGAAGAGTGGAGTCGAATATTAAAGGACCTTGGAATTCGGCAGATGATAGGAAACGTGAAGTAAAGTCTACAGCAGCTTTCCCCACCGTATTCCATGTTTCCTTACATATTACAAGAAAAGGGAGTATTTTTAAGAAATTGAATCCAGGTGCTGCTGTTTCTTAGGTTAATAATAGAAGCTGTTTTAACCAGAAGTCTGCATATAGAGCTCATTTTTATTTAAGAAAGAACCTGTCTTTTCCCATTTTCAAACTGTGAGCAGTTAATATAATAGCAAAGTGTGCAATTGTACAGGTTAGTTTTTTGAAGCAAAACCTTCAGACTTGGCCTTTAGTTTTGTATGTTTAGTTATCACAGTTCACGTAGTTAATTCTTCTTCCAGTGTTTATGAGATGGAGAAGTTCAGTTAGATGTGTTGTGATTGCAGAGTGTTGTGGCAGAAGTTGTCTGTCCTTGTGGCTCTCCTGTCGCTGAGTTCCTGGAGATGAGAACCAGCTGTGACACACTGAACTAGTGAGATGCCTGAGGGTCGCTGGGCTTGCCCTTAAATCGGTGCTACTCTTCTTTGCTTCTAGCTCCGCCCAAGACCGGCAAACCCCCTGAGGATCATCTGAAGCCTGAAAACCTTGAGGGGTCCAGTTCCTTCAATTACAGCGTCCTGCAGCATCTCGGCCAGTTCCCCCCACTCATGCCCAACAAGCAGATCGCGGAGTCGGCCAGCAGCAGCAGCCAGCAGAGCTGTGGAGGCAGCAAGCCCGCCATGTCGTACGCCAGCGCTCTGCGGGCCCCGCCCAAGCCCAGGCCCCCGCCGGAGCAGGCCAAGAAGAGCAGCGACCCTCTGTCTCTGTTCCAGGAACTCAGCCTGGGGAGCTCATCGGGCAGCAATGGCTTTTACTCCTATTTTAAATAATCACTTTTTTTTCCTCCAGGGAGAGTGTTTTCATTTCTGTTTGTATCAGTAGAATTAAGATAGCTGGACTTCACCTATAGATGCACAGTTCCCTTTGTTTTAATATTAAGTATGTTCTCAATTGCTTTGCTGCTAGACTTGCAACTAATTTTTTTTTTTACAGTATATTCCATTATTTTGCATTTTTGACATGAGTCGGAATTTTGACAGCTTTTATGTGGAATAAAAAATATTTTTAAATTTGTGTATTGTTACATATGTTTGCATCAAGCTAGCAGCTAAGAGGTTAATTGTGCAACTATTAAAAAAGGAGAAAAAAAGTTTGTCTAAAATGTATTTAAAAAGAAAAAAAAATTGTAAGTAGCATTTACATTTATTCAGTAATATTACCATACGCTGGGTTTCTGTACCAGAAATGGCCAGTTGATGTACAAATGTATGTTATTTTTGCTTAAATTCATTGAAAATTTTTTAAAAAAAAGGGGGCAGCATCTTCTAAATACTTTAAGTTTTATCAGCTTTTTTTGGTGACAAGATGCTGCATTCTAAAACTTTTATAGTTTTAGACTACGTATGATGTGCTGTTGTAATCTCCATCCACTGTAGGATAGAGTTAAAGGCATTCTTTGCAGGTGTATTTCATATGCCACTGTTTTTTGTAACATGAAAAAAACAGTGGCATACTTAATTATTTTTTGGACAAGCTACACTTTAAGCTTGTTTTTAATGTTAATTTGATAGTGTGTGTTTTTTTTTAAACAAATCATGAAGCTGAAAAATTTTTAGGATTGTTGGTGCTTAGTAGACTTGATAACTATTTTAAAAATGCGTGAATTTAGTAACATCTTCTTTTCCTCACTATGCATGTGTAAATGTTCGTAATCTGGCTTCCCCTCTCCAGTGGTATAAAGAGTTGTGCCGCTTTAAGGTTTTTTTTCCCTCCAGTAAAAATTTTGGTACCTTTATTTGATGTTTACATTAAAATGTGACATTATACATGGCAATTCAAATATTTTGCTAACTGTTTTGTTTGAGGAACATCATTAAAGAAGAAATATAATGTTTGTCAAAGATGTATCAAAATTCATCAAAATCTGGGGCAAGAAGCTGCCCTTGTTTTCATGTCTTTTGATTCTTCTAAAAGAACCCCACTGAACTTGTACAAAAATATACAATTTAAACAGCTATCTTAAATATCCTACAGTCTAAACATTGTTTTGAATGAACTTTGGTAAAATCCAAAGAACAACGTTTACCCTCTTAAAACTTGTGGTCTTGTAACACTTTTGAAACGATGCATGTCCATATTGTTTTCCTGATCTAGTAGTACTACTTTTATACTTCAGAGATATCTTGAAACTACAATATAACCTTTTTTAAAAAAACATGAAATAATAAGGTAAGGTTGGGAAACACTGCATATCCTGAACGGACCCTCATGATCCGTTCAAAACTAGTTTTCTTTCGGAAGACTGCCTTTGAATAGGCCATCGTCTATTCGCGGTCCATTTTTAAAGCAGAGTTGAAAAGTGGAGGGCAAAGAAGAGCGTCTGCGACTGGAGTTTAGTTGGTGTCAGCCAGCAGTAGTCCCCTGTAAGCCTCGGACAGTTTGGGAGAAGAGAGTGCCTTTAGTTAAAGGCTGTCAAGCTCTAGGACAAATGAAGAGAACCTCTTTTTTATTCAGTTCTGTCCTTCTGCCCAGAGTGCAGTTCACTTCTCTGTGGCTTCACGTTACAGGCTGCAGGTCTCTGTGTAAGGCGGCAGATGTAGACGTGTAGACTGCAGACGTGCTAGTGGTTAGTATAAATCACAGTTGGAAAACGGAGCCAGCAAGTTACAGCACCTCGTTTTCTCTGTAAGATGTCAGATTTTACTCAACACAGTCACAAGAAAAGAAGAAAAAGTTTTGCCATATAGCTGTGTATTTCTAACTCTGTGACAAAACTCAAGATACAGCCCAAATGAAAATGAGATCCCCCTGCTGTGAGGATGTCGGTGAAGAATAATGTTCTTGTCAGTGATGATTCCCCTCCCCCGAAAATATACAGGACTGCGACGCAAGCCAGGTCAGTGGTCGAAAGCATGCTGATCTGACCAAGACAGAACTCTCCCATCAGGGCTGTCAGTTAACCCCTCGTCATAAAGTAATTGCCTAATCATCTGCTTTCCATACTTGAACCTTTAAAAGATACCAGTTTTAAAATTATTTATATTTAAATGTGCCCACCCTGCTGCCCTTATATATTGATGGAAGCTTTGCGTAAGGAAGCTGTTACGTTGTTGTGACTTTGCTGTCCTAAGCAGTTATTTCTAAAAAACTGAAAGTAGCAGCTACCTCTTAGTCCGCTGCTCTGCTGAGAACGTGTGTTCCTCACTTCCTTATCGTTTCTACAGCCAGTCAAGGATTCGAATGTTTCCATCTCAGCTTTACTTAATGCCATCTTTCCAACTGTGCTTTAAATGTAATGTATACATAATAATATCTTGTAACAGTTTTGAGAAAGTCTTACTGCAAGAATCATTGCAAGTTTCCATTGAAATGAGGCGTGGCTTCTGAGTACCGTTCATCCTGTTGGATATTACTTGGGTAGTGTTAGCAAGTGCCCACGAATCAGACTTAAAAAACAACTTACAGTCGGCCTTCCGTATCTGCGGGTTCCATGCCCACCAATTCAGCAAAGCATGGGTCAAAGATATAAAAAAAAAAAAAAATTCCAGAAAGTTCCAAAAAGGAGAACTTGAATTTGCCATGCGCTCGCAACTATTTGCATAACATTTATATTGAATTAGGTATCATAAGTAATCTAGAGATGATTTAAAGTATATGGGAGGATGTGTGGAAGTTATATGCAAATGCTACGTCATTTTATGTAAGGGACTTGAGCATCCTCGGGTTTTGGTAGTCCTGGGGGTCCTGGAATGGATCCCCTGCAGACACTGAGGGGCGACTGTGTTTTATATTCTAGGTCCAACCTTAGAGTTCAGATGGAACTTTTTTTTTTAAAGCTTGATGTAAGCTCTGGGATAATACCAAGTATTACCAACTTCCTTTTCTTCCAAAACAGGTTTCTTCTAAGTGCAGTTAGTTGTTCACATGTCTTTCTACTTCTTTGTTCTTTATATCACTCTGAAGTTTCCTTTTTCTTGCCAGAACTATTTTTTATTAATTTTACTTTTTAATTTCAGTGCTACTGAGATTTTCTTTTTTTACCTTAAAGAAATTCTTTTGGGTGATAGAATTTGTAGCGTTTTCATGCTAACTTTTTTTTCCTATCTAAAAATGAATTTCTGTTAAGATCTGAATGAGCCTCATTCAGTGTAACATGGATATTTTCTGGGGGGTTTTTCAGAGGGGTTTTGGTTGCCATTTGGCATGTGCTTGGCCAAATTGTTATAGCAGAGCTTTGTTTTTGATTAATCAGCAGTTAATTATTGATCATTTAAACAACATGACTTTCATTTTCCTTTCCTCAGACAGAATGCTTTCTCTCCAGGTCATTTTGTATGTGTGAAAT
The DNA here is from genome assembly GCF_963924675.1 of Phocoena phocoena. Classification (NCBI taxonomy): domain Eukaryota; kingdom Metazoa; phylum Chordata; class Mammalia; order Artiodactyla; family Phocoenidae; genus Phocoena; species Phocoena phocoena. The sequence goes on from NC_089237.1 coordinate 311,129, forward strand.
AATAAACTGCGTGGTTTTTTTTCATCAGAGATTCTAGAATAAGTTTGAGTTTGGTGTGAACATCAATTGGTCTTTTCAGTTCAAAGAACTGCAGAATAAGTAAAATAATCAGAATTCCCACTGAATAAGCATTACCTAATTAAACATAGCGATCTCCAAGACCTATTTGTGAAAATAGTTTCCTTTTTTATGGTGGCATTGAAATTGCTGAGAAAGTAACTGAATTCCCTACCTTGAGATAATTAAGATACAGTATTATCTTGCTCTGGTATAGTTGATCTTACGTGTTTAATATTTTCCACGTATATACATTTCAAGAGCAAAGCTATAAACATATAGGAATGTATCTCTAGCGACCTGCGCTGGAGAGAGTCACCTTGCCTAAGAGCCAGTGTGTGAAAACCGATTTCAAGTTAAATTTCAGATTTCAGCTGTTGTTATTAAGGAAATTAAATTTACTGAAATCGCCATTTTAAGAAGAGACACCTGCTATCCTTAGAATTGTTTCCTACTGGAGCTGTTTGTAAAAAGAGAACCCAGAAAAAGCCTATAAAAATACAAGATTAAAACTTTAAATGTATTGCAAGATACAAATTGCTACCTTAAATGTTACTTAGGCGCTCTGGTGTTTCTTCTAGCTCCACAAAGGTAGTACTTTGTCTTTTATGATTTACCGACGTCGTTTCTTGCTAACCATCCCTTTAACTATTGAGAAACCCTCAATTTCTACCACCACCCTCATGTGCGCTCCTAAATCTCAAAGGATATGTCTTAATGGATCTGATGTTCACTCCGCTTTTTGCCACCTGACCCACACAGTATTGAGCAACTAGAAATAACGGATAATGTTCTAACCATGATTTCTTGTTCAGAATATCAGCTAGTGATGTCCGCCACATTGGTATAACGGTAACAGGAAGGAGCAAGCGGCACGTTAGTCTTCAGAGAGCTCGTTACGTTAGGTTTCTCGAGTTCTCCATCTGCTTGGGGTTGGGTATTTATGGGCTGAGGCTTCCCTGTGAAGCTGCTAAATTCACACTACTCCCATACCTGTTTAAGTAGCGATTTGAAGACCATTGTTGTAAGGAGTGAATCAATCTTACTGGCATTTAACATTCTCTTAAAGCACATTCAGGAAGTGGCATTGTTATTACTTTAAATTAGAATATGAGATTAAGCAGATCACAAAAAATTTTAATGTAACATTTAAATTTTTTGAAATGTTTGAAAATATCTACTTTGGAATAAACCTTAAGGAAACAGTCACAGGAGCTTCTAAATGTTTTTGAAGGGAGATACCTAACAGAAAAGAATATAGGCTTAGTAATGTGAACTGTGGTTAAATCCTAAACCCAGTTATACAGTATTAGTCTAAAGCTTCTAAAACTGGAGTGTTAAGAAAATCCAGAGACATTCATATACTTACAGTTTCAGTAATGTATTAGACCAGACTTTATTTGCAATTTGTTCAACAGAGAGATTTTATTTTGATACGAATATTAAGCATAAAGCATAGTAAGTTTTATATAATTCTATAAGTTCGTTAAACAATATTACGGAATTTTCATTATATTCTTTGGGAGTCTTTTTAGCTGTTTCTACATCTCATATATGAGGTGTCTTCTGTGTTTTATTTTGCATACTAGCATGTGACTGCCTGCCTTAGAACTATGTATAGGAGGGGAAACCGATATTACTTAAAATTTTTGTTTTGATGTTTTGAAATGAATTTCATCGTTAGTTCTTTTTTTCTTTTTTTTTTTTTTTTTGATGTTTGAGCAGTTGAGGGGAAGGGGCAAATTCCATAGGTTTCAACCCAGAATAGAAGGAGTATCTGTTTACAGATATGTCCTGTTTTAAGATATGGACATTTTAAGCAGGATAGAGCTAGCGGATCTCCAACTTTAGCCAGCGTCAGCATTAGCTGGAGGCCTTATTAAAGTACAGGCCGCTGGACCTGCCCCACAGTTTCTGATGCCAGGCCGGAGCCTGATCATCTGCGTTTCCAGCAAGTTCCCAGGCAGCACTGACGTTGCTGGTCCAGGCACCGCACTTTGAGAACCACGGGTCTAGAGGAAGTCTGAGGGTCTCTTCAGCCACGCATTTATTTACTCAGTGTACAAAACTGATCTCTTGAGACATTTTTATAATTCTGATGCCGCGACGGGGACATTCATGGAGAAAGACCTCCGTGGAGTGCCGGGCCCTCTGGGGGGCGGCCACCCCTCCCCCCGCCCCTCAGCGCTCACCCCGTCTGAGGTCTGTGCTGCTCTTCCCCGTGACGGGGCGGGAGCTCTCGCATTTGGAGGGTGAGTTTGGTTTTGTGTGCACTGCAGCCTGGGCTTTGGTCTGGAAGCTGTGCGTTTGTTTGGAGCGCTTAGAGTCAGTCTTGATGCTCCACACACGCGGAGGTGAGGATTGTGGAAGGGAGCCATCCGACTGTCCCGAGAATGCAGTTCGCGTTTATTGAGGCCCCAGGTGCCGGAGGCCCCGTCCTAAGATGGCAGTGACCTGAAGCATGGAAAACGATAGATAAACCCCAAATGGTGTAGTCGTAGTTTTTATGTTTTGGGGGATGAGGGAGGTGAGGGCAAAGGATTTGCTTTTCAAATTATGTGTTTCTCAGGTTAACAAAGTTAATTTGGATTCTCTGCCATGCCGGTAGGTGTTAGGGGCGCCTGAATTGTTGTATGTGGCAGAAAATTGATAATTGTCTCTGATTACTTTGCTACCTTAAAAAAAAATCTATATATGTTTGCACAAAAAAAGTCTAGAGGTATCTACCACCTACACAGCATGAGTTATTCATAAACCATAGGTGCACATGTATGAGCAAGTTATTTTTGAGAAAGAAACTGCCTACAATACAATAAACCTACAGGTCTTTGGGTATTTTAAAATTCACGTGCTGTTGTTGTTAATATTCCCCCTGGAGTGCAGCTTGAGGGGTATTGGTCTCTGCCTCTGGTTTTTTGTTTGGCTTTGAAGTTACCGAGACCCTAGAAAGAGAAGAAATAATTTTTAAGGTAATAGATTATAGGATGACTTAGATGTAGACCGTATGATAAGCATCATAGGACACACAGCTTTGGAATTCTTAAAACACAGTACTTCTTCCTTGAAAGGCAAGGTAACCTCTGGTGGGATTGTTTGTATGTTCAGCACACGTTACTTTATCCAATTCCAACTCATAGGGAGCTTCCGTTTATTTATTCTTTGCACGATGCCTTGGAAGTGAAGACCTCTGTGTCTTTCAGCTGCTCAGAGGGCTCTTTTGTCCAGGATGAAGTGCTGATGAGTCAGTTACACCTGAATGTTTCTCAGCCCCCCCCCCCCATACAGAGCAGGAGTCTTGGAATTTTACATGTCCAGACCATGCCTACTTCCTGTAAACCCATGTGTATGACATTGTACTGTATCCGCTTTCTGTGCCAGTCATCCCACCTGATTCTTTGAAACCCATGAAGGTACTGGTTAAGTGTAGTAGTTGTATCCTAGGTAAATCCAGTGATTAAAATACCTCTCCTCTCAATTCTAAAGGTAATGGGTTTTGCATCTTATTAAAGGGTTCTGTCATGAGCGACACAGGTTTTGTTTTTGTTTCTGTTTTTGTTTTTTTAATGCTTCAAGAATACAGTTCTTACCTAAACGCGTTCAGCCAACTTCATACAATCACGTGGCAAATTCATACTGGGTCTTATTTGGGCAAAAGCCTCCCAAAGGAAGGTTACATAAAACTGATCAGTTTCCATCTCTTAAAAGTACCAGTTGTACAGCCATCTAATAATCATAATTTCTGGCAAAATTATTATTTTTTCTTTGCAGTTAACGATACCTCATCTGAGAGTTCTAATACCTAAAGAGTTTATGCTTAAAAGTAAAAATGACTTTGTACCATAAAATAACCCCAAAGCCACTCTCTAGGGTTTTTATTTTCTTCCTTTTTTGTCATTTTCTTTTTTAACTTAGTTTTAGAATTACTTTAGTCGCTTTGGTTCCTTAGAACAAGTTTTCAATTTGGAGGTCTCTAATTCCTACATTGTGACCATTGTCTCAGTGAAGTTCTTTTGTTTTAAAAGATTCATGGTAACACAAAATGTATTTTACTGCTACAACTAAAATGTATTTATAATAAAATGCCTTTTTAATAATTTGGAGATCTGTTTGTTATGTGTGAACCACAATCCTCTGCTTCCTTTTAAGAGCAAAGGTCTGACAGAAGTTAAGCACAGCACTTTGATTTTATTCATGATATTAATCAGTAAAACCAGCTAAAGTAACAGAGCTCAACATTAATTTGCAAAATTGTGACTCTATGGCTTCCAGAAATTTGCAACTTTACTTGTGTCTCTGAACTTCAGCAGAAGCAAAGGCCTAAAGGCTTCAAGTGTTACCTGAAAGTTTAAAGATCATCAGTGATCAGTGAGAAAATGAGCCCTTTTCAAATTGCCATTCAACGTGGTTCTTAGGAATTAAAAATAGTGATCATGGATTAGTCTTAACAAGTCACTTGTTGATGCTGGGCTTGTGGAGCCCAGATTTCATTTCAGAACTTGTAAACCTACTTGGTATCAATATATCATGAAGGTATTATAACACATTTCACAGGGGTGCGTGGCATGCATTGCTCCCTCCCCACCCCTGCCCCTCCCCTCCAGATGCTGGCCGTGTAGAAAATTGCCCTGAGCCAGGGTCTTGTTTTTGTCGGGGAAATAATTCTTTGCATCTGCCATGATACGATTTTGAGAAGCATTAGCAGGTCAAAGGATGCTTTGTGTGCCCTGGCTCTTTTATTTTTAACACCCCATTAATGTGGCACCATAAATCTAACTTGAATATTCTGTGCTTAAAGTGTGCAAATGTAAGAAGATAGAGCAGTCAGCCTTTCATAAGGACAATTTCTAATTCTTACTCATTGCAGTGGATTAGTTTTCAAGCTAGGTATCTTGCTTTCTTTGACTTGATCTGATACAACATAAATCATCTCTGGATTTTGGAAAGAAACACACTTCTTTACAGATAAATCAAATGGCTTTGGAGGACTCCCTGGGCTGCCATCTGCCCGACAGGAAGTAAGCAAAGCCCCCCTCATCAGTGGGAAAATGCAAATAAGACTGTCTCAGGTGTTAATTCCTATGCATTATTTGAAGCCTTTGAAGCATTTTTCTGAGAATGATATTAGTGTGAAAGTTACTGGGAAAATGTAATTTCATCAAAACTGCAAGGCGGGAACTGTATGGAGAGCAGGTCAAGCGTGAGAATGGAAAGTTGGCCTCGTGGAGGGGGTGCTGGAATGGAGACTTACTTGCACTCAGCTTGGTTAAACTGGAACATTCCGATGCCGCTGTGGTATTGGAGCTGAAGAGCCCTGGGTCTGTAATGGGCTCTGCCACTTGATTCACACCGTGGTACTGTCCTAACGAACCACTTCCCAAAGGGATGGAAATCCTCTCTTCGGACGTGAAGACCCCATCTTGATCGCACAGCCTCAGTTCCAGCCCATCCTACCAACTGCAGCCCGAGTTACCTTCTGAAACGGATCCGATGGTGCCACTCTTCTGAGAAGCCCTCGGTGGTTGCCCATCGCACCCTAAATTTCCTAGCTGCACTTTGGAGACACCCCCGTGCCTTCTTCCTGAGCACTTCACACAGTCCCCTAAATCAGACGGCTTGCCGTTCCTCGGCTGGATGAACCCTGACCTTCTTGCTTCTCTACTTTGTTTGGAGCACGCCCTTCAGCGCTCAGACCCCCCAGGTCAGTTGGAATTAGTTCCCTCATCCTCTGTGCCTCCTTAATGGGCTTATATCTATGTTATCACAGTTTTTATATTAGAGTTAGGAGTTTGTGAGCTTCTGGGTGACAGAGATCTTGTCCTAAGACCCCAAGACCTACAGCACTGGCTCTGTAGTTTTTACAGAGCAGGCCCTCGAATGCCTGTTGCACTGGCTCAGAGGGTTTGATTGACAGAAGAACTTCAGGACACTCTCCCCTTCTCATGGATGCCCTTTGCCACTGTGGTGTGGCCAGATGATAACCGTGGGCAGGACTGATGGCCTGGGGTGCAGGAGTGAGCTGTCCTGTGCAGTCACACCCCCGCCTACTCCACTGTGCTCTCTGAGCGATGACAACGCACTAGCATTCACCGGGTATCACTGTTAGAAGCCTTGGTTCGACAGCTTCACCACGGTTACGTCAGTTTTGGTGGATGCTGCCTACGTTAGCGTATCCCCGTCAGTAGGCATATTCCTACGTGCAGACTTCTGGGAAAGTGATGAAATTCCCCTTTGTCTGAACCTCTGGTTGATTTTATATCCACAGAAGGAGATAATCAGATTGAAGAGGAGCTGCAGTTGCAAAGTCTGCGGTATTACCCCATTCTTAGCTCATTAAAACAGATGCTCTGCAAATTGATTTGAACCATCGTTTCGGGAAACTGCACAGCTAATTCCTGAGAAGAAAGGGCGCTAGTTAGACGATGGGGTGAACCATCGGAGAGCTCTGGAAAGTGGGCGTGGCTCCCACTCTGGGCTCCGCCGCAGAGAGAAACAGGAGAACGTGGTTCAGTGCCCTCCGTCGCTAATTGAACAGAAATGTACTCGGAGGCCTCAGCTGACAAGCCCTCCTGCTGTGAGTGGCGACCAAAAGGGAAGGGCCTGGAGTCCGGGGAGTGGGTGGCTTGTCTCTGGGCCTGCTCGTCAAGCCCACCTGCTGTTAGGTCTTCTGTCTCTTTGGAACCCAGACATGCACGTGTTTTTACAAAGCTAAAGAGACGTGGGCGCTCTCGGCTGAGGCTCCTCTGGGAAGAGAAAGTTTTGAGGATTCAGTCCTCAACCTGGTGACCGGGCTTAAAGGGAGTGGTGACCTGGGACCAAAGCAACAGGGAACTATTGGCAGGTGTGTAAGTAAGCAGGCTTTACCTGAGGAATCAGATTTCCCTGTGACTCTAGAGGCCTTCTAAGACCCAGATAATTCCTACTGGGTTGGTTCTGTTAACAGGGTGGAAGAGACACTATTTTGAAATGAAATTTGTGATCTAGTGTCATTAAAGGTAATTTTTTTTTTTTTGCGGCATGCGGGCCTCTCACTGCTGTGGCCTCTCCCGTTGCGGAGCACAGGCTCCGGACGCGCAGGCTCAGCGGCCATGGCTCACGGGCCCAGCCGCTCCGCAGCATGTGGGATCTTCCCAGACCGGGGCATGAACCCGCGTCCCCTGCATCGGCAGGCGGACTCTCAACCACTGCGCCACCAGGGAAGCCCTAAAGGTAATTTTGAATCATCCAGCAAAGCCCTTGTGGAAAGCCGTCTGTTCCTTTGTTTCTTTTTAACTGCAATACGGTTGATTTACAGCATTGTGTTAGCTTCGGGTGTACGGCAGAAACCCGTCCGTTCTTAAGGGCTGACGTGCTCCGGCTCAGAAGACCGTCTCACCCAGGGACACGCAGCTGCGCACGCCGCCGTAGGGAATACAGGGGCTCAGGCCGAGCACGGGGCCCCGGAGGCCAGGGGAGCAGATCCCGGATGAGCTCTAGAGGCCTTCTTACTGCACTTCCTGATGCTTCTTTGTAGCCTCTTTGCACGCACTCCTCCCGGCCCTTTTCTAGTTCACGCACTCGTCCGATGTACCAACACATCCCGAGGGCGCTGTGCAGAGCGTGTGACTGGGCTGGGGAAGGTTCCAGCTGCCGGATGACTCAGAGGAAAATATAATCCAGCAAGGCAGGCAGGCAGAGGGAGCCACACAGACCGGGTCAGAACTGGGGGTATGAGCACAGTGTTAAGGGCACAAGAAGGAAGAAAGCACAGGTTTTGCACGGAGTGGTTGGAGGATGTGTCACCTCGTGATGTCCAAGCTGGGTCCTGGGGAATAAGGCGACTCCGGCAGCTTCAGAAAGGGGGCGGGCCACATGCGGCCGAGGAACCCACCTAAATCGCATAGCACTTACGCCTTACTTTCAAGTCACCCACCCACGATTGAAGTCTCAGCTCCCGAGGGACCATCCCTGGTTTTTGTCCAGGACCAGGTCATGTCCTGGTTTAGCGCAGTGCTTCGCACACAGCGTTGTATTTAGGGGGGTAGACAGCGTAACGGTTCCCGAAGATGTCCACAGCTGAACCCCTGGGACCTGGTACTTTATATGGAAAAAGGGACTCGGCAGATGTGATTAAGCTATAAGGATCTCGAGACGGGAGCTTAGCCTGGGTTATCTGGATGGACCCAGTGTTATCACAAGGGTCCTTCTAAGAGGGAAGCTGGACAATCAAAGTCAGAGAAGTGGGAGCTGTGGTGAGGGAGCCACAGACCGAGGACAGTGGGTGGTCTCAGAATAGGAACCGGACACACTCGGTGAGTGTGCATTTGCTTAAGTGATGGACACCCTGTGGGAGAGACGTCAGCCGGCTCAGCATGTCTGGGAAACCACATCCTCCGGGGAGGCCAGTGCTCAGGGCACAAGCGGCAGGGAGAGGGTAGGAGAGCCGGGCCTCGCGGCAGCAGGGCAACAACACGTGGATTTGCGATTCGTCTCGGAAGTGGAATCTGTGAGGCGTGCCCGGGAGCCAAAGGAACCACAGGGCTTCTCGGCGTGGGTGGCTGAGGGGATGCAGGGCCATCGAAATGAGGGGGCAAGCAAGGGAGGGCAGGTTAGGGCGCACGTCCCTGCGGGAAGCACTGCAGCACACCAGCACCGACGCCGGCACAGAGGCGGCCTGGACACAGGCAGGGACCGCGGCCCCGGGCAGCCGACAGCCCAGAAGGGAGTGAAACTTCTCGGGAGTTGTGTCGTGAGCTGAGAAGTTCAAAGACAAAAACCCCGGAAACGTGCACCTTTAAGGGGCAGGTGGCAGAATTGCTAGGGCAGTAAAAGGGAAAATTCAGGGAATCTTAGGGAGGGAGCGGAAGCAGAGGCCCGAAGTACAAACTGCAGAAAGGAGTCGCGGGGCGCCACAGGCGACGGAGCGGTCCCTGGTGACCTTCAGGAGGGCCCGTGCCGCGGCGTGGGCCATGGGGTGAGCGCGTGGCTCGGGAAGTGAGCGCAAAGTCGGCGGCGACACGAGGCGTGAAGAGGATCGTGGTTTCGGGACTCTCGTCGGTTGACGGGAGACGAACGACCAGGCGGCAGATCTGAAGGAAGGGACGCTTACTCCCCTACCTGAGGCTTTCTAGCTGCTTCCCTGCCTGTAGCCTCTGCCCCTTGGCCGTCTCTCACGCGCATCCCCTGTTCGTATGCCTTTATCATAGCGCTTCCCCCTCAGAGACCCTCCCTGGCCTTCCGTGAGACAAGTAATGTAAACTTTATTTTAAGGCTTTCTTGCTTTCTTGAACTCTGACAAGTCTGGACTGCTTCACTGAAGCAGTGATTAAACGATCGTCAGTGGTTTCCAAAAATTGTAAGCAGCAGCGTTCTTTTTTCTAACAAAGTCCTACGTTAGAACCTAAATTTCTCAGCCCTAAATATGTAATATACAAAATATATTTTTTTACTTTTATAAATTTATTTAGTAAACACATTCTGTAACAGCTTCTTGTAAAATCAATTTGTAAGGGCAATGATGATATTTTGAGGAACACAAATATTGGAAAATGGGGTTTACGGAAGACAGATGCAGTCTGACATCTAAATCTAACACTAATTTATTTTCCTTGCTTTCTTTGGGCAATGTGAGCAAACACTGTGATTTATAAAGATAAACAGCCTGCACCACTGTCTGAGCAGACATGCACAGGCCGGAATTTTCCAAAGACCAACGCAGAGCTGACAATCCTAGTCCGTGAAACACAGGCAAGAAGTTGAAATGTACGCAGAGAAATGGCCAAAGAAACTTTGTTTTAAGGCCTCCTCAGGAGAAAATTACAGCACACGTTTCAACCCTTTGAAGGTCTTTAATATACATACCAGAATGATGCACGCAACACAGGTAAGTCCACGTTGGGTTCTGTTCCAGTCAGAATAAATTGGAGTCCAATATCTGCACAGCTCACAGGGAACCTCCGGGATCCCTTGGTCTCTCCAGAAAACTGGGACCTGGCAAGACTGACCCATATTAGCCAGCAAGACAGCTAACAGCTCAGCTTCTGGAAGGAAGCAGACAGGAGCCTGGCTCTCCTTCCTTCCTCTGCTGTGTGCCCCTAGGTTAGCTACTCAGCCTTGCTGAGTCTCAGTTTGTTCATCTGTTGAATGGGAATAAAAGCGAACACACGGCTGTTGCAAGGCTTAGGAGAGAGAACACATGTCAAGCGCTCAGCCAGGTCAAAGGCCGTCTTACCAGTTCATGTGTGTTTCATGGCGAATTTTAAAATGTGAGATTTATGTTTGCCGAGGTATGGGACCACTTTGTGCATCTCCTGGTATTAACAGACGCAGAGAACCGCAGAAGCGGAGGGAGCGTAACGATGAGTTAGTCTAACACGTGCTCTGGTCTCGCAGGAGTTTGTTAATGTTCACAAGTGAGGGACTGAGGCCCAGAGCAGGTTGGCAGCGGCCCTAGTCTGGATTCGTCCTACCACAGCCCCTACTATGTACAGGGAGCGCATAGTAGGGCCTCGAGATGAGGGCGACTGAGGGGACACCTGAGTCCAGGAGACCCTGGCTCAGCGCCCTGGTCGGTTCAGATGGGACGCAGCCCCGTTCGTCTTTCCTCCACCTTAAGTGGAGAGGATCATAGGCTGCCACCTCCCTGCCTCTTGGACATTTCTCGGTAGACTGTGTCCCTATTTTATTAGCTTCACTTGGTGCTTGAAGCACGCGCGGGGTCACCCCAAGACCCTCTGTTCAAAACGCAGTGTAGGTTGGCTTCCGACTGTCTCAGCCTGGCAGGACCGGGCGGGAAGGGTGTTAGCTGTTTAAATCAGTGACTTGGATATTTGTTTTGAGCTCTTCAAACTCAGGGGTGAGAACGCTCAGACTGTGCTTGCAGACCAATCCCCCGAACTCTGTTTATCCCTGGGGCTACCAGGGCCAGTCATGGGCAGGGGGAGAGGCGGGTTTAAAGCCAAATCAACGAGAGCGTTTCCAGGAGGTCAGGGCTTTCACATTCAGGCCAGAAACTTGTCAGGAGCAAAGGCAGAAGAAGACAAAGCATCACTCCTTGTCATGGCAATTACCTTAATGAACTTTCTTCGCCAGGCGGGATGGATGGCCGGGGTGGCCGTTAACTTGCGGCCTCAGTGGCTGCTACTGAGTGAGGCTGTGAAGCGGGGGCTGAAGGAGGCCACGGCAGCTGCAGCCCCGCGGCTTAATCGGTTCCACGTCGTGCGTTCATTCATACCTTGTCTCCACTTCAGATCTTTTCTGAAAGCAGGCAGGGTATAAATTAGAAACGAATTGGTAAATAAAATATTTGATCAAAATGGACAAGTCACGCCAGCAGGGGAAATACTGCAGGAGGCTGTGATTCAAACCCCTCTTTATTGGGGCGGTCAGGAAAAATAGAGGTAACAGAATTGAAATGTTCAATCCCAAGGAGGGATTAATAAGGACCAAACCACCAGGACAGACCCCATTATGTGTTAGCCAAGGAGAGGATGCCATGTGTCTCGGACCCCCTAGATACCTGGGCAGAGGCTAAGTGAGGACCGGACGGGACCCTGGTTACCCAGGTGGGAAACCATCAGCCTTGTTCTCGTTCCTGCTCTGACACCAGTTAACCAGATCTTGGGAAGCAAGTCCTTCTCAGGTCTTCAGCTGTTTCTTCTGTACAATGGCCACAGGAGAGGGATCAAAAGGAAGAATCAGTAATATGGATCCAGTCTCTATTTAAAATTTTGATGCTGTCTTCATCCTGGATACTTTGCAATAATTTTGATTTTAAAAAATCACACATCACCTATCCAAAAGAACGTGAAGCAAGCTCCCAAAGACATATTTGTCCATCCATGTTCATAGCAGCATTATTCACAATGGCCAAGAGGTGGAAGCAACCCAAGTGTCCGCTGAGGCATGAATGCGTAAACAAACCTGATGTATCCATACAGTGAAGTATTGTTCGGGCTTTAAGAGGAATGAAGTTCTGACACAGGCTATGACGTGGATGAACCCTGAGGACATTACGCTAGGTGAAATAAGACAGACACAGAAGAACAAATAGTGTATGATTCCACTCATGTGAGGCACCAGAGTAGTCAAATTCAGAGAAACAGAAAGTAGATGGTGGTTGGGAGGGGCGGGGAGTTGTTAAAGGGGACAGAGTTTCTGTTTGGGAGATGAAAAGAGTCATGGGAACTGGCTGCACATGTAACATGACTGAGCCGGGCACTTAAAAATAATTCCGATGGTAGATTTTACGCTGTGTCTGTTTCACCACATTTCTTAAAAAGTCCCACACTTAAATATTATTTATCTTGACTGAGTTGCTCGTCCTGGCTCCCGTACCTCATGGGATCTGATGAATTTTAGAAAGCTGAGAACGTGAGAGCGTTATGGAACCTCAGGGTCGGATGATTTTTCCGTTTGTGTCCGTCCCGCTTGGCTGCTAACTGCCCGCCTCAGAGCCAGTGGCGCGGTGTCCTGCTGCGGGCCCATCGGCAGGCCCCTGGCCGAGCGCTGCGGTGAAGCCCGGGGACGCCCCGAATCCTGAGCCCCACCCGTCACAACGTCCTTCCCGCGAGCATTGGTGAGCGGACTGGAGACAAAAAGACGTCTTCCCTCATTGGTTTCGTTGATCTCTTTGTTTTTCAGCGCTGGGCTCTGTTCTGCTCTGTCGAGCTGTCTTCTTCCCACAGCAGAAGCTGGAGCAGACGCGGCTGTGTGCCGCCTGGCTGGAGCCGGCCGACCCCCGTCTGCAGAGCAGTTCCAGGCCTGCTTACGTGTCTCTCGAAAGAGCTAGACGCTGGGAAACCAAAGTATTCTGCGATGGATATTCAGTGGATATTCCACTCAGAGCGATTTTGGCTGCTAAAAATACAGCTATCTAGGTGGAAATACAAAACGCACACCAGTCTAATTCCCCTAAAAGTAATGATAATAATAAAAACAATAATGCTGGAGTCCAAAATGGAGTTTGTGGGACGACAGCACCCTTCTTACTCACGAAACCGTGGCCCCAACTCCCAGGCTGGCGTGGACTCTGATCTCCTAGCCGCTCATCTGGAGCAAGTCGCTCTCAGGCTCTACCTGTGCGTCCTCGGGACGCGTCCCGCCCTTGGCTGCAGGACCAAGCAGCCTCCTCTGGGCCTCGCCCGCCACCCGCCCTTCTCGGCAGCGCCCACCCTCTGATGTTACCCCTGCTCTCCTTGACCCTTTCGGCTTCACAGCCACGCACGGGGCATGTGCATGTTCCCTGACTCAAAAGCAGGCTGGGCTGGGCTCTGTCGGCCCCTCCAAGCGCAGCCCGGAGCCCTGAGATGTCAGAGGGCGATCTTCACCAGCCCCACCACGGTCGCTACCCAGACGCCCCAGCCTCCGGCTCCTCCCTTCTAAATTGTTCTCAGCAGGACGATCGAGTTGCTTTCCTCTCACTTTACAGATGCGAACAGTTAGGGGTTAATAAGCTGGCTGGTGAGAGTAGTTACTTCAGTGACTGGCCTGACATTGCAGGCCAGTCTTAACCCAGCCTGGAAGCAGGAATTAGCCATCGGAGGGGTGTGGCTGTGTCTTGGTGGACTCGCTCCTGGACCAGATTCCAGCCAGGCCGATCCCAGCCCTCCTCTCCCTGCCACCTTGGCCTAGAACGACGCGAACAGACACTAACACAGTTTCTAACAGCTCAAGGCCGCACCCCTAGGATGACCCCAGCCCCCCTTGAAGTGTCTGCCTGAGAAAATTCAAGGTTGCCTGAAGAGTTTGCTGTTTGTTCCAGGCAACACCCGAGGACAGGGCCCTCGTCTCCGAGCCTCTGTGAGCGGGTCAGCGCCTAACTTGGATCATCTCCAGTTCACACAGCCCCTTCCAGCCCTTCGCGACCTTTGGCTTCTCTGACTCTGTGCGGCCCTCCTCACCCCTCCCTCGCTCACCCTTTAAACCTCCCGGTCACCTCTGTGCAAAGAGTTGAGTTCAACTCATCCCAGACTCTTCCTGCTGCAGTAGTGCCTTACTGATTAAGACCTGTCCTGACCACTTTAACTGTGGCCTTGTTTATCTTTGGCAGTTCTGATAAAACCTTGCTTATGGACACTGAAATTTGCATTTCATGAAATTTTCACATCACAAAATCTTTTTCTTCTTTCGATTTTTCTTAACTATTTAAAACTATAGAAACCATTCTTAGCAGGCAATGGGCCCCAGGTTGACCCACGGCCAGTGGTTTGCTGCCCCTTCTCTGCAAGAAAGGTGTTGACATGGACCCCTGGTGCACGGTGAAGGTAAAGGGCAGAGGGGTCCTCTCTGCCCACCGTGTCTGACTTATCATCTCTGAGGGCTGGCCAAGTACGGTGAGGTTTGAAGGCGCAAGGGTGTAAATTATGAAACTCCAGTGGCCCTATGTGTCTAGCTGCTAAGCCCTCCTTCCTGATGTTCATTGCAACAAAAATCCAGTGTCTGAAATCAGACCCTTGCAGCTGCGCGGCTGGAGTGCCGTGTTAGCACTGGGATGCCTAGCGTGCCGGGAGCTCTGGAAATAACCCTCTGTATTTTTAACACCCTTGGCTAGTCAGAGCGCCTCTGGTTTCTCCCAAAGACAACCCCAGGGCCCAGAGTTACCAACTGGAATTCAGAACCTCTAAGTCTCACTGCCAAGCAGACCCTCTGTCCCTCTCATCCCCACAAAAGTCCTCAACATCCCCGGGGGCTATGCCTTCACTTCCCCTGCTGGGTCAAGGGGCCCCTGGGCTGTGGTCAGGAACCCAACAATTTCTTCGCAAGGCCAAGGAAAAAGCAAGTTTTTGAAGAGGTTTTATTTCAAACCACAGAGTCTAACCAGTTAAAAACTGCTTGTTGGGTCTCCCAGAAGCCAAGGAGGGGCTGTTCGGGTCACCAGGAAGGAGAGAGGGTCTGGCCATTCGCACAGCTGGACGCCCAGAACAGGTAGATGGCCCACAGAGGACCATCTACCGATAAGTCGGTGGGCTTATCGAGGACAGCCGGGCCCTCCAGCAGGAGGTCGGGCCTCTCCAGGCGCCTGTACACCTGCCTTCCACCTGCACGGGGCAGGTCTGGGCCACCGCCAATTGTGGGCTTCACCACCCAGAGAAGTGCTCAGACAGGGCGAGCAGCTGTGCTGCGGGGGAAGGGGCAGGTGGGAACGGGGAGAAGTAACGCTCCCGCCTCCTTCTCAAACGTTCTGGGCTGGGCTCGGCTTCCTTGGGGACAGGGGCCCAGGAGGGCTAGTGCTCGGGGTCGGCGTCCATGCAGGACTCCCAGGGGTTCTGGGGCATCCGCGGCAGGGAGAAGAGCAGGAGAGCCAGGCCGCCGAGGAAGAGGAGGCCGAAGGCCGCGCAGGCGCAGGCGAAGGACCAGGAGTAATAGTACTTGATCCAGACGGTGTCCTCGCTGTCTATCATGCGCTTCACCGACTGCCGTGTGACCTCCACCGAGACGAAGATGCAGAGACCTGGGGGCAGAGCTGGACTCAGGGCCCCGGGCGCCCCCCGCCCCGCGTCAGCTGGGCTTCCGCGTGGGCTTCAAGGTGGAGACCCCGCCGGGGGAGGGGCGGGGGCATGAAACGGCCCCGAGACCGAGGTCCCGATCGGGAAGCTGCAGAAGTGCGCCCTTTCGTTCCTTCTTCCCTTAGCACTATTTTAAAGTCAATTTAAATTTTTGTTAGTAATTAGCATCCTCCCCGCCTTGAGGATTGTCTTGGTAAGAAATGGACAGATTGCCGAGATCTGCCCCCTCCCGGCCCACCAGCCCTGGCGGAAGCCCTGGGCAAGCTTGCCCCTGGGTGGAGCCTGGGAATCTGTCCACACCCAGGCCCCAGGTAGGCATGAGAACGGGGTCGAAGCATCCCCCCAGACCCGGCACCCGGACAGGAGCCCCCATCCTACCCGCAAAGGTGTAGAACATGGACGCTGGCCTCAGCAGGTAGTCGCGCTTCTTCCCGAAGGACAGGAGCACGCAGATGGTTCCCGCGATGGTGAAGCCCAGGCTGAAGACGGCGATGGCCGCGGCCGAGATGCTATACTCTGTGGCACACAAGGGGGCAGGGATGCCGGGACCTCAGAGGGGCCTCATCCCCTGCACCTTTCGTCACCACTGGCTGTGTCTGCAGCCAGGTAAGTGAGTACCACATTCTACTATTCCCTTTTCCCAGGTGAGAAAACTGAGGTCCGAGAGATTAAATCACTCCTTCAGAGTCGCACAGTGGCTAAGGGGTGGGACCAGGATGTGCACACGACCTGATACCTTCTGGCAGGTCAGGCACCAAACTGAAGTTCCTCCCTCCAGGGGCAGAGGCCTCGGAAGGAAGCGTGAGATTTGTGGCTGGAGACCTTTCTGGAGCAGAAACCTTCCTCCGAGTGTCAGGGCAGAAGGTGGCACTCAGGCTGGCGTGGTCTGTCCTGGGACTGGCAAGCAGCCTCTGGACGGATGACGGAGTGTGGCTTGTTACAGAGCTCGGTGCCCAAGAGGATCTGCGTGTGTGTGTGTCAGAGTGTGTGCACCTGTGCATGCGTGTGCATGCGTGTGTGTTTGCACGTGTGTGTGCATACCCATGCCGTGTGCAGTCTTCTGTACACAAGCACATGCGGGTCTCTACTCAGTCCAGGGGGTGCCTCCGAGCTCGGTGGTTCCCACAAGGCCCACCAGGGCACGTGTGCCTCAGGGGCCCTCACGCATCTGCCCCAGTCCCCACCTTCTGCTTCTCGGGGAGTGACTTATAGGTGAGGGAGGGACTCAGACAGACTCCCCGCACACTCTGAGCTACCAGCCCTGCAGACCACCACAGGGTCTTGCATCCTTGTTCCATTGTCAGAGCTCCTGGGACAGTGGCGTCCCTTGGGCTCTGTGGGGAAATGGACTCCTTCTGCCCTTTGGGAGCTACCAGGCAAGTCTCTTTCACAAACTCGCCCGAGCCCTGATGCAGGGACGCTCAGGGTGCCTGGAGATGCGTGATGCTGTCTCGGGGGCGCAGCGGGTGACCAGGCTGCTGCTCAGATGCATCGGGAGGGGCTGCTTGTCATCAAGATCCGGAAGTCGGGGCATTTGCACCCGTGATTTTCTGGTTCAGCAGCGTGACGGGAGCCACGTTTCCTCCCCTCCTTGCTCTCCACACGGGCTCACCTTTCTGAGTGGTAACTTCGAAGATCTCCGAGCTCTCGCCTGGGTTAAAATGCCTGAAGTAGGAACAGTTTTTCTCTGCAAAGGAGGGAGACGGCCTATGAGTTGAGAGAAAGGGCTGCAGCCGGGGCAGGAGCTCAGCTGAGAGAGGGTGGGTGCAGTCCCCCAGGGGGCTTCTGCTCCCCAAACCCTGACTCGGGGCTGAAACAAACATCTTTCACTAACCCTTAGACCAAAACGTTGGTAGGAAAGAGGGTTGCATAAGAGGCTGGGAGATCATCAGGGAGCGGAGGCTGACTGAGTCCAGGGGGCACAGAGCACTGGGGTACTGAGCCCATTAGGCAGACAGGGAAACTGAGGCCCAGAGATCAAGTCATGTGTTAGGGGGTACAGGACCCATGGTCAAGCAAGGGCCAAACAGTGGTTCTCAGCCAGGGCTGATTCTGCCCCCAGAGGACACTGGGCGGTGTCTGGAGACATTTTTATGTCACAACTGGGCAGGGCTTCTACCGGCATCCAGTGGGTAGAGGCCCGGGATGTGCTGAGCATCCTACCATGTACAGGACAGCCTCCTACAGCACAGAATTACAGGCCCCCAAATGTCAGTAGTGGTGAGTCAGTAGTGGTTCACATCCAGTCTAGGGCTGGGTTTCTTATCTGCATCCAGGCCCACCCTGAGGCACTGGGTGTGACCTGGGAAGCAAAGTGTTTTTCAAGAACTTTCCAAGAGATTCTGGTGTTCAGCCATGTTTAGAAGTCTGGCTCTCGGCCCCTTGAAATGCCCTTCAAAGGGCTTTTCTGAGTGGGCCCTCTATATGGACTTGGGTGAAGGGCAGAGAACCTCTACCTGAGGGCCAAACGTGATCAAAAGCTCATTTCATTGGGCCCTCAATGCCTGTAGCCATAGAAACAGCCCAGATAAGACCTCCCCAGGTGAGCTGCTTCCCCACCCAATTAGTGTCAGAAAAGCCATAGAAGGTCTGTGTTGGCAGTAGGACCAAAAATATGGATTTGATAGGGAGCAGAGGAAGAACTCAGAACAAAGAAATTCACACTGATTTTCAATATAATTTCTCTTCCATTCTTCTCCTTTAATCTCTTATAACTAGATATACTGTAAAATCAAAGGATAGTCTTATTGCTTATTGAATACAGTTTAATATTCTATACTCTTGATTTAGGAAGTAGATGAATGGGTTATTTTATACTATTTTGTTTCTTTAAAAAAAAAAACTAAATTAGGTTGCTTTTTATTTCTGTGAGGCCCTTCATTGAATTCTTTTTCCTGCGGATCCTTGAACCTCAATAGAAAAACATCTCTGCTCCTAGTTTATATGGCGTCTAGTTTGTGCATCCATTTCTTTACCTACATTCAAATGATCACCAGGTGTTTGATGCCTAGTTTCTTTTGGAAACAAACCTGAGGTTTGCGAAGTCATAGCTTTCATTGGGGTCCAGGCTTCCGTCTGCCTGACCTGTATAACCTTGTTCCACTGAAGCCTGTGGCCTCCATTTCCCCTCCCCCAATGTCAGGGTTACTTCTGCTCCCCTAAGTCCAGGAAGAGAGTGACCCTGGGAGATGGAGCCTGGTTTAGCAGCAGTAAATGTTCCATGAGGTAAACAGCCTTTTCTTTGAGCTTCTATATTTAAATCACTTTCCTTTCGAGCTGAGTTGCCTGGGGTGTGTGACTGCCGCTGGTGATTCAGGAGTGATGCTGTGCTTTTCTCTCTCGCAGCTTCTGCTGTTACTTTAAAGCATAATGGAACCCTCTTACATTTGTTAGATTAGTAGCTATAGATTCTCTTGAATCCCTGCTTCAAAATGGCTCGTGCGAAGTTACAGGTCTC
Source organism: Phocoena phocoena (assembly GCF_963924675.1). Taxonomy (NCBI): domain Eukaryota; kingdom Metazoa; phylum Chordata; class Mammalia; order Artiodactyla; family Phocoenidae; genus Phocoena; species Phocoena phocoena. The sequence goes on from NC_089237.1 coordinate 330,125, forward strand.
CTCATGTCTCCCTCTGGACGGAGGAAAACTTCTGTTTCCTTCTTTAAGAGCCAATCTTGGTCATCATTGAAAACACCCTGAAAAGAACTGACAGAATTCAAGTGTGTTTCATGGTCAGTTCCCTCCCTGACGACGCAGAAGCCAAGTTAAAAGCAGGCCCGGAGATAAAGGCCCATCGGAAGCCCGGCCAAGGCCCAGCTGTCTGGCAGGTCCGCGTTGCCGAGGCTCCTCTTGCACAGGTAGTGTTCGGGGTGTCGGCCCCCCGCCAGACAAACACCAGGCTCCTGGGGGAGCCACCCTGCAGACTCGGGGGTGGGGACGTGGGCCCAGGTTCAGTCTTCCCCTCCCTCCCCTCCTCTCTCCAATGCTCTCTGGGGGCGCTGGGGGGCACCCACGCAGGGCACCTGGAAGCCTCAGCTTCTCTTTCATGTGGCTGGTCCTCGGGCTTGAGGATGGGTGAGCCAACCCCGTCTGCTCTCTTGGACTTAGCACACGAGGAAGGCCAGCGGCCTCTGAACCAGGAGAAGCGTCTGCTACACGGCCCCGTGGCTGCCCGTTGGAGACCACAGCCCCTTTGCGGTCCCGTTCGGGATAAATCAGCTCGGGCACCTGCCAGTGTCACTCAAGAACTGCCCAGGGTCCTGTTGGGATGGGCAGTCCCCACCCCCGCCCCTTAGCCTGGGTGCTGTCTGGGTGAACCGCATCAAGGGCAACTTGAAAAGGAAGGACGTTTGAGATGGGCCTGCGTGGGTAGCGGGCGGGAGGGAGAGACCGCGTGCAGACTGTGAGCCTTCTCGCCTCTGCCTCTCTGACGTCCCTCTGCCCCCTGCGCCCGGTCTACATCCCACCTGCTCAGCACCTGCAGCTGTGCCTCATGGGCTCCAGCCCCTTCACTGGGCAGAAGGGGCAAGTGCTTTGGACCAGGTTGGCAGAGATACCAGCACTGGGGTGGTGACCTGGGACCAGAATTGAGCACCGAGGCTCCTCCGGCCTCCTTGCGTCTGCAACTGGCTCACGGTGATTTTAATATTTGTATTTCTTTTTTTCTGTGTTTCAGAAATGTCTACCATGGACAGTCATAAGGCTCAGTGACCTAACATCTTTAAGTGGATTATTCCTTTAAAAAATGTCGTAAATCAGTTATTGGGGTTGGGCTATTCTGCTCACCAAAGATTCTGATTAAGGGAGGGCCTGACTATGCAGAACCATATCTGCCAATTTCAGAGAACTAGAACAGAAGGCACATTTAGCTCCAAGCTGAACTGGAGTTAATACAGATCTTTCTCTGATAGTTGGAACAGCTTGTATGATTAGGGGATGCCTCTGGGTTATCACTGAGAATGTATCAACCCAATGCTGGTTGATGCAGACTTTAATACATTAAAAAAACCCAAAAAAACCCACCTCGTTGATTTGCACAAAACCAAGGGAACGAGTGCTCTGGGGGTCAGAAGAAATGTTTCACCCACTTGTTACTTGCATCAGTGCCAGGGTTGTCTTCACCCTTTTTGTAAAAGAAGTTCTTGATGCTCCCGATTAGTGGTTGCTCTGTGCTCTGTGTTCCCCCGTCCCTCTGATTGAAAGGCGTTGGAGAAATGCTCAAGACCTGACCCCAGGGCCTCAGAGCATTGCTGTTGTATGGGGGAGAAGTCTAGTTATGGCCAGTCTCCAGCATGGGCTCCTGCGGATGGGAAAGGGAGCCTCTGAGATTCTTGGGGTCACAGGAGTGTCATGTTCTTTCATTTGGGCTCCAGTCCAGCCCCACGTACTAGGAGAGAAGATGGGCCACCAGAGAAACTGGGCACTGCTGCTGCCTTGTGCTCAAGAGGCAGAGTCGGAAAAGAAAGAACATTCCACCCAGCCCAAGGGCGAGGGATGACCCTTCTGAGGACTCACTGGGCTTGCAGACAGGCAGCTCTTCTGACAACTGGGAAGCCCCTGCTCTCACTCTGGAGACACTGGAACTGACCTCAGATACTGATGCTGTGCATGGCAGTCCTTCGAAGACTCGCGGTCAGTGGAAAACCCAAATTAGACAATTTGTGTCCTCAGAGCCTCCAGCTTTCTGTGGCTGAGTGCGACCTTGAAAAGCTTCCTCTATTTCACCAGCTCTCGATGCAGCTTCCTCTAAATCACGTCATGTCAAAGTTGGTATCTAATGTGTTTGCTTGGGTCAGCAGCTTTTCGGAACGGTGTTTGTACGTGCAGTGGAGGGTGTGGGGAGGGACTGCAGAGCAAAGAAACTCTGGATTTGAGACTTTAGCCTCGGAAAGACGCCTCTGAGCCTCAGTTTTCTCACACAGAGAATGAGGACCCTCTGTAGAATCCAAGTCTCCTCACCGGGTGGTTGTAATAAGTGGTATAATGTAGCAACTAAGGTGAATTCTAGGTGTATGGGTCCTGGCTGCTCTGCCATGGTAACTGTGTGACCTCGGTCAAGCTACTCAACTTCTTCGTCCCTTGTTTTCTTTATCTGTAAGATTGGCTGATGATAATAGAATGGACCTTGTCAAGGATTTTGTGAGGATCTGATGATTCTGATTACTGTCTATCTGTCTATCTATCATCATCTGTCATCCCACTGCCCTCTGGCCTCCATGGTTTCTAGCAAAAATAAGCTGTTTAATCTTACTAAGAATGTCTTGTACGTGATGAGTTGCTTACAAAATTCTGTGTCTTTATCTTTCCGTGGTTTGATCATGATGTACCTGGGTATGAATTTACCCTGCTTGGAGTTCATTAAGCTTCATGAATTTGTAGGTTAATGTTTTTCATCAGATTGGGAAAACTTTCAGCCATTATTTTCCACGTAACCTTCCTGCTCCTCCCCCGCCCCCATCTCTCTCCCTCTCCCTCCTTCTGAGACTGCTATTCTGCATATGTTAATACATGTGATACTGTCCCGCAGGTCTCTGAGGCTCTGTTCATTCTTCTTCATTTTCCTTCCCTGTCTGTTCCTTAGACTAGCTAATCTCAGTGGACCTATCTTCTGGTTCACTGGGTTTTTTCTTCTATCTGCTATATAATCCCTCTAGTGAATTTTTCATTTCAGCTGTTGTACTTCAAAACTTCGGAATTTCTCTTGGGTCTTTTAAAAATTGTTTATATCTCTTTATTGATATTCCCTATTTCATGAGATATCATTCTCATCTTCATTTTAGTTCTTTAAACATGATTTCTTTCAGTTCTTTGTATCTAAAATAGCTGATTTAAAATCTTTATCTAGTAAGTCCAATATCGGGGCCTCCTTAAGGATCTTTTGGCTGCATCCTCCATCCCGACCCCCACCCCATGTATGTGCCATGCTGTTTTAGTTCTTTGCATGCCTTGTAAGTTTTTTAATTTAAAATTTAAAACTCAACATTTTAAACAATATAATCTAGCAACGCTGGAAATTAGATGCCCACCCTTCCCCAGGGTTTGCTCCTGTGGCTGTTGGTTACTGTTGCTTGTTAAATGATATTTCTGAATTAATTTTGTGAAGTCTGTATTCACGTACGGCCACTGAAATCTCTGCTCAATTAGTTTGGTGGTCAGCTCACAGAGATTTCCTAGAATGCTTGGAACCAACACATCTCCCAGTCTTTACTGAGGGGCTTTGGGCTAAGCAGAGGACCAAGCACTCACCTAAATCGCCTACATTTCTGCCTCAGTCTTTTTTTTCTTTCCCTCCCTCCCTCCCTCCCTTCCCTTCCTTCCTTCCTTCCTTTCCTCCTTCCTTCCTTCTCTCTCTCTCTCTCTCTCTCTCTCTTTTTCTCTTTCTTTTCTCACACAGCTGTTGGTTTTCAAGGCTATGACAGAGTCGGGGAGGGGAGAACAGGAGTAGTGCACATTAAGACACCACAAAGCTCATTGTTCCCACTGAGATTCACCAGTTTTTCTTGAATAAGCACTTGCTGGATTGCTGCAAGACTGGTTAATTTCTAGAGTTCTGAAAAAGTTTATTCTGACCATTTTGGCAAATGTTCTCATTGTTTTTATGGAGAAGAGGAGTTTTGGAGGTACTTACCCTGTCATTTTTTCTGATGTCATCCAAAGTTAATATATGTAAGGCACTTAAAAAAACAATGTTTGGGGGACTTCCCTGGTGGTCCAGTGGTTGAGAATCTGCCTTCCAATGCAGGCGACACAGGTTGGATCCCTGGTCAAGGAACTAAGATCCCACATGCCGCGGGGCAACTAAGCCCATGTGCTGCAACTACTGAGCCCTCACGCCTCAAGTGGAGAGCCCATGTGCCGCAAACTATAGAGCCCACGCGCTCTGGAGCCTGCACGCCACTAGAGAGCCTGCTTGCCACAACGAAGATCCCACGTGCTGCAACTAAGACCCAACGCTGACGAAAATAAATAAATAAATTAATTAAATAAGTATTTCGAAAAAAAACCAAACAATGTTTGGTAGATAGTGCTATGTTTGTATTTGCAGTTGTTGATGTTGTTGTTAATAAATGAGAGAACACAAATGAACTCTGTTCCTCCCTCTGGAAAAGAGTGATCCAACAGAACACAGGAAGGATGGGTGGGGAAGGAAAAAGATGTCCACTTGCAGGAGGAAAGAAGGCAGGAATACACTTCGGAAGCTTGTTGGGGGTAAGGCAGTGCTCACAAGTATGGAAGGTATGATTCTCTCCGGACCAGGATAAGACAGCCTGGAGACAGACTCTGCTCAGGCTCAAGGCCAAACCATGCTGGCTCGTCCCCCGTGGCTGGTCCACTCACCTCCCTCCTGCCTGTCTCTCCTTGTATAGACTCACCTCACCTCTGTCTTCTTCTGCTCTGTAAACTCACCAGGCTTTGAAAGGCTGGCGCCAAGGACAGGTGGACAGGGCCTTAACAGTGCGTTCCCATGCATGGTCCCTGGAGACTCTGCCCTGCCCTGCCCTGCACAGTGGGGTTGGCTGGATGAGGCACCTGTTTATGGGTGTGCTCCGCAGTGGCTGAGGGGCGTGGGCATCTGGGCTATGTGATACCCTTCAAGCACATGTCCGTGCCTGTTAAAGCCCTCAGGCCTGGGACTTGGTGTTTCCAAGAGAGCTGGGTGTTTATGAGTCTTCCGGGTAGAAGCAAGCAGGGCAGGGGTTTCCTGGAGCCAGCAGGAGGCGAATGAAGACAAAGGAGCCAAGTGGCGGAAAGGGGTTTGGGCACCTTCCTCCCCACGTGGACTGCAAGATCTTCGGGGACTTAGCAGTGCCTTTCTTGAAGGTAAGGGCTCCAGGAACAGCCCGTCTGATAACAGGGAGAATAATTCTGAAAACCAGGTGGGATGCTGCACTCACCCTGGCCCACTGTCACCTTGGAGTGACAGCTGTAAGCACCGGAAGGGGCTTTATGTTGCTGAGCCCAAGATCCGTATTTTATAGGAAGAAGCAGAGGCTGTGATGGGCTTTGTCAAGCCCCATGGTCCTTTGGGGGTCGTGGCCTCTGATTCCCTGCACAAGCCTCTTTCCTCAGCACCTACTCTATTTGCTATGAACGGGGAGGGCTCCACGTCTGCAGAACAGACTAGTCACCCTCACACCAGGTGTTCTGGCGAAAGAGCTCTCCTTCAACGTGCGCTTCACTCACATGGTAGGAAATCGAGGACGGCATTTAAATCACAGTGGAAGGAAACACTTTCTAATTCCGAAGGGGTCCTAGGCCAGGGAGGGTGCGCAGAAGGACCCACGGTTCTGGCAAAAAGGCAGGTGGCTGGTCCACAGCCGGGTCCTGCCTCACAAACATGCGAGCTGTGCCGTTGATCACGGCCCGTGCCCAGGAGGGACTCCCACTTGGTTTCATGCTCTGCTCTTGCCGTCTTGAAATTCTTAATAATCAGGACAAGGAGTCATGCATTTTCATTTTGCACAGGGCCCTGTAAACTCTGTGGCGATCCTGTCTACACTGCAGCCTGGAGGCTGGAGAATGAACCGCCCCCCCTCCCCCGCGCCGGGGGTCCCTTTCACCTGAGGACAGAGGCCTGTGTTTGCAGGGAGAGGGTGGGACCGGGCGCAACCGGAGCCCTAGTCTGGCTTCTTTCCTGAGCCTCTGTCCGCCCGTCCAGACCTCCGCCCTGGGCGCCGAGTCCCGAGCCCCAGCCGGACGCAACTGCCTGCAGCCGGACGCCCTCAATGCCGGGCCGGCGCGGGCCACCAGCTGAACCGCACACCGCCCCGCCCGCGCCCCCGGGCCCACGGGCGGGCGGCCTTCCCCGGAGGGACCGGGACGGGCGGGAGGGGGGCTGGGGAGGGTACGTTACCCCCAGGCAGGGTGATGGGTCCGCAGCTCCTGTCCCTGCCGTCGCCCGGAACGATCCGCTTGGTGCAAATCCGCCAGAGGCCGAAGTGTGCCGCCTGGCAGCTGGCGTTGCGGTGCTCCGCGCGGGGGCTCAGCACGGCCCAGTGGTCGGTCACCACGGCCACCAGCGCCAGCACGATCCCCGCCAGGACGCAGAGGAGGGTCAGGCGGACCTTCAGGGCCTTGGTCTGGGACATGGCGGCCACGGAGCGGCGGGCGCTGGGGCAGGCCCGGCGGCCGCGTCCTCCCGGGCAGGTGGCGGTCGCGCCGGGGCGGCGGCAGCTGTTCAGTGTGCCCGGCGGGGCCGGAGGGGGCCGGCCGTGGGCGGAGGGGCGCTGGCCGGGCTGAGCAGCTGCCCAGACGTGTCAGCGGCCTGCGGAAGCTTCTATTAATGCCCATCCCGGCGCCTCGCCGAGGACGGCTGCTCCTCGGGTTTCAGGGCCGTCTTCGCTCCTGGAGCCAGAAGCACGCTGTGGGGGTGGGGTGGGGGTTTGGGGGGGCGAGGACAGCCGGCGCTGATGTGACTGCAGACGCTCTCCTCGGGGGACCTGAGCTGGGAGGGGCGAGGGGCAGGCAGCCGGGGCCGGCTGTGCGAGCATCTTCCTTCTGGGGCCGGAAGGACCCCGGGGGACGCAGACTGTGTAGCCTCTGTCCTTGCACCGGGCGGGCCGGTCACCGGGGGGCGGGGGGTGAATGGGTCCTCGTCCCGGGGTTCTGGGGGGAGCCTGCCGAGGGACACGTCGGGGATGCCCTGCTTGGGGCCTCTGGAGCCCACTGCCCTGGCGAGCGCTCCAGCCCTGAACCCCACCATACCCCAAATGGCAGGAGGATCTCCGGTGGTTCCTGAGCCTCGCATCATCCCACACTATTTCCTTATCAATTCTGTTTCCATCCCCGCAGTGAGGTCTAGAAGAAAAGCTGTCTGGGGTTAGTAAGTCTTTAACCCCTTTCTGATGCTTGCAAATCCAAGACTAGCCTCGAGAGGACAAAAAACCCAGCTGGATTTGACTGTGGTGCTGTTGCCACTGTACCCTTTTAGTTTTTACCTTCTATTAATGGCAGGTAATAAAGATTTTCCAGTTACATTGTCCTTTAGAAAATAAGTATACTTAAGTAGGAAGAGCAGAAGTAGGTCGATTGACAGGTGACTCTTAAGAGGCTAAGGGGCGTGTGGCCCAGAGGACACATGGGGTTTGGGGACCGCCTACCCGTGCCCGCTTCACCTCAGGGCCGGCACTCCAGGCTGGAGCCCCTACATGCCTCCCGGGCTTCTGCATCTCCGTTCTCAAGTCACCAGGGGCCTCTTTTGGGGTGTGTCCAAGAAGCTGATGCATGGCCAGGAAGAAACCCCTGAGCTGGGCAGGGGTTTGACCTCTAAAATCCTGGCCTCTAGTTGACACAGCTTACAGAAAGACTGCCTGTGTGAGGAGAAGCATTCAGGGGTCCAGCCGCGAGGTTGCAGACTGTTAATAACAATGCTGATCATAGTGAGAGCTCAGCCTCAGTGAGTGCTTACTACCTACGAGGCGCTCCGCTAAGCCTTTCCATATACCACTGCAGTTAATCTTCACACCAGTCCATGAGGTAAACACAACTATCACTCCCATTTTACAGATAAGGACCCAGACGCTCAGAGACGTGAAGTAACTTGTCCAAGGTCACACAGCAGGTAAATGGTGAAGCCAGGTTTCAGAACCCAGAGCCCAAACTCTTAACCAGTGGTTGGAGCTGGGAGGAACTTTCGAGATCTGTTCTGACTGCAGGGGAGGAAAAACATCTTTGTCCTCTACCCTAACGAAAGACAAATTGACAAGAGTAAAGCATGCAAATTAATGGGTTTTTAAAAATTAATTAATTTATTTTTGGCTGTGTTGGGTCTTCGTTGCTGTGCACGGGCTTTCTCTAGTTGCGGCGAGCGGGGGCTAGTCTTCATTGCGGCGCGCGGGCTTCTCATTGCGGTGGCTTCTCTTGCTGCGGAGCACGGGCTCTAGGCGCGCGGGCTTCAGTTGTTTTGGCTCGTGGGCTCAGTAGTTGTGGCGCATGGGCCCAGCCGCTCCGCAGCATGTGGGATCTTCCTGGACCAGGGCTCGAACCCGCGTCCCCTGCACTGGCGGGCGGACTCTTAACCCCTGTACCACCCGGGAAGCCCTGATGTAAGTTTTATGTGGCACAGGAGTCTTCGTAAAACGTGAAGACCTAAAGAAACTGTTAAACTTGGACCTTTTTATTTTTTGAGTAGGGTATTTATTGTAATAATTTAATTTTTTTCCCTGAATGAAAACATGTTCATTATTAAAATGCAACCACATACATGTATATGGAGAAGAAAAGTGATACTTGTTGTTTTTGTATTCCTTGTCTGTAATACCCCTTTCCTCGTCCAGAGAGAAACCCTGTTCACAATTTAAACCTGAGCGTTTTAATGCGTGCTGTGTGTGATGAAGAGTGGGTACAGGGACTTCCCTGGTGGTCCAGCGGTAAAGAATCTGCCTTCCAATGGGGGTTTGATCCCTGGTCGGAGAATTAAGATCCCACATGCCGCGGGGCAGCTAAGCCAGCGCCATAACTAGAGCCCACACGCCCTGGAGCCCGCACACCGCAACTAAGACCCAACACAGCCATAAATAAATAAGTAAGTAAATAAATAAATGCTTTTTAAAAAAAGAGTGGGACATACAACAGGACAAATGGATTGAGCGAAGGGCACAAAACTCGTGGGGGGGAAAAGCAAGGTCTGTTTGTTCAGATGCCCCTCTACATTTGTGGGACGTTTGCTCCTTTCTTCTGGGTGTAAGGGCGAGCACCTCCAATGTGAGTGTCTCATGACCTGCCTCAGAGGAGGGTCACAGAGGCCTTCCTGTACCTGCCGTTTCTCAACTTCCTTCAGTTTAAATGTGCAGTGTGCCAAGGTACCATATCTTGGGGCAGCGTGTCCTGAACCCCGTGTGACTGATTAAGGAACCTGTGGCCTAGAGACAGGACGTCACAAACCAGGACCCCCATGAACAAGCACAGGGCAGAGACCTCGGGGCTCCAGCCACAGACTGGCCTGAAACTCCACATCACACACCAGCCCCTCATCCAAGTTATAATCTCCCGACAGCGTCTCTCTGAACCTTCCTCATCTCTGCCCCCCTCCTCTCCCTGTCTGCATCCCCCCCAACCCATCACAACCCGGTGACTTGCCGACATCTGTCACGGCTTGCTTCAGCTCAGAGAGTGCCTGTGTGTCTTCAGGCAGCTGGCCCCCCCGAGAGCACTCCTGGAAGCTGGGATGTGACACGCAGCCTCAGGCCCCTCACATTGCCCCTGCGGGCCCGGCTTCAGGGCCTAGCCGGCCGGGGTCTCAGGGGGCGCTGGGTAGCCTGATGCAGACCCACGGTGTGTCAGGCACCCCAGCCAAGCAGCAGGTGTAGATGCCGGTGTTTCAGGACTGACCATCTAGGAAGAAGCACATTTCCTGGTGTGGTGGGGATGGTACCCTAAGCTTACCAGCGCCGGGAGCCCCCCGAGGTCTCCGAGAGCGCCCTCAGGGGGCCTGGCCCGCGGGCGCACTCAGCCTTGGCCACAGCAGCACCGCAGGCCCCTCCAAGAAGCCAGGCCGCTCCGGGCCTCGGTGTGGGGCAGGTTTGTGCCACATGCAGGGGTCCTGACCCTCAGCCCAGCAGCACAAGCATGAAAGATGGATGCCCTCTTCCTTTTGGAGTAGGCTTTGTGTCAGTCTAGCTCAAGGTCGGCAGCCCCAGGGGTTGCAGGCACTGCCAGGCTGTCTGCCCTGCTCCCCGGGCCTCGCCGGGCCCGGGTGGGGGGGCAGCTCCGTGGAGGCCCGAGCTGGGCCACGCCGGCGTCCTCCACTAAGGCCCGGGTAGGGTATTTCCCGGGGACTGGCCTGTCGGTGCGGGAGCCAGCCAGCTGCACGGTCGGAGCCCTGCTCTGCCAGCCTCCAGCTGAGTGGCTTTCAGCCAGTTAACCTCTAAACGCCTTTTCCTCTAGATCTGAGATAATGCACTTCACCAGCTCAGCCCGCGGTTGATGCTGTGCACTGAATTAGGTCCCCCTTAAATGCATACGTTGAAGCCCAAACCCCAGCCTGATGGTACTGGGAGGTGGGACCTTTGGGAGGTACTTAGGTTCTGATGAGGTCACGAGGGCGGGGCGCTCGTGACGGATTATAAGGACAGACGCCAGAGGACTTGCTTTTTCTTCTCCTCTGCCACAGAAGGACTTAGCGAGAAGGCAAAAAATGCCCAGAAGAGGGCTCTCACCAGAGCCCAACCGTGCTGGCACCATGATCTAGGGCTTCCATCCTCCAGAGCTGTGAGAAAACACATTTTGTTCTTTAAGGCACCCCGTCTGTGGCGTTCTGTCATGGCAGCCTGAGCTGACTGATATAGTAGCAATTTGTCCAGCTTGGTTATTGCTACGATTGGTGCTTATAGACTACAGATGGACCAGCTTTGTCTGATGGACTGTAAGCTTCTGGAGACTCTATTATGTACTCATTCTGCGTTCCCTCAGAGAACCCCCTGGATTTGAGCCCAGGGTTGGACCTTCATAAAGGTTTGTTGAATGACGGATGGATGGATGGACAGATGGGCTGAAGGAAGGGGACAGAAGCTCAGATAACTGACTCCACTAGATGAGCCAAAGGACATTTTCATGGCCACAGGGGCATAAGAAATGGCAGCTCGGGCTAACCCAGTACAGCTTGGACCAGAGGCTAATGTGTTTCCGGGTGCTGAGGGGCAGCCCAGGAGGGCACCATTGCCACCTCTGTGACCAAGCGCGTGAGGAAGCTCCGATATTTTCTACAGGAATTCTTCAGAGTAGAGATGCCACGCTCAGCTCACCGGGAGTTGTCTGCACTTCACTCGTCCAGATGAACCATTTGTCCCAAAAGACTGCTCTTTTTCCAAGAAGGAGCCGACATAATTGAGGGAAGGAAAACACTTCTCAGAAGCGGGCCTCATCTGGAGCCGGGACCAGGGCACGCCTGGGTGGGGGACCCTCTTCAGAAACATGTTGGTCTGATTCTGAGCTCAGGCTTCGTTAGGCTGAGAAATGGCCTTGGGTGTATGTCTTAAAAGACCATGAAACAAGGCACCACCCTGTTGTCTCAACCTCTTTTCGCAGCTTCATCTCCCTCCCTGCAAGGTTCAGCGTGGACCTTCTGTTGCCTCAGGCCTGCCGTCCCCAGTTCTAACCTGTGAGCCAAGGACGGTCTCTGCCTCTGTCCAGGGGCCCAGACTTCTCCCGTCTGCAAACTCAGAGATCCCATCGCTCAGCCTCTGCTTCCATCATCATATCCCCTTCTCTGACTCTCCTGCATCCCTCTTTCCCTTAAATGGACCCTTGTGATCATGTGGGATCCACCCAGATAATCCAGGACAATCTACCTGTCTCAAGATCCGTAATTCAGTCACATCTGCAGAGTCCCTTTTGCCACGTAAGGTGACATCGTCGCGGGTTCCGGGGATTCGGACTCGGACATCTTTGGGGGCCACTATTCTGTGCGCCACACACACTGATGTATGATTTCCTTGATTTTTTTCTGGCATCATCGCCTTGCAGCTCAGGTGCAGAGATGGAGAAGGTGGGAGGTGACACTGAAGGAGGGCTGGGGCTCTTCCAGGGGGAAAAACTAGAAGGAAGAGGCCGAGGGAACTGAGGGCAAGGGTGGGTTTAAAGGATGATTTGTCAGGTCTGGTTAGGATTGGTTAGGTCATGGTTAGGGTCGCCCTGCAACCTGGAAATGTCACCGTGTTGGGAGAAAATGGAGAGGTCGAGACCCTGAAGGGCTTGACGAGGTTGCAAAGCAGGTATAGTGGGGGGATGGGAAAAGGAACTGGGTGCATTGGAAGCTGTGGTCAGAGGAGGATGGGCGCCCTGATGATCTGGCAGGGGGGACAGTCAGGGGAGATGGTGAGATCCAGGCTGGGAATGAAGGTGAGTGGACACAAGAAGGTCAGGTGGTCCCTGGAGGTGAGCAGGCCGGAGAGCTGAGAGGCCAGGGGTCGGAGTGTTGGCCCCGTGGACGTTGATGTGGCAGGACTTGGGGTGTAGAGGAGGGCTTTGTGGCAGAGCTGAAGCCTCTGATGACGTGAGGAGGCAGCCAGGAGAGTGTTCAGGAGATGACAGTGGTGAGAAAGGGTTCGCGGTGGTCTACCCAGGCCCTCTGAGAAGGCTTTTCCCCAGGAGGGTGGAGGAGTGACAGTTTGGAGGTGTCAGCATCCCTCCACTCTCCTCTCCTGCAATTAGAAGTCCAGGGACGTGAGCTCATAACCTCCTCTGATCGCAGACTTCTGTTCCTGAGGTTGCATCGGCAGTCTTGTTGGGACCTGCAAGTTTAAAAGTGTCTGAATCAGGTGTATCTGCCCCCCAGCTTCCTCTGGATCCTAAGGTCCCTTAGATCTCCCTTCTCCCTTTCCAGTTCCACACCTCTTGGGACTGAGGATGGGGCTGGGCAGCCTGAGTGTTACACTGGGACCCTGGCAGGGAAGCCCAGCAGGAGGGCAGGGGAAAGGAGAGTCCTTGGGGGAGAAGAAGGGTTCATCTGTCACGGGAGGATAGTTCCAGAAGACACAGTGGAGATGGAGGGTGGAAGGGAGGGTCGGCCCGTGGAGAAGCCTGGAGAGACTAGGCGGCCAGAGTGCAACTTCCCAAATGGCTGCAGCTGCGTTCCTGCTCGCGTACGTTCCTCCAGAGCCTGCCATTCCCCGTCAACAAGCAGAGCGGGAGTGATGCTCTGTGACCTCTGACACGCCCACCTTTCCCTCTTGCTCTGGGGACACCCGCCCTTGGGCCTGGCCACTGTGCTGTGAGAAGCCTCGTGTGTAGACATTCAGGCTGAAAACTGAAGCCAAGGTCTTTGTCAGCAGCCAGCATCACCCGCCAGGCCTGTGAGCTGAGCGGCCTGAGATGATCCCAGCTCCCACCATCGGGCACCGAGTCTTCCAGCCGAGGCCCCAGGCACAGGAGCAGAGCTAAGCCAGCCTGACCCTGCCTCTGTCAAGCAGAGATAAGATTCTGTGACGGGATTTAATGGTTGCTTAAGAGCACTGAGTGTTGGTGTCATTTGTTACATAGCCTTACTAGCTAATACACTCAGTGACTGGAAGGTTTTGTAATTGAAGGAAGCAGCCCCAGCTTTCCAGGAAGCACTCAGTGTGAAGATAGCCTCCTGGCAGGGAGTGGAGGAGGAAGGCCATGTTCGCCACAGCCCAGACCCCCTGTGTGTACGCAGACAAGATCTTGACTGTGTCTGGTGGTGGACAAGGAACCCGGTCTTTTCACCAGCCGCCAGGACAAAGCTGGGCCAGAAGTTCATCGTGTGAAGTCACCAGATCATTTTGCTTTGTTTTGTTTTGTTTTGGCTGTGCGACTTGCAGGATCTTAGTTCCCCCGCCAGGGGTTGAACGCTGGCCCTTGGCAGTAAAAGCACGGAGTCCTAACCACTGGACTGGCAGGGAATTCTAGAGAAGTCACCCGACCTTAACCAAAGGCAGCCTGAATATGCCCGAACTTTGGTCTCATCCAGACACCGTTTAAGATCTAAAGACCTGGATCCGGCAATTGTTACATAAATGGTGGGATCTCTGTGTCATGCAGTCATTAAAGATTATGTTTTCGGGCTTCCCTGGTGGCACAGTGGTTGAGAGTCCGCCTGCCGACGCAGGAGACACGGATTCGTGCCCCAGTCCGGGAAGATCCCACATGCCGCAGAGCGGCTGGGCCCGTGAGCCATGGCCGCTGGGCCTGCGCGTCCGGAGCCTGTGCTCCGCAACGGGAGAGGCCACAACAGTGAGAAGGCCCGTGTACCGCGCAAAAAAAAAAAAGATTATGTTTTCGAGGAATAATCTAAATTAAAGACACGGGAAGATTCTCATAATGAAAAGCAGTGAACAGGGGCAGGGAATTAACCCCACATACATCTGGGTGCAGTGAAACCCTAACTGTGCTCACGCCTTAGGTGGTGGGATTTGGGCTGGTACTGTTTTTTTCTTCTTTAACTTTTCTGTATGTTGCAGATTTTTTTAAAGGTGAAATGTAATACTCTTAGAATGAGAAAAACATGAGTATTATTTGTTTTAAAAAGCACCTAGTTATTTGCTATTTAATTTGTGAACTCTGGAGATCTCACAGGGGTTAACGTATCTCCGAGAACGCTTATCAAGACACAAAGGTCAGGACGTAGGTCCCTCCAAGCCCCCTTTCCTGAAGCTGTGGGCACGAGGAGGAGGCGTGGCCACCCTCTTTGATCGCAGACTTCTGTTCCTGAGGTTGCACCAGCAGTTTCATTGGAAGCTGCAAGTTTAAAAATATCCGTATCAGGTGTATCTGCCCCATCTCCCGCTCTGGATCCTAAGGTCCCCTCGGTCCCTCTCCTTGGTTCCTCCCCTCCCCCGCCCAGCTCTAGGGCTGGGCGGCCAGGGGTGCTATATTAGGAGCCAGCGCAGGGAGCAGAAATCACGTGGCTGGCCCTGAGCTCCCTGCAGGGAGACCTGGCCCCCATCTTCTTCTTCTCGCTGCCAGGCCTCTCCTCTTGCCAACTGCATGCTAGGAACCTAAAACAGGACCTCTCCCCACACAGTCTGGGGACCCCCGAGGGCAGAAATGAATGGGCACCAGCCAGGGAAGCCACCGGGACAGGAGCCTCCACCCGGGGGCACCACACAGTGTCCGGATCGGCTGAATGACGGGTTTCTCCCCAACCAAAGTGCTGCTGGCACAGACACCCTGCGGGCCCGGCTCTCAGAGCACCTCCTCCCAGGGCTGTTCTAGAAGAATTCTTCTGGGGAAATTCCTCGAGTGTTGTTAGTCGACAGACGCTCCTGAAAGTTCACTCTAAGGCCAGTCCCTGAGCTGGCGTATTTATGAATATTTGCTTAAGTTAAAGTCTAATTCATTCTCCCAGCGGCCCTGGGAGGGAGGCGCTGTCCTCCTCATTTGACCCGGGAGGGAACTGGGGCTCTGAGGGAGCTTGGCTTACTGGCCGGTGCTGCCCAAGCGCGGCTGGAGGATTTGACCTCTGTCTTTCTGGCTCTTGGCGACGTCGCTGCAGCTGCCGGCAGTGGGTGGTGAGGCCCGGTGTCCAGCTGGGCCAGGATTCTGGGCTTGTTCTACCACTGCCCTTTGGTTCAATTCCATCAGCATTTTGTCCCCAAACCCTGGGACAAGGCACACCTACCCTCACCCAGCGAAAGGTGGCCGTTTTCCCAGTTCCTTCTTCAACCCCCCAACTCCTGTTTTCAAAACTGTTGGCTCAGAAGCGAAGAGGAGAAAGGCAGAAATTGAAGTGTGTTGTAGGGAAAGGAAATACTGGGAATAAATACGTGAGTTTTCCCAATGTGTCCGCAGCCTAGATGCAAGTACTGAAAACTCGCTGTGTGAGCGTCACCCTTTCTGTGCCTTGGTTCCCCTCACTGTAAAACCAGCCTGGGAATTATTGACAGTTTGGACCATCTTATTCTTGGGGGTGGGGGAGGGCTGTCTTGTGCACTGCAGGGCATTGAGCAGCCCTGGCCTCCAGCCACAGGAGCCAGTAGCATCCCCTCCCCTGCTGTGACAACCAGAAATGTCTCCAGACATTGGCAAATGTCCCCTGGGAGTAAAATCACACCCACTTGAGAACCACTGGGCTAGTGGTGTCTCCCTTTTGAGTTTGTTATGAAGATCCTCAAAAAATTTCCCTTCCTTCCTTTTATTTTCCCTTCCATCGCCCTCACCTCCTTCTTTGGACTTGATTCCTTTTCTATGATGAGCACATTGAATGAGATGATTCTTAAGACACCTGCCACTCCTGCTGGTCTTGATGTCCAGTGATCCTGAGATTCTTGTTTACGTCAAGGCTTGAGCTCAAGCCTGCTCCTCCAACCTAGGAAGGAGGTAGCATGGACCCATTTTACAGATGGGGCAGCCAGAGCAGAGAAGAGGCCCGACTTCAACTCTGGAGCTGGAAGAGGGGCTCTGGACACACAGAGGCTGATGCGGTCCCAGGCAAAGGGGTCAGTTTCAAGTAGGCAATCCCAAAAATGATCGGGGAGGGGAGGCAAAAGAGGGAGACGCCCAAAGACCCAGACCAGGAGCTGAGACTGACCAGCTGTGCCCCAAACTGTATTCCTTCCGTCCCTGGCTAGACTACACAGCCCGTCTCCCGGCTCTCAGGTGGGACGACGTCACTGAGCTCTGGCCAGTGGCATGTGCGCAGAAGGGGATGTCACAACCTCCTGGTCCACTGAAACCTCTCACAACACCCTCTACCCACAAGACCACCTGCTGTCCCCCTTCTCCGTCTGCCCGCTGGATATCAACGCCAAGGACAAGCTTAGACACCCATGTTGTGGATGGCAGAGCCTCCACGGCTGGTCTCTGAACCTCTGAATGACAGTGTGTATTCTGTACACAATGTACCCACCCCATGGATCGGACTCTCTGAGTGAAAAATAGACTTCCATTGCACTAAGCCATTCTGCACTCGGGCTGGTTGGCGACGTCATCAGGCTACGCGGAGTGATACAGGTAAAGGGTAAAGTGAGGGCCGGAGGGGGCCCTGGGCCCTAGACCACCCACTTCCGAGTCGTTCCCGTGGCTCTAACTCTGCCGGTTATGGAGACAGAGTTTTTCGTTGAACTGAAACGCGTGACCGCGTGAGCCCCGCGTCGGACGGAGGCCGTAGCGTGGCGCTGAATGCAGGCTGCACGGGAGTCCGCCCAGGACCGCTGCAGAGCGTGTGCTGAGCCAGAGTCTCCTCAGGGCTAAAAATAACCAGTTCTGGCCCCTGGTGCCAACGCCGAGTGTCGTGGCTCTGGGCTGGCAGAGCCGTGAGCCCGGAGCTTGGCAGGGGTCAGGGGGTGGGACAGGGTGGAGGTTCCCTGCCCCTGCACCGGGTGGCTCGGCGCCCCTGGGAACGTCAGTTTCCCCGGGTGCCTGTCTCAGGAAGGAAGAAAGGGGGTTAAAAAACCAGGGCTGAAAGTTCAGACAAGCCGGTTCCTGCAGCCACAAGGGCCGGGATGTGGGGACACTGGGCCCTCAGCCTCGCTCCCAAAGCCCTGGAAAGGCCTCCGTGACACCAGCGTTCTTCTGAAGGAAGCTCGAGAGTCCAGTGCATCTTGGCTCCAAGAGGACCAGAGAAGGCCACGGCTCTCAGGAAGAAAACTCACCGTCTCGGTCCTGAAAGAGAGCGGAACACGTCACTCACTGCATGTGAAGGTGCCCTGGGCTGCGGCTCCCGTGGGACCAGGGAAGGCTGTTGATTATCCAGCCTCGAAGGCTGTCCAAGGGGTGGGTGGACGTATGGCCAGTGCCCACCTGCCAGCGTGAGCCTGGAGGGTTGCACCATGACTGGCGGGGGTCTGTGCAGTATCTTGATCGGAGGGGTCTCTCCGGTCCCCCTCCCCATCCCTGATTTCTCTCCTCCGGTGCGGTGGCTGGGAGCGGGCGCAGCCAGCTGCCATACCTGGGATTGGGTGGCTCCGTGCCATTTGACCTCTGGCTGGAGCTGCATTCTCCCGTCCAGTTCCTCCAGGCACAGAAGCTCACACTCTGGGACGGGAATCCTCTATCTGCTTCTCATTCTTTTTGGAATTGGGAGGGGAAGGAGGCTGCTTATGGGAAGTTTTAGGAACCCACCAGGCAGCTTGGCGCCCCTGAGGCTACAGCTCTGTCCAGCCAGCGCCTGCCCTGCAAACTCTAAAGACAGGCCTGGCTTGCTCAGCTGCCCAGATGCTTCCCCCACACTGGGGGTGGCCTGTGCCTCTTCTGGCTCCTCTGTGAAAAGGCACCTCCATGGCATCACCCAGGAGCGTAAAGCCAGCTGGTGGTGCCGGGGAGGTGGCCAGTGACCCGGACAAAACCCAGAGAAGCTGGACTTGACCAGCACCGGGTCCGCTCTCCCCTCCCCTTCTCCTGGAGGGTCCCCAGCATCTCCTACACCTGAGGACACTAAGTGCCCACGAAGACTTGCAGGGACCTCCCCCCTCCCCCTTCCCACATCGAGAAGAGAACGTTTTAAAAATGTTTTTATTTAATTAAAAAAAAGACAGAACTAACAACCCAAAACCAGTAGTTGGTACGGGATTCACAGGGGCTTAACTGGCGAGACACACAGGGGCAGGATGGAGCGGGCGTGGGGTCGGGGGAGTGTGAGGGCCACAGGCCACCTGGGGCCCCCGTGGGCGCAGGTCTCAGAGCGAGGGCAGGCGGGGAGGGGGTGACCAGAACCTGGGGCAACGGTGGGAGAAAGGCTGTGAAGACCACGGCGCTGAGGGAGCTCGGTCCCTGCTCTTCTGTCCCTCCTGTCGCTTCTTTCTCCTTTCTTGGTCCGAAAGTGGGCCCTGCGCTCTCTTCCTGGGACTGGGCAAGAGGTAGGATTCATCGGAACGCAGCTTTCTCCACGAAATGACGGAAACTTCCAGGGCAGCAGGTGGGAAGGTGGCTTACGTGGAAGAAAGGACAAGGCTGCCTGTTTTTGGAAGTGACCTTGCTGGGGGATGAGTCTCCGGATTCCGCCCCCATCCTCTAGCCTGGTGCGATGGTGTCATGGCCTGGGGAGGGGGAGGGCGGGCAGGGGCAGGCCACGAGCCCAGACACTCCAGCACTCACTGCTGTACATGCTTGGACAAGCCACACAAAGCCAACCTCGACGGGAGGGAAGGGTTTCGAGCAGTGCGGAGGGGCCCCGGCACGCGGCCACTGGGGGCGGGACGTGTGGAGGTCCCCTCTGCGGACGGTGGAGGATCTGAACTCTTGGGGCCAAGTCCGCCCAGGGGGTCCACGAGCAGGTGGCTGAGGTAAGAATTTGCTTGTCACTTCTAAGTACGACAGCTACCGGGATCGCAGACAACTGCTTCAGAGGGATTACCAGGTCTCAAAAAGTAAGAAAGGATCTGTCTTCAGAAAGCACGTGTTTATATAAAAGAGGCTCAGCTCCGTGTTCCAGAAAGCTGTTCCCCTGAGCCCGGACACGCTTCCACATTCTCTGCTTGCCTCCGGAGGCGAGAAACGGTTGGAAAAACGTCAAGCTTAGAACCTGCCGCCTCCCTTCCCAGGTGCTCGGCCCTTTCATCCAAACTTCCTCGCTGAGTGCTTTCAGGGGCGGGGCGAGAACAGAAGAAGTGACAGTAACGGGGCTTGGGGCAGGGGCTGCTGCCACTTTTTAAGAGAGAATGAATGTAACTGCTCTCTTGGCGTTTCTGCCAGAAATCAGGATGAGTGACCACCCCGGAAACGGGGGGTTGTTCTGATCTTTTGGCCTCTGCTCACCCTCGGGTCTCCCTTTCTTGCACAAGGTTCAGGCTCTTGTTGCCAAACACCTGGGGGGAAGGTCTGTCCCTATGACCCCCGAGGAGGGGCAGAGCTGCTCCTCAGGCCAGTGGGCAGAGGTGGGGGGACAAAGTAAGAGGCCACCCTTCCTCTGACCCGTGGAATCTTCCTGACTCTCAAGTACAGTCAGTGAGTTCTGCCCTTCCCATGTGAGGCAGAACATTCCAGAAGCAGAGAGGAGGAGCCTTTACCTCACACCCAGGCCAGCAAAGACGCCCTCAAACCCCGCGGATTCCTCCGCAGGCCTCGATGTCCCCAGGCTGAGGGAAGCGGCCCTGGACAGCACAAAGGCCAGAGCACCAGGTGGTCACAGGCTCTCTCCTCAGCATCAGTGTTGTCTCAACAAGCAGCCACTGCCAGAGACAAACAGACAGAGGGAAAGGGGGCAAACTTCGGCTTCTTCGCCTGCGGCCCACAGACCAGAACCTTGGGTTCAAAAGCAGCTGCCCAGCATCCGAAGGCCCCTGCGGGCCCGGTGAAGCCGGGCAGAGATGGAAGGCCCCGAAAGCCTGTTCTTCCGGCAGAAGATGTGTTTCCAAGAGGAGATAATGGCTTGATTTTGTTTTCCCGGGTGGGGCAAGGCTGTGCAGCCTCAGGAGAGCTCTGGGGCCTCCTGGGAGATTTCGGAACCCCGGGGCATCAAAACACCCTCCTGGGGGATAAAATCAGCCATCTTGCTTCTGATTCCCATCTCCGGAGCTTCGCTTCAAGCCAGCCTGCGACCCATTCTGGAGACCCGGGAGGGTGGGGTTCGGCCTCAGTCTGTTGTTGGTCTGTCTTAAGGGTCAGATGCCCCCTGGGGGGTCCAAGCCGCCCATCTGGGGAGAGGCCGGTGCTGAGAGGACGGGGCAGATCACACAGGGGTGGTCCGCCGGTTGAGCACGCTGATATGCACGCCTCCCTTCAGGTCCTGCTGGAAGAAGTCGTGCGCCTGTAGGAAGCTGGCCTCCCGGTCGGGGCTGTAGCTGGCAGCCGTGGTCACCTTGAGGGGCTCCCTGGACAGCGTGTACATGGACAGCTCACCCATGGGAATGGCCCCGGCGATCTTCAGCCCCACTGGAGATGCGTCCCTGGACGGAGAGGCCTCGGTGGACCTGGAGCTGGACCGCGAGCGCCGCCGCCGGTACCGGTAGCTCGGCATCCTGGCGTAGGGTGATGAGGAGGGAGCCTTAAGGAACTCCCGTTTGGTCTTAAATCTCAACTCTTTGTTTTTCTCAATGTAAATGTTTACGGCCAGGACGCCCACGGTCTCAGCCACAATGAAAGACAGGGCTCCGAAGTAAAAAGACCAGCCGTAGTTGTAATGGTTTTTTTTGTCTTCGTCGCGCTTGTCGCTGGGGTCTCCCGTGTTGCTGGAAATGTAGACGATGATGCCGATGATGTTACTGAGGCCTGAAAGGGAAGCGGGGGTGGGGGGGGGTGGGGGGGTGGGGGGGCGGGGCGAACAAAGGCAGAGAGAGGTTAGACCCACAGCTGGGCAAGGGCAGGTGGGCGGGGCAGGGGCAGGTGGGCGGGGCAGAAGCTGGTGGGCAGAGCAGAGGACACGTGGGTGGGTCAGGGGCAGGTGGGCGGGACAGGGGCTGCTGGGCGGGGCAGGGGCTGCTGGGTCGGGCAGAGGACAGGTGGGTGGAGCAGGGGCTGCTGGGCGGGGGGGGGGGGGGGCAGATGGGTGGAGTAGAAGGCAGTTGGTGGAGCAGGGGGCAGATGGGTGGGGCAGGGGATGGTGGCCACTCCCCTTTTTGGTGGGTATGTCTTTGTTCTGGTTGCTAATTTTAAGTAAAAGTAGTTGATTTTGAATGGGTAATAAAGTACAGAGTTTGGGTGAGTATATAATAAAACACAGGCTCTTACTACCCAGTTCCCCTCCTCAGGCAGCTACTGTTATCTTCTCTCGTATATCCTTCTCATATCCACATCCAGTCTCTCTCCCTCCCTCCATCTCTCTCTCTCTCTCTCTTCCATTTTTTTCTTTGCACAATACTCTTTGGCCCCTTGCCTTTTCACTCAACTGTCTCCACCCGAGAGACAGTTCCCTATCAGGACAGGAAGAGCTGTCTCTGTCTTTCTAACTGCTCATGGCACCAACACCGCCGCAGGGGCATCTACCCAGGCCTCTGCTCTGGACACGCAGGTGGCTTCCAGCCCTCGGCTATGAGACAGCCTTATGTCTACATCATTCCACACACACGTGAGTAAAAATGTGATGAATTCCTAGAAGTGAACCTGCTGCCTCACTGGGTGTGTGCATTTACAAACAAACTTTTATTTGGGGGTAATTTTAGATTTATTGAAAAGGTGTGAAGTCAGTACAGAGAAAGCCCCTTTCCAACTCCCCGTTCCGTTTTCCCCCATTAACTTCCTATGTTACCATGTACATTTGTTACAACCAGGAAGCCCACCTGGTGTGCTACTATCCGTTTACCTTCCAGACTTTCCTCGGATCTCACTGGGGTCTCCACTAATGTCCTTTTTCTGTCCCACGATCTCGAGTTGTGCGTAGTTGTGTTTGAATTCAGAGCCCCAGCTCAAGCACCCTCCATAGCGGCACAAAATGTCTCATCAGCCTATAATTCATTTGCCAGTCTGGGAGGCGAAACCCACTACTGTGTTTGTGTGATTTTCTCTCGTTATAAGTGAGGTTGAGCAGAGCCGAGCTGCCTGGGTTTGAATCCGGGTTCTACCAACTCTCATCTCTGGAACTTTATGCAAATTACTTACGTCTCAGGGTCCTCACATGCAAACTGGGAATGCTAGTGGCACGCACTACACTGGGTGGGTGTGTGGATTCAACGAGCTAATGCATACAAAGCACTGTGCCCAGCACACCGAGAGCATGCTTTGAGTTCTATTACAGTCTATTGTGTTTTATCGTAATGTGTCGTATCATCTATGCCCTGCCCGGGTCCTCTGTCCATCTTCCTACTGCACCAATCCCAGCGTGGATGGGTTAGAGTATTTCCTGCTAAGGGCTCAGCGATCCAGCTGTAGGTCTGGACTCCTCACCCCTTCCGCTGTGCTCCCCCCACTGACACGGGTTTTCACAATCACGGTTTGCTTCCTTCCGCCCCTCCTCCCCTGCCTGCTGGCTTTGTCTCTCCTTCCCCTATTCTGCACAAGCCATAAGAATGTAAATCACACCCCAACTGATTCCACGTTCCCAAAGAAGTTACCGGCGTCCTCTTCTGACTCTCCCAGCTTTGAGACCATACTTCTCCTGAGGCGCCAATCATTTTCCACCTAGAATTATTCACGGCCTGTCTCACCTCACTGCCGGGCCCTGCTCGTGACTCTGGGTCTGTGCTGCCTTGGCCCACGATCAGGGCTCCTTGATCCGGGGAATAAACGGGGACCAACGAACAGCCCCTGCTTGCCTGCATGGCCATTGTGTTTCCTCACGGCCACGTCCTCTCCTCTGTGGCTAGACCTGTGCTTTCAGCTGAGTGTCTCTGCGCCCCGGGCTCCACAGCCCCTCTGGAGACCCAGGGCATCTGGAGATGCCTTTGAGAAGGTTCCTCCGGGGGGAGCAGGCAGTGCAGGGGGCAGCGCGCTTTAGGGGCTGACAGCCCTGGGCTCAGCCTGTCGTTGCCGCCGGGTGACTTCAGGGAAACCGCCTGGGCCACGTGACCACCTCCTCAGGAGCTGGGGTGATGGGGGTGCACTCGTGCAGCATTGGCACTGGTGTTAGTGGAAGTCTTCTTTCCTTCCTCGGGAAAGGAAAGGGGACAGGATTCAAACGCCACAGCAGGGTTCAAGTCCACACCCTGAGCAATCTGCCTGCTTGGAGGAGAGAGAATGGCGTGTGTCCCTGTCTTCCTGCCTTGCCCCCGTTCTGCACTAAGGTGAGGAGAAGGGACAGGACAGGGACCTGGCCAGGAAGGAGCATCCTGCTTCTTCCTAAGGAGATCCTCCTTTCCAGCACACGCTCACACACACACACGCTCACACACACTCACACGCTCACAGTCACGCACACTCTCACACGCACACACACTCACACACACACACACACACACACTCCTCACTCACATACATCCCCCACAGATGCACACACACATATATTTACTGCACTGGAAGGAGACAAAGACTGAAGTGGGGCGGGAGAACAAGCGCAAGAATGGCAGCCAGGAGCCCTGAGATTCTGAGTCCGTCCCTGAGTGGCTGTGGCCCGCAGTTCCGCGATGCAAACGGCAGTCACCTTCCTTCTCCAAGAGGAGCCATGAGAAGAGATGGGGATGAGATGACCTCTGGGGACTTACGTGGGCCACGCACCTCGCAGGCCCCTTCCTGGGCCAGTGAAGGAAGCCCGGCCCGGTGACTGGGAGCCTCACTGTCACCCTCACGGTGCCAGTGGGCTGATTCAGGGTTCAGAGACCAGGCACAGGGACCCTCGCTCCACTCAGCCTCACAGGTCCGGTGTGAGAAAAAGGCTCTTTGAAAGCCAGAACGCCGTTAGGACCGTGCAAGGAGCTTTGATGACAATTCAGGAAAGGGCTGCGGGCGGAGCTCTGTGACACTTCTCACGCGGATTTACTGGAACGAGGCCTGGGAAGTCAGCTGCTCCAGCCCTGCTGCACCGTCATCTCCATCCCGCCGGGCTGCCCGGAGTCTTGAGGACACCACTGGCCGAGCTTTGCCCCTCAGACGCCCCGCCAAGCCCCCAGCTCCAGCGACTCAGGCCACTGGATTCTCCCCTGGACCAGGCGTGAGCACTGACCCCCCTCCGGCCTGCAGCGCGCCGTCCGCGGCTAGGCTCAGAGGAGCGACCATGTTAGGCCATTTCGGACCCACTGGGCAGGGAGTGGGTTGCTCTCACCCACAGCTCTGGGGGGCGCAGAGGTGCTGTTGCCCGTCTCGGAGCCGGGAGACTCGGACAGTCAGGGTGGGCAGGTGGGGCTCCGCCCCGCGCCCCCCTCGCTCACTCCGCCCCAGGCACGCTGGGCTCCTGCCCCCTTGCCGGCCCTGTGCGTCTCCCCTTGTCTTCACCGGCTCAACTCCTTCAGGCCTTGGCTTCTGAGCGTCCCTCTGAGGCCCGCCCCGACCCCCAACTCTGCCAGGCTCCCCAGGAGGGGCTTGTAAGGCACCAGCGCTGCCCCTGTGGCCTTCTGCACACCTGGACTAGTTATTCTTATTTTTAATTGAGGTGAAATTCCCGTAACGTAAAACTAACCCTTTAAAGCGCACAATTTAGTGGCATTCAGTTCACGGTGTTGTGCAACCACCCCCTCTGCTCGTTCCAGAACATTCTCATCGCCCAGAAGGAGACCCCATACCTGTTAAGCAGCTGCTCCCCACCCCCTGCCCGGCGCCCCACACTTTGGACCTGCGTCACCCACGGCGATGTTATGACCTGCCCCCCGTCATCCCCACCGCACGCCGCAGACGAGGCTCTGTGCAGCGGGGACCAGAGCGGACGGCTCACCTGCAGCCACAAAGAGGATGCCGGCACTGAGGACGATGTTGTTCTTGCGGCTGTGGAGTCTCCCGGCGCCAAGGCAGAGCCCGCCGAGCAGCAGGAGGGCGGCGCTGAGGATGGGGAAGGCGCTGGAGGCGCGCACGAGGCCTGGCCGGCGGGAGACACAGAGAGGGCCGTGGGGCTGGCCATCCTCCCGGCCCGGCCATGGGCGTCGGCCCCGAGGCTCTCAAGGCCCTTCCGCTGACTTTGAAGATTCCCATCCCGCCCTGGAGACCCCAGGTGGGTAGGGAGCTGGGGGGGGCGGGCAGGGTGGAGGCCACCAAGTGATGGCCCCGGCCTGCTGGTCACTCCCCCTGGATGCCACGTGGCCTGGAATCACATCTGCCCTCGTCTCAGACTCTCCCTGGATGTGGGCCCCACTTCTGCCAGCGGAGATCCCCTCAGCGCCACCAGGGAGGCCACAGCAACAGGCACGAAAACACTGTCAGACGGCCCGTCACAGCTCGTGGACATTGTCTCCGTGAAGCCTCCGGGATGCTGGAGAGTGGATCCGGATGGGCGGCCGAGGGCACGGGCTTTGCCTTCGGCGGGCCCGGGTACCCTGCTTTGTGACACGCTGGCTGTGTGGCCTTGGCCAAGGTGGGGCCTCCCTAACACTGGGTTTCCCTAGTAGTGGGATGCAGTTCATAACAGGCCTACATCCAGGGTGGGTTCTGCACATCTAATAGGCTTATTTAGCAAAGGCCCTGCCCATAGCACACACTCCTTAAGTGACAGCCTTGATCTCCCATCTCCGTCAACACCAGCGTCATCACCCCGGGAGGCTCCGGACCTCGTGAGGTCACCGAGGAGGGGGTGGCTGGACAGGGGAGCATGTCCATGGCCTGCGGGGTCCCACGGAGCTAGATCTGCAGCTGTGCACTGCCCAGCGGGGCAACCAGGGCAGCTAGCTTCAGACCACTTCACTCCCCTCTTTTACAGCCTGGGGAGAGTAGTAATACCTACCTGTAGGGGTTGAATTGTGGCCTCCCAAAATCTATGTCCACATTCTAACTGCTGGTACCTATGAGTGTGACCAGGTTTGGAGAAAAGTCTTGCAGCTGTGAGTAAGTTAAGGCTCTTGAGATGACACCGTCCTAGATCACGCTGGGCCCCAAGTCTAGTGACAGGCGCCCTAACATGAACAGGAAGCGACACAGCAGAAGAGCCCGTGGGGAGAAGCCACGTGAGGACGGAGGCGGAGGAAAGGATGACACAGCTCAAGACAAAGATGCCGGGGCTGCCAGAGCTGGAAAAGGCGGGAAAGATTCTCTGCTAGAGGCTTTGGAGGGAGCACAGCCCTGGCAACGCCTGAGTGAAGACGTCTGGCCTCCACTCTGTGTGAGGGTACCTTTCTGCTGTTCTAAGCCCCCCAGTTTGTGGTAATTTATTACAGTGGCCTTAAGAAAAGAACACACTACCTGCAAGTGCTGTGATGAGAATCTGACGGAATAAGGTACATCAGGCGCTTTGTAGGGCCCTGGGGGATGCGGGTCCCCCTCCCTGAGCATCTGGCTGGGAGAGGAGGCGGGAGGAAGGGAAGGGGTACGTGAGCAGAACCCCGAGCTCGGCCTCCCAGCCCAGGAGAAATCCCGGCTCCGTGGACCTGGGGGCCGCCAGGGGACAGTGAGCTGGGGGCACCGGCAGGCCCCCCCTCCTGAGCCAGCTGAGCTCGTTTGTGGCCTTTCAGCCTCTGAAGGCAGCGTTTGTCTCCCTGCTTGTAAGCCCGCCAGTGTGTGCCCTGCTGCACAGAGAGCGGCTTGTCTGGGGCAGTAAATGAAGCTCTTCTCTCTGCCTCCCCCTCCTTCTCCCTCTGCCTTCTCACAGCCGCAGGTTTCAGGAGGAGGTTTCCTGTGGGCTTTTGAAATGCGCCTCTGATCCGTGCGGGGCCGGCAAAGGGGGACCGGGTCCCCCTCGATACCCTCGTTCTGCAGGTGGGTCAGAGGGGTTGCAGCGAGGGAAGCCTGGAGCCTCTAACATCTCCGAGTTCAGGCCTGGCCCAGAGCCGTCCATCCTGCCCGCGTAAGTCACGTGAGCACCGTCCTTTGCCACGTGGGCTCACCTGGAGCTCTAGACGCGCAGGCACCAACCGCGGTGCAGGCTGGGTCTTGCACAGAGCGGGGCCGATGTCCAGCCCACGTCCCTGTGGCTACATCGAGCCCTGGCAAGGATCTGTGTTTTTGCCCAGAGGGCGGGCATCTCCTCCTCACTCGCCCTCAGGCTCACCGTGGGCTCTCAGCAGCCCTGACACCAGCACTCTGGGGTAAGCACAGAAACCATGCGCCCAACCCGAAATGCGGAGCCTGGAGAAGGGGCACCAGGCCCAGGGCAAGAGGGACGGGAAGCCCCGAGGCCAGCGGGCTCAACAGAGAGAAACGGCAGGGAATCAGGGAAACTCAGGCCGGATGGCCTTGGCGACCGCGGCCTTGTTCTGTCCTGGAATGTTGCCCACTCCCTCTGGCTCCCAGCTCACAGGCACCTGCACTCTGGGGCTCAATTTCAGGGCCGATTCTCGCTGTTTCTGCAGCCCCCGAGGTGAAAACCACTTCCCTGATGGAGAGTCAGCTCTGCCCTCCCCACCAGCAGCCGAGATCACAGGCCCCAAAGCCATCACCCCTTCTCTTCCTTGGGCTCCTGAGTGAACCCCGCTGGCTCCCCACGGTGCACAAATGAGGAAACATTTCCTTCCCAGATGAGCTTTGACGGCTGCCTCGGGGCAGCGCTGGTGGGTTGAGGACAGCAGAGCCTGCTCCGTGTGCCCCTCCCGGCCCTCGGGCCACCTCTCTCCGTCCTGCTCTGGGCCCTGGGAGGCTGCGCCAGGGACCGGGTCATCGGGGTCCCTGGACTCCGGCTTTGGGAGGAGAGTGCAGGGGAGACGGTTATTCCCCTGGCTTCCTTCCTGCAAATGAGGACGAGGTAAGGTGGCTGCGCTCTGTCATAAAGGCCACAGCCCTGCCGGGAGGCCTGTCCTTACAGCTTCCCTGGTGCAAGCGTCCATACCTGCCTCTCCCACCTGTTCAGGCCGAGGGCTGTAAGGGGTCCTTCTGTTGCTAGCCGCGGTGTGTTCACCGCCCCTTGTAAGTTTCCCTCAGCCCCGCCCACAGCTCTGTAATTAGTCCTCCACTAAATGCCCTTCCTTCATCCCATCGGAGTGTCCCCTCTGCTTCCTGCTGGGACCCCAGGAAGCCGCATCGTCTGACCTCTGGGCTGATGTGCCATGAGGCCCATCCAGAAAGAGATCCCAGCACTCTGGGGACCATGAAGGGGAAGGGCAAGGGAGTAAAGAGGCAGAGCCCACGCCGATTAACCTTAGGCAAGTTCATGTGGGAAGTGGGGAGGGAATGGCGTGTTTCTCCAGGAGCTGCTTCCGCACAGTCCCAAGGTGGCCAGGTTAGCAAATCTGCCCTCAGAGCCTCAGGGACCATCTGACTGCCCTGGGCCGGCAAACAAGGGGAGGTCCTGTGTCAGGGCTGGCTTTCACCAGCAGCCGCCCCAGATGGCTGTGCAGGCCACGCACCATGCAACTCACAGAGTGTAATGTATACGCTAGTCTATGCAAATGACATCCCTTGAGTTGTGCAGTGTGCAACCTGCACAACCATCTGTGGCGGCCCTATGGACTATCATTTGCTGGGTTCAGTGGTGGCCCGCAGAAAGCAGAGAGTACAGGCGTCAGGAAGGGGAGAAGGTGAGGGAGGAGGGATGGGAGGCAGATCTGGCTACATTATTCCAGGTTCCGGGCCTGACGCTGCCCCAGGCTGCAGGGGAACCGCACGCTGTTCTATTTCACTAGATGACTCAGAACCAAAATCCTTTCTCTTAGAAAAGAACGATCCATAAGCAGGTGCAGAGTGAAGCGTGCTCCCTCTGACACACTGGTATCGATTCTCCATAAATGAAGCTGGCCTGAGCCCCTAGGGGAGCCGCTGGGAGCAGCTCTGCCTGCGTCTTGGCTAATGCAAAAGGGGAAAATGACTTCAAAACGGTGCCGTTTTTTCCATTTCCAGGTTCCTCCCCAGGCTGAGGCTCCATCCTTTCTCCCAGGGAGGTGCCCTCGGACGAGATCTGGATTTAGGGTGTGGGACGGGGTTTGTCCTTTGAGTTCCGGGTTCCAGTCCGGGGGCCAGCCCCACTGCAGGACCCGGGCAGGGGCAGCTCATGGGCTCTACCAGTCTGTGCCGGAGACACTCAGGGCCACATACCCGAGGCTGGTCCCACCACTGTCCTCACGTTCTCCCACAGGCTGCCTGGCACCCAATGGCTGTTTCAGCACGTGACTTAATCTGATTTTTCAAGACTAGAATGCTGGGTGGGGGTGGGGAGGGTGGGCAGGTCCAGGGCTGGCCGGGCCATGTGCTTGGGGTGGCACAGCCCCCAGGATGCCGGGCCCTGGCAAACCTACGTCCTGACCTCTGGACCGGACACAGCAATCAGTTCCTCTGAAGACAGCGGCCCTGGGAAGCAGGGATTCCCCCACCCTGCTCCATCTTCCCGGGCCGCACCCGGGCGTGGTCCTATCAGCCAAGCAACTCCCCCAGGACACCCAGCACGTCATGGCAACTTTGAACGACACTCCATCCTCCGAACTAACGATTCGGAATCAGAAAGGGAGTGAGGGCAGCACCCGGGGACCAGCCCCCTCCACCCCCACGGGGCCCACTTTCCTCCCCCGCAGCTGGCTGCCCACCACCGGCCCCCGCTCCACCCACAGAGGAAGCGAAGGACCCTCGGCACTCACGCAGGAGGTACTCGGAGCTGTCGTGGTCGTAACCGTTGTCCTCTGGGAAGTGGTTGATGCGGAAGCAGTGCCCTTTATAGACCCCTGCAGGGAGCGAGGGGAAGAACGGTGTAAATGTTCCGTGGGCTCCACGTCCTTTCTCCCCAGACTCGCTGGCCGGGTGTGCCTGGCTCTGGGCGTGGAGGGCGCAGAAAGGCCACTCCGATGGGCGTGGGGCACAGAGAAGAACCGCCCAGCGGGGGACGCGCCCCAGGCTGACCGCGTCATTACGGTCCACGTCTGGACACCCGCGAGAGGGAGGGGCACCAGGACACAGGGACAAGAGGCCTCAAGCAAAGCATCCTGGGCCAGCAGGGACCAAGGGGACTGCGGAGCCAAGGCTTGAAAGGTGACAAAGACCTTCCCAGCGGGATGGGGGAGGAGCCAGCCAGGCAGAGGCGGGGCTGTGAAGAGGCAGGGCTGGGGCCGGCGGTGTGTCTGGGGAGGGTGGGAAGTCCAGTGCAGCCAGAGGTGAGAAGGACACGTGCAGGGAGAGGGGCTGTGGGCCAGGATGAGATCCGCCGCCCACCTCCCTGCAGCAGTGTCTGTCTGTCTGTCTGTTTTCCCCTCCCTCGAGCACACAGTTACGGTGAATCCCTCCTACGTTACAGGCCGAATCTGCACACGGTCGGTCGGCAACGTGACTGTAATCCCTTCACTCGGTGTGATAGAAGGAAGAGAAACTCCCGGAAAGGCCCAGACCCTCTCCTGCCTGGTCTCCCTCCCCGCTCGGAGAAGTGGCCTTCGCAGGACACCCTGAGTAGTTTCGTGACGGCAGGAGGACCGCCCAGCCCTCCCTTCT
The DNA here is from genome assembly GCF_963924675.1 of Phocoena phocoena. Lineage (NCBI taxonomy): Eukaryota > Metazoa > Chordata > Mammalia > Artiodactyla > Phocoenidae > Phocoena > Phocoena phocoena. Next base: position 360,749 of record NC_089237.1, read on the forward strand.
GGAATCTTCTGCCAGCTCTCCCAGCGCCTGCTCCCCTGCAGTGTGGGCGTGCGCAGTGCAGAAGCGGACGCAGGTCGGGGGACACAGGGTGCCGGGCTCTGTCCTGCCAGCCCCCCGCACGCCCAGGCCGGGCCCCTGGCCCTACAAGGAGCTCCTCCTGGCCCCCACACGGGCCCGCCTGCTTTCAGCTGGAGGCCGTTCTCGTTTTGCAGCTGCTGCTGAGCGGCTCGCTGACCCTCCCACGTCCCGGCCAGACCTCCTGGTCGGGCGCACGGTGCAGGCAGCAGGGCCCGCGCCAGGCCAGCCTCCGTCCCCGTCCTTTCCATGGAGAAGGGCCTCGACGAGCTTGAGGGCACCTTCAGCGCCTCCCATTTACCAGTCAGCTGCCCCCCAGCCTCCCCTCAGCTAGGCCCATGAGCTGCTGCCTTCAGAGAGCTCAGGGGCTGGTCTCCAGGCCACTGCTGGGCAGGCTGGGTTTGGTCAGGGACAGTGGGGGACAGTCTGAACGTGTCAGAGGTGGCGCCTTGTGTGGGGTACGCTTCCACAGTGTCGTCTGAGCCGGGTCAAGCGTGAGCGTTTTAGCTACCTGCCTCAGTCTCCTGCTCTGGAGAATGGGGACAACCACAGGCCTCATCTAGGGATCTCAGGAGAGTCATGTGAGACGATACCGAAAGGCACTTCGACGATTCTTGGCCTGCGCTGATGGCTCAGGGGAGATTTGCTGCTTTGGGACCCAGACATCACCCACCCTTTGCTCCGTGGCTCTTACTCTTTGGTGGAGAGCCATGAGTACCTGTGAGCGAGAGGAAGGAGCCCCAGGGCAGGCCGGTGTCAGGGTGGCCAGCGCGGGGCCGCACCCCAGATTCAGGAGTTTTGTGGAATGCCGAGCAAGCATCTTCCAGGCGTGGGTGGGTGAGGTAGGGCCCTCTGCCCTCCTTCCCTCTCCCCCTGCACACTTTTGGGGCTACTTTATGGGCCTAAACAAAATCACCAAGTCCCCCACGCTTGTGGGAACAGTCAAACATTAAGAGGCTGAACAAGAAGTAAATAATCTGTCTTCAGAGTTGATTTCCAGGGGTCAACAGTCGGCTGTGCGTCTTCCCACGTGTACACGGGTGTGAGGCTCCCCCTGTTTTTAAAAATTAATCTTTTTACTTGGAGGTAATTGTAGACTCACACGCAGTTGTGAGAAACACTGCAGGGAGATCCCATGTACCTTTCACCCGGTTTCCCCAGTGAGAACATCCCGACCAGGATCCTGACATTCTGCCACCTGGAGGACCCCTCGTGTTGCCCTTTCATAGCCACACCCACCTCGTCCCGGTCCCCAGGCTCTGACCCCGACGCAGGGCAACCACTAAGATGATCTCCTTTTGCACAGTTTTGTCATTTCCAGAAGGTTCTATAAATGGAATCTTACAGCGTGTGACCTGTCGGGCCTGGCTCTCTCACTCAGCGTAATTCTCTCGAGATTCACCGAGTTGTGGTATCGATAGTTTGCTCCTTTTGACTGCTGAGTGATATTCCACGGCACGGATGTACTACAGCTCATGACAGCTGGGTTTGCGCCCAGCTATTGCACCTGTGGTTTCCAGCTATTTCCAATAACGCTGCTATGAACAGGTTTGGGGATGAACCTAACTCTTCATTTCTCTGGGCTAAATGCCCAGGAGAGTAATTGCTGGGTGACGTGACAGCTGCGTGTTTGTTATAAGGGACAGCCAAGCTGGTTTCCAGGATGGTTATATCCCTTATTTTGCAAAAGGAATAATACAACACACTTTACCTTGCAAACTACTTTTTTCATGTAATAATGTATACACACTTCTCCAGGTCAATACCTATAGATTTTAAAAACTTGTTTGTTTTTAATAAAAAAAATAATAAGTTGATACTAATCCAAAAGTTGCTGACAGCCTTAGAAGGCAATAGCACAGGGACCAGGGCAGTGAAGGCAACAGCACGGGGACCGGGGCAGTGAAGGCAACAGCACGGGGACCGGGGCAGTGAAGGCAACAGCACGGGGACCGGGGCAGTGAAGCTTTTGCTGCCCCACTGATGATACTAAAACGATGCTTCGCCAGGAAACCGCATATTTACATATTCGATCGGAAAAGAAAGCAGGTTCTGAAACTAGCTTGCATGTAGACACGTTAGTTCCAAATGCCCTTCCAATGTATTTTGCGAACCTCCACTCTGCATTTAGGGTGATAGTTTCTATTTGATAGAAACTGTAAATAGGGATCACACTGCCCAACATATTAACAGATTTCCTGACACATTCTTTTCAGTGGCTGCGTAACGATGCGCAGTCCAACTCTATGATAGGAAGAGACATTTCCCTTTCTTGGGGCCGTGTGTACACACGACGGATCCTGCCGCAGGGTGTTCTGCTCCGAGCGTGCTGACAGCGCGCTCTCCCGCGTCCCCCCCGCCCCTCCTCTCCTCTCCTAACTTCTCTCCACTCCTTCTCCACACCAAGCTCCTGTGCACAGACTGAAGGAACAAGCATTGCCTTGGGTTAAACTGTGTCCCCCCTGCACACACCCCCTGCAACCCCCCCCCCGAGAAAACTCATGTTGGAGTCCTGACCCCTGGTCCCTGTGAATGGGACCTCATTTGGAAACAGGATCTTGAAGATGGAATCAAGTTAAGATGAGGCCACACTAACTTAGGGTGGCCCTAAATCCAATGACTGGTGTCCCTATAGGTAGAGGGAAACCTGGACCCAAGGGAAAAGGCCGTGTGAAGACAGAGGCAGAGGTTGGAGTGATGCGTCTACACGCCGGGGGATGGCAGGGATCGCGGGCAACCAGCCAGAGCTAGGAAGAGGCAAGGAAGGAACAACGTACCCAGAGTCTCAGAGAGGGCAGGGCCCTGCCGACACCCTGCTTGCGGACTTCGGGCCTCCAGAACTGTGCAACAACTGTATTCTGTTGTTCCAAACCTCCTGGTTCGTGATGGTCTGTTCCAGCAGCCCCAGGACGCTGACACAGGAGCGCTGCTGTGTGAGAGGAAATGCAACACGCCTCGTTCGCTCACTGGGGTCAGCCTTGCAGGAAGGCAAACAGATGTGTTGGCCCTTCCTGCTCCTCTGTCAGCGGCAGGGGCCCACACGCAATGTTTGGGAAGCTGCGTGTACTGCATCCGCAGAAGCATCTTCCTGTTGCAACGAGACACGTGCAGTCTCTCAGGCTCACGCTTCCAAAGCCCCTGGAGCAGGTTCCCCACCAGGGACTCGAATCCTCTCCCTGTCCCCTCCAGCTAGCGACAGGGACCTCGCCACCTCCCAAGGCATATTCTGTTTCCAAACAGCTTTAACTTCAAGTTCCTGAGAGGTTGTCCGCCTCCACAAAACCCTATCCACGGGTATTACTTATAATCCCTGGGAATAAAAGAACCCATCCTCTGTCGTGCGTCAACCCTTCAAGGCACTGAAGAGAGGAACTGTATCCAACAGGATGAAGGACAAGCTAGTTTTCCAGCCATCCAGGGTTTGCACAAAAAGGGAGGCCCAAGGTCGAGGACGAGAGGAGGCTGGCAAGTTGCCAACAGTCGGGACCAGACGCGTCCCCCGGCCCCAGTCTGAACAAGTGGGGTCTGCGGAGGAGTGGGGCACCTCGAGTAGAGAACGTGGGTATGTCCCCTAAATGAGCATCCTCTCTAGGTCAACTATCCCCATTTACTTTATTTATTTATTTATTTATTTATTGCTGTACGCGGGCCTCTCACTGTTGTGGCCTCTCCCGTCGCGGAGCACAGGCTCCGGACGCCCAGACGCGCAGGCTCAGAGGCCATGGCTCACGGGCCCAGCCGCTCCGCGGCACGTGGGATCCTCCCGGACCGGGGCACGAACCCGTGTCCCCTGCATTGGCAGGAGGACTCCCAACCTCTGCGCCACCAGGGAAGGCCTCCCCATTTACTTCAGCCGTTTCTTTTTTTTTTTTACGGTACCCGGGCCGCTCACTGTTGTGGCCTCCCCCCTTGTGGAGCACAGGCTCCGGACGCGCAGGCTCAGCGGCCATGGCCCACGGGCCCAGCCGCTCCGCGGCATGTGGGATCCTCCCAGACCGGGGCACGAACCCGTGTTCCCTGCATCGGCAGGCAGACTCTCAACCACTGCGCCACCAGGGAAGCCCCAGCCGTTTCTTTATTGATGCTTCCAAGACCCTTGTCCAGCCCCGTCCCCTGCCCTGGGTCCGCCTAGGAGCACAGCCCTGCCTCTCCTCTTCTCGGGATCCTGTGCTTCTGTTCTCGGGACCTGCTCTTGCTGGACTCAGCCTCCCAGGATTTTTTCATGAGAGCGGCCTCACCTCCCCCAACCTGTTTTTGTCGAGTGGAGTGTTTAGTCCGAAGGACTTCACATCTATCCCTGTCAAATTTAATTTTGTGAGTGTTGGCCTCAAGGCATTTAATAGGGGAGAAAATTAATGGCTGATGTGAGCAGTAAGAGAGAGCACCATTTCCAATCCATCGCACACGTGCTTTCTCGGTAACTGGGCCACTTGCTGCGTTATCTGCTAAGTGATGAGCTTCGTTGGCTAATTGTGAGATCCCAGGTGGACCACACCGCGGGAATACCGCAGCGCTCCCGGGGTCGTGGCCTGTGCTCCCGGGGACACGGCGGTCCTCTCCCTTTGCGAGTCAGGGAACCACTGTGTGAAGAGGCTTCTTGAGACACATAGCCCCAGACGCGTTACTTCTTCATCTGTTAAAGCTCGGGAACTGGGTCCAAAGGAGTCCCTCCTGCCCTAAGATTCTAGGACCATTTTGTGTGCAGATGTTAACATATCCATTCATCTACATACATCATACTAGAGGTATTTCTCTAAGCCTAGGAAGCATCTGGAAAGAAATATCCTAAAAGGTGTCCACTGTTTCATTTCTCTGTGAATTCAGATTTTCCTCTTTACATTTTCTCTGTAATTTCTAAATTTTCTACAGTGTCTGAAAATGAACCAATGAGGTTTATCGAAAGAAAGAAAAGAAACCGGATCTTTGACTCCAGGGAAAACGTGGCGCTGTGTCTGAAGTGACCGCAGGGCCGCCCAGATGTGGAGGCTGGTGAGTGGCGGGTGACCCGTCAGGGGGACATGTGTGTGGGTGACCTTTGGCCCCCGTGGGTGAATATCCCCACTGCTTGCCTCTGGGCAGTGATGGTCGTGCCCTGGGGTTACGCCCTGGTAGACCGCGAGGGTGACCGACCCCCAGGACTCAGGCGGTGACGGGCATGTAGGACTTTCAGTGCTAAACCCAGGAAAGTCGTAGGCAAACCGGGACGAGCTGGTTACCCTGCGAGTCATTTCAGGGTGTGACATAAGCCTCCATAACAGGCCACCTCAGAGGTCGGTCGCCATCAGGGGAGCGCTGGAGCAAAGGATGTTAGACGGTGACTTGCTAATAATGGTGTCTTTGTGTAATCCCTTACGGCGGCTGGCAGAGCGCTTCCACAGGCACAACCTCGCCTGTTCCTCACAGACGCTGAAGCAGCGCTGGCCCCGGCTGAGCGTGCATGGGCCCCCTGGGGCCCACCCCTCACGTCTCTGCCCGCCTTTACTCCAGCCCCTCAGAGCAGCAACCAGCTCCCTGGGGTGTCGCCTGCCGGAACCTCGATTCAGCCGCTCCAGTTGCTTCTTCCTTTTTGGCCCGCGGCACTGGGTAGGTCGCCCGGGGGCAACTGCACACACACTCACTCGCTTGTGGAGCTGGAGGTTTGGGGGGCGAGGGCCCCCCGGCCCCGGGGTGACCTTGGTGCAGGAGGATGGCGGCCGGTGGATAGGTGTTCCCATTCTACCTGCTTCTGGGGGTGGGTCCCAGCAGGACCAAACCAGTGATGGTCAGCTCAGGGCTGCCCCTCGCACTGCCTTTCCCTCTACCTGGGTTCCCTCTCCAACCCTCCCACAGGCCCGCTCCCCAGGATGGCCACCCGGGACACCCCGCCTGCACACAGGCCCTGGCTTGGGCTTAGATGAAAGCTGGCCCATCAGCCCATCTCATCTTTGTAAAAACACACCTTTGAAGATGCAAGAAAGAGGCGTAGAGATGTCACAAGCCCTGCTTTCCCAAGCCCCGGGGCAGAGGCCCAGCTCTGAGCACTAGGCCCTACCTTAGGCCGTAAAGGAGACGTCTCTGCCTCGTCTTAGAGAAGAGGAGGCTCGGAGCGCCCATGGCAGAGCAGCTGCTGGAATCCGGCTCCTGACGTCTCACCACATGTTCTTCCCAAGCGCCCGATGCCCACGCCCTTCCAGGAATCCTCGCGAGTGCCACAAAGGGCTCTGATGCAGTGTGGGTCCTCCCCAGACACATCAGGGAGTGAAGCCAGGTAACAACCGCGAGTGCTGGGTTAGCTTTAAGGCAACCGCTTCCCCGACAGTGAAGCAGGAGGCAACTGGCGTCCCCAGACTTTGGAAGAGGCAGCTCTGGGCGGCAGGGCGGGCGGAGGCCTGGTCGGCAAGGCCCCTTGGGCTCCAGGACGGGTGAACGAACGTGAGTCGAGTTGGCCCCCTGTATGGGTTTCCAGCTGTGCCGTTTCAGGGGGAGATACGGTTGGACAGCAGGGGAGGGATGTGAGGCATTTTCGATCCTGGGCTCTTGTCCCGGAGTTGAGGCCGAGCTCAAAGCCGAGGTCGGGGCTCCGGTGTGAGGCCCGCGTCCGGGAACAGGTACTTCTGCAGCATGGGGTGTGGGGAGTGCTCAACTCGTGACCTCAGAACATCCGTGTCATCGCCGGGCAACAGAGGAATGGGAAAGCCCAGACGAGGCCCGGCTGCTGGTGAAGGCCACCCAGACCGGAGAAGGAGGTAAGGGTGAGAACCCCGTGTGGACCAAGCATTCCAGCAGCCTTGCTCGAATCATCTTATGTGTGGGAAAATAATCAAACTACATTAAGTGTTCTAAATAGCTATCAATTTGGACTTTATAATAATTCGAGGTGGCCGTGCCCTAACTGGTCCAGATCAGGGAGGTCTCACTGGACCCGAGTCAGACTGTCCGTACCAGCTGCAGCCCTGGTCCAAGGCCAGACGGACCAAGTCCGTGTCTCAGGTGGGCCGTGGGAGGAGCTCAGAGCCCGCCTGGGCCTGCACTCCTCCCGTGTTTCCCCAAAGCTGCCCGGCCCCTGACCCTAAGCCCCCACGGGGACAGCCCGGCAGGCCTGGAGGCCTGTGTGTCTCCAGGAGGGCACAGGCCTTCCAGGAAGGACCCAGGGCTCTGTGGAGGAGGTGGGGGGCTGAGGGGTACGGGGCTGGGCTGACGGGAGAGGAGGGGAAGGGACAGTGTTATCCTCAGGGTAAGAATAACATCAAGAGTTCACTTAGCACCTGTATGGCCAGGCACTTTTTAAGCACCTGACATCTGTTAACTCACTTTGTCTTCATATTAACCCTGTGATGCAGAGACGATTACTGACACCATTTGCTACCAAGTGCCCGAGCCAGGATTCGAACCGGGGCCGCCCGCCCAGCTCCAGAGTCCGGGCCCTGACCCTCCCACACTCGGGAGGCAGAAGGGCATGGCGTGGCCTCAGGGCTACGGGTAGTTCTGATTGGCTGCAGCGTGACTGGGAAACATGGGTCCTCGACACTCTTCATTGTTGGGAAACCTGTTCTTCCAGAGTCTTGGGCTAAGGGCGCTGGCTCAGGTTCGAGGCTGGGTTACCCTGCACTGGAAGTGGCGGTTCTCCAGAGCGGGACCCTCCGGTTGGGGCAGAGGTCAGGGAGAGGTGGAGGAGGGTGCGAGGGCACAGCTCGGCTATGGTGGCAGCTCAGGGTTTTCCAGAGGTGCTGATGTGTACAGAGGGGCGCTCCTGGGCTCCGTATACGCAAAAGGGCAGAAGTGGACAGGCAGGCCGGCCTCGTGTTCTGGAACCCTGGGTGGCCTGGCCTGGGGGGACAGCGGCCATGGGGATGCAGCGGCAGAAGAGGCCAGGGTGCGGTGGAGGTCCCGCAGGGAGGCCGTGGAGATGGGACCTAACCGCACAGCCGCCACGAGGGTGACGGGGTGGGAAGGCTTGAGGGGCAGCCTCTCCTGAAGGGAGCTGCCTGGGTGAGGGCGGCAGGCAGGCGCGAGAGGAAAGGGCAGCCCGGGACAACGGCAAGCCGTGCGCTGTCTGGGGGAGACCCTGGCTCCTGGTCTTAGATGTGTCTGCAGACGAGGGACCGGAGCCCAGGATGGAAGTGACCTCGACCATTCCAGCACAGACAGGCAGGGTGGCTGTCGTTACAAAGCGCCACAGACGCATCCACGGCCTCGCGGTTCTGGAGGCCAGAAGTCCTAGAAGGAGGCGCGGGCAGAGGCGGTGCCTTCCCAGGGCTCTCTGGGGCATCCTCTGCACCACTGTCCGTCCTGAGCTCCTAGGGGCTCGCTGTCTACCGCTGGCACCCCTGGGCTTGTAGAAGCATCACCTCGATCTCTGCCTTCACCTGCACACAGTGTTCTCCCTGTACGCCTGTCTGTCTCCAAATTCCCCCTTTTCACAAGGACACCACTCATATATGACCAGGACCCATGCTCATGACCTCATTTTAACTTGATTAGCCTCTATAAAGACCCTATTTCCAAACACAGTCACACCCCGAGGTACTGGGGTTAGGACTGCCACATACGAATTCCGAGGGGCGCAACTCGGCCCGTGACACCGGCTCAGGGGCAGACGCGACTGGCCAGGCGTCCGTGCCCCCGGCTGCCACCACAAAGCCAGGCTCCATGCCTCCCCGGCCCCGCCCCACCTCCAGCTCCCTGTAATTCCCCCTCTGAACACCCCCTCATCATCTCTCCGCTTCCATGCTTATCTCCAAAGAACCTCCTAATAACTGTGATTTCCCGGCTGGCACACGCTGGTGTTCTCCGGAGGGCTGGCCTCTCTCCAGCTGTAAGGCGGCAGGCTGTGGGAAGCCTCTCCCCCGGGCTCCTGCAGAGAACTGCCAGGCTTGGAATGGCAGCGAGGGCTGGGCTGGACTTTCCTGGCAGAGCCTTAGCTCCCTGGCTTGCAAGTGACCCTGTGAGACCCTGTTAAGCATTATGACCTTATGCATTATGAAGTTCCTCCATCCAGCTTACATTTTTGAGCACCTGCTGAGTGCTAGATGCTGGGGACCCAGATGTGGCAGAGGACCTGCTCACCCCTCTTCTTCCTGGACTCAGGGCTACACTGGATCTCTCAGCCTCCTTTGCAGGTAGATGGGCCATGGGACCCAGCTGGCCAATGGGAAGTGGGTGGAAGTGATAGGCGTCCTTCCTGGAGAGGTGGGTGCACCTCTCCCTCTCCACAGCCTCACCCGCCAGCTCAGGGGGTGGTGGAGCCACAAGACGGGCACAGCCTGGGTCCCTGAATCCTTTGTGGAGGAGAGCCATCCCCAAAGAGGATGACCCACCTTGCATCAAGGGCAGTAATCCACTTCGATTTCGTCTCAGACATTCTACGTTTTGGCGTGTTTCTGTTTCATCGATAATCAAGGAGAAGAGACAAGACAGGCGTGGTCTCTGCCATCCTGGAGCTTTCCAGGTACACAGTCATCCAGTGACACCTGAGGACAGGGTCTGAAGGAGGAGGCCAGAGTTTCAGAGAGCACGCCATCCAAGGCCGCAGAGGAGAGGTCAGGAGAGCTTCTCCTCGTCGGGAGGATGGGAAATGTCTTTACCACCTTTGAGAGCGGAAGCGGGGCCTAACCCTAACCCTAGCCCATGTTGGTCAGAGCACTTTGAGAAGATCAGTTGTGGTGATGTGAAGGGTAAGTCTATACTTTTAAACTTCTCATTTCTAGGAGCTGCCTTCGGACCAGACTGTGGAGTTTGGGGAGGAGGCCCCGTGTCCCCTCCACGGCCAAGTGCTTGGGGTTCACAGCCTGCACAGCTGCTTTGAGCCCCAGTGCCTGGGACAGGTTTCCCTCGTGCTCTTTTCTCCTTTCTAAAGTGAGCTCATAGGTCACTGAAGGGCCTCGCTCCCCCTCTAGCATCTGTTTGGGGTCTTTGTTTGGCCGTAGACCTCGTGTTTTTGTTTTTTTTTTTTTTCCAATAAATTTATTTATTTTGGGCTGCGTTGGGTCTTCGTTGCTGCACAGGGACTTTCTCTAGTTGCGGCGAGCGGGGGCTATTCGTCGTTGTGGTGCGCAGGCTTCTCACTGCAGTGGCTTCTCTTGCTGTGGAGCACGAGCTCTAGGTGCGCGGGCTTCAGTAGTTGTGGCACGTGGGCTTCAGTAGTTGTGGCTCGTGGGCTCTAGAGCGCAGGCTCAGTAGTTGTGACGCATGGGCTTAGTTGCCCTGCAGCATGTGGGATCTACCTGGACCAGGGCTAGAACCCGGGTCCCCTGCATCGACAGGCGGATTCTTAACCACTGCGCCACCAGGGAAGCCCCTGTAGACCTCGTTTATCCATTCAACCCTTTGCCCATTCTTTCATTTAATTCAGTATCCATCTACTGATGCCAGGCCCTGTGGGGGCCCAGAGGCACGGGTCCAGCCAGCAAGAACGCATCGCCTGGTTGGGGAGGTGAAGTGTCCACATCACCTCAGAACAGGGAGCTAGTGACACGTGCTACGGGGGAAGCCGCGGGTTCAGGGGGCTTCAGGAACGAGGGTTGGTGCTGGACGGTGTCTGGGGCAGCTCGGGGGACGGGCTGCGTTCACACAGAGCTGAGGACGGAACGTGGCAGCTGGGGGTGGCAGCGAGGGGAGTGAGCTTCCGGAAGAGAGCATAGGCGCAGGGTGGGTGGGCTGAGGCTGAAGGAGCGGGTGGGCAGCAGTCACGGCGTGGCCTGGATCACCCTGCGAGGGTCCTGGATTCAACGCCATAGGCTCCGAGGTGCCGCCGTGCCTTTCCCGAAGCTGGAAAAGTGTCCCCATGACTGACGCAGGGACCCCTTGGCCCTCACAGCCTGGCATGTCTCTAATTCTATTCCCAGCCCGACTTGGTGGAAATGCGACCTGTTACATTGGAGGGCCCCAGCCTGGGGCCTCTTGGGTGTCTTATTTTAGTCCCAGAGGAGCCAGGCTGCCTGGGAGACGCAGGCTCAGCTCCCCCCGGGATTAACAAGCGCTCCCTTCATCGCCCCCCTCGCGTTGCCGTGCCTGGGAGGAGGGACACATTTAGACTTTAGCTCAGAGCCAGCGGCATCCTGCAGCTGCCAGACAGACCGTGGCAGCCGCAGGACCCGCGCAGGTAGGAGCGTGGGCCGGGGGACCTCGGGTCAGCCCGCCTCACCCCTCACTCACCGTCAGTCATGAGGAGAGAACGTCTCAACTTGCATTGTGTCAGACCCAGCAGGGGAGAACGGATTCCGCAGACACCTGGATCCACCCTCAGCTCCGGTCTGTAAGCAGGTGGCAGACAGGGGCTCCCTCTCCGAGATCCTTCCTAGCTTCCCCAACAGTCTAGGGGAGCCACTAGGTCCAAAGGGCGTTTCCCCCAACGGGACAGTCGGAGTGGGGCTAGTGGAGGATTTGGGAGAGACGTCGCCCTTGTCATCAGCAACACGAGCGAGATGGCGCCCGTTTCAACGGGGCTGGACCCCGGCTTAGTGTCCCCCAGGGGCCTGGGCTCTGTGGTGCAAGCTCCCGCCCCCAGGCGGTGGGGTTCACACAGAGACGATTTCCGTCCCCAAATTCCGCCTCTTTAAACCTGGAACCTAGAGATCACAGTCTGGTAAACAGAGGCATCTCCCGAGGTCCTAGACTCTACGGATCTTGTGCTGAGACAGGTGGGCTGGGGCAGGAGATGGGGAGAGAAGGGCGGGCCATGGCCTGGCACTCAGCCCGTCCTGAGGCTCTGATGGACCCATGGGGTATGCCCGTGGAGCCCCTTGCTCTGGGAATGGGTCTCTCACAGAGTGCCCCCCGCACTTGCCAGTGGCTGCATCGCATGGCCCTGCCCCAGCCAGGGATCCTGGGCACACATCCAGCCCGAGCTGGACCAATCAGATGTACTCTCAGGGGTTTGGATTTTGGATCAGAAGCAGAGGAGACCCAAGGGCAAAGAGACTTTGGCGTGCTCACGAATGGGGAGTTCTTGGTGGTCCACGAGGCCAGCTACGGAAGATTTTCCCTTTTCAGTCTTGGCTGTTAATCTCGTTTAATCCCTTGGGACCCTCCACACACTCCCAGTAAAGTCTTCCTTTGGGATTAAGTCAGAAGTTGGTTTTTGCCTGCAGGAGAGCTTGACCCACAACAAGCCACACCTTCATCAGAGATTCCAACTCAGTTCTCGCGGGCCCAGGTCATACTTCATTCCTCAGGGCAGGTCTGTGATGCTTTTACGAGACGTGAAAATGACTGCAGGTCTCTGGGCGACCACGCACCCCCGGGGAGAGAGGGTAGAGGATACCGGGGGACAGCAATGCCGAGCGTCAGCCCTCAGGTTCCCACGTGGAAGCACGTGGCCTGTGAATTTCAGCCTGCTGAGATCACCGTCACCTGGGAAAACGCTCGCTGGGCCGGTCAGTTGGTCGTTTCCTTTCTCCTTGTCTGTGAAGTGGGATCCCCACAGACCTGGCACCGTTGCCTTGAGGAATAAGGGGAGAATGTGTGACCAGCACGGACAATGTTCCCATTCGTGGTGGCTTCTCCTCCATCTCTATAAAACAGAGCCTTCCTACCTGCTGGTGGCCCACGAACCAAGCCCTCGACCCAAGTCTCCTCCCACATACGTGCTACTTTTTCAAGGAACGCCTGCTGTGAGGACCCCAGAGCCCCACCTCACAGCCCAGCTCCCTGGCGCTCGGCCGCAGGCGGGACCCCGGCCTCCCTCTCTCACCATCCGTGTCCCTTGTCTCACTCTCCAGCCTCACACCTCCTTCAACCCTTCGCTCCGGGGCTGCCAGGATTTTCCAGGCTTCCTGCCGAGATTCCTAATTGAACGGAGCCGGGGAGATTTCCCGGAGAGAGAGCTCGTTCTCTCTCCTAACACAGGGAAATGGGTGTGCACTTATTGTCTCTGTGATTTTTCTACTTGAATCTGCTTGATAACTGCTGCTTGGATGACATCTCAGTACCAAGGTTCAGGGTTTTTTCTTCTTGTTTCTTCCCTTTAATGAGCAAATATGAAGCTCCAAGGGGCAAAGCAGCTCGCTGCAGGTTGCAGGCTTTTCTGCGGGTTTGGCTCTGTGGATCTCTGGAAAGTTACGTTCCAATAACCTGAGAGTTTTAACTGAAGGCCTTGGGTGAGGGAAGGAGAATCACAGTGTGGAATTATAAACTTCTAGAAGGAACCCTCGGGACCATCTACTTCACCTTGTTCACTTTACACATAAAGAACCTGATGCCTGGAGAGACGAAGGGCCGTTTCTACGGCGACAGGCTGGTTGGTGCCAGAGTCAAGCCTAGAACCCTGGTCTCTGGACTCCAAGTTCAATGCCGTTTGGCCCATAGCCCCCACTGCCTGCTCTGGGGCAGGAGTTCACAACCAGGGAAGACTTTGCCTTTCAGGAGACAATGTCTAGAGACAGTTTTGATCGTCAGAACTTAGCGGGGAGGGAGGATTGGTGCTACTGGCCACTAGTGGCTGGAGGCCAGGGACACTGCTAAACACCCCACAGTGCACACAGGACGGCCGCCCCAGCCAACAAGGAACGGTGCCGCCCAAAACGTCAGGAGTGCTGTGGTTCATGATGTGCAGGCGGCCGGCACAGAGCTGAATCCGCCCTTCCCAAGCCCACGGCAGACACTGCGGATCCATAACGGTAGTTTTCTCCTTAATCACCGTCTAAAGTCTTCTCAATGCAGTGTTCCAGGCAGGGGCTACGAGTCGAGATGATACCTTTCGATCATCCCAAGGCTAGATACCATGGAGACGGTAGGGTCTGAAGTCATTCCGCTGGGCTGAGTCCTGGCTCTGACGTCACCTTCTAGCTGTGTAATCTTGGGTCCTAACTAATATCTCCGTGCCTCGTTTTCCCCATCTGTGAAATGGGGATCATCGATGGGAAAATCTTCAGAGGGCTGTTTGGCAGATTAAACAAGTTAATGCAGTCTGTAAATGTCACCGTGCCTGGGACAACATGTAAGCTGTTATTATGATAATCAGCCCTGCTCTAGTGACAAAGAGGCAGCTGGTCCTATCACAGGGGAGCAGGCCAGTTCTCTTCTTTGTCCTCATATGCCCCTGATGTTGCAACTCAGAATGTGCAAAGCCCCCCGACCCTTAGAAGGCCCAGCAAGATGACTGCTGCCCCCTAGGCCCATGGCCAATGGACCGACAGACAAGGGCTGGCTTCCCCTGGGCACCGACTCCCTGCAAAGCCCTGTGCTAAGCTCTTTCCATTTTCTCATTTACGCCTCAAAATAACCTGTGAAATAGGAGCTGTTAGGAGCCTATTTTACACACAAGGAAGCCGAGGCTCTGAGAGGGCAGGTAACTTCCCCAAGGTAGCACAGCCCCAAGCAGCTGAGCCGGATTCTCACCTGCCCTGGGCTGACTCCGGAACCGGAACCGGGGCCCCAGCGCCATGTCCTGAAGGCGCACACCTGCCGACCACCAGCATTTTCTGACAGTCTGGGCGGGGCTGGGGGCTGTAGGGGGTGCATATCCGCTTCCTGAGTCTCCCCAGGTTGCGAAGAGCTCCTCCTGGGCAGCCAGAGACTGGGTTCAAACCCAGTTTTCAAGACCGGCACCTGTAGTCCAGAGTGCCAGGTTCAAATCTTCCCTCACCTGCTGGAACTGGGGCTGCCAGGGCACTAGGTCAGGAGACACCGAGTCGTGGGCTTAGACCGGACTCGCAGTACCTGGGCTACTGAGCCACACCCAGCGCCCATCCCTTTGTCGCCAACCCCCAGAGCGCCCAACGTCCGGCCTGTGCCCGGTCCACTGTTGGCGACTTCCCAGGGAAGGCGTCATGATTTTGGACCCTGTTCCTTCCGTTCTCTTTGGAGCCAGAGGGAGCGTGTCCATCCCATTCCCGCCCCTCCCACCGAGGACCCCCGATGCTGGCAGAGCAGCTGTGGATGCCCAGCCCCCCAGCCCCCCTCAATTCAACTCTGCACCCACGCTCTGGGGCCTGCACGTGCCAGGCCCCCGGCGGTGCTGGGCTACAGCGGGGCATCGGCCAGATTCCCTGACTTGGCACCAGCGTGGTGGGGAGCCTGTAACGGGGTCAGGAAAGCTACCCAAGGAGCTGGCACTCGAGCTGAACCCTGAAGGGTGAGCTGGAGTTGGCACCACGAAGGCAGTGTGGACGCTCCAGGCAGAGGGAACGGCACTGCCAAGGCCCAGAGGCGAGAGGTCAGGAGGTCGGGTGCATCTGAGGAGGTGAGAGGAGGCCAAGCGGTGTCTGGAGGCGGAGGCCAGGGAGGAGATGGGAGGCGGTGGGTCCTTGGGGTCAGAGGGAGCCTTGGAGAGTGTTACACCAGCCATCAGGTGGGATCCTCAGAAGGTCTGTCCCTCCCCAGGAAGGGGGACAGGACTGGAATCCAGGCTCTGGGACAAAGTCTCACTCGAGGTTACCCGCTGGTCTGGGGCAGAGAGGCGGGATGCCCCGCCCATCTTCAGAGTCACCCGCCCCCCAGGGAAAGCAGCCTTGGCTCCGGGACACTGGCGCCCTCTCACAGTGGCCTTCCCAGGCTGCTGTGCCCCCGCCCCCCCGCCCCCGCTGTGCCCAGACTCAGGGCCTGGAGGACTTGGCCACCAGCCCTCACTTGTCCTGTGCCCCTCCCAGCGGGTCCCAGAGGCCACGCCCACACCCTGTCTCTGTTGCAGGCTCTGTTTCCAGGGCAGGTGCCCCGCCCCGGCCCCAGGCCCTTTCATTCCCAGGCACCGCTCACCTTCGCTCCCATTCCTCCAGGAGGCTTGGAGCTGAGGCCTGGGGCTTTTGCTCACATGAAAGTAAACAAACTGTAAAAGCCAGCTTCCCTCCCTCCAGGGCCCAGCAGGGCTGGCGTGGGGCGTTGGTGGGCCAGGACACAGCAGGTACAGGCCGGCTGGGAGCGACAGGATGACAGAGAAAGCCCCGGAAACAGAGCGGAACAATTGTGTGAGTCAAGCAGTCCATTTACGGGGAGGATACAAGTTAACGGGAAGCCGTAGTGCAGCAAGAGAAATGCTGTCGAGAGACACGAAGAAAAGGAGGAGAGGCTGGGAATGCAGCGGGATTCTGCTCAGAGGAAGCCCGGGGTCAGGCTGGGGAGCAGTCCCAGCCGGCGCCTCATTAGGAAGCAGTCAGTGTTTGGACATAACTCAATTCTATCTCATCTCCAGGAGCTTCTCAATCTATTACTCACCACTCCATCCCAGACCCACTGAAAGTCGGGGGGCGGGGGCGGCCCTCTCCTTACATCATCTACGGAAAGCCCTGCTCCCCAGAGGGCGCCCTGTCAGACAGCCTGAACCTGGAGCCTCCCCCAGCCTAACAGTTTGCAGGTGCTCTAGTTTTGACACGGGACAGAAGTCTGCAGAGGGGACCCTCGGGGGTCAAGCAGCTACCCCCGTTACCAGGACAACTACCACCATCCCCAGTAGCTTAGTCCTCGCTACAACCCTCTGCTGTGGGGGCTGCGATTATCATCGACTCCATTTTATGGATGAAAAAACTGAGGCTCCAAGAGGTTAAGTGACTTGCCCAGTGCTGCCCAGAGCTGGCATTGGGACGCAGGCAGCCATCCCTCAAACCCTGAAACCACTCAGCCCTACCGCCATCCACACACACTTTATATCAGGGGTCCCCAACCCCCCAGTAGCGGTCCGCGGCCTGTTAGGACCCGGGCCGCACAGCAGGAGGTGAGCGGCGGGCGAGTGAGTGAAGCTTCATCTCTATTCACAGCCGCTCCCCTTCGCTCACATTACCGCCTGAGCTCCGCCTCCTGTCCGATCAGCGGCGGCATTAGATTCTCACAGGAGCGCGAACCCTACTGTGAACCGCGCACGCGAGGGATCTAGGTTGCGCGCTCCTTGTGAGAATCTGATGCCCGGTGGTCTGAGGTGGAGCTGAGGCGGTGATGCTAGCGCTGGGGAGCGGCCGCAAATACAGATTCTCATTAGCAGAGAGGTGTGACTGCACAGAGACCATATACCAATTGCTTGAAGACTCCTATCAAAACCATCCTCCGCCCCAGTCCGTGGAAAAACTGTCTTCCATGAAACCGGTCCCTGGTGCCAAAAAAGGTTGGGGACCGCGGTGCTAGATAATACCTACTTACATACAGGCACCAGTTGGACCGGCAGGGGCTGAGGGAGGCCCAGCCGGCCCCAGGCCATCGCAGGAGGGCTGCCTTTCACTGGCTTCTGTTTCAGGCAGGTACCAAGTGGACCGAGGTGATGGGTGTGTCTCTTGGGAATGTGTGCAGGAGGGTCCTGGGGGAAGCAAAGCCCCAGGGGGAAAAGGATGCAAACGAAAGGACGCACAGAGGGGACCAGGTGGGTCCCCAGGCCGGGCCCCAGGTGAGCCCAGCCCATGCTGCTGCTGGAAAGGAGCTGCCTGCCTGGGGGGACACTCAGGAGGCACAGACCAGAAGGACCAGAACCCATCGGGGGCTCAGGAAAGCACGGAAACATGCCTCTGAGACCTGACCCTGGGGACGTCCAACGCAGGGCCCTCGGGATGGACGCGCCCCCCCGCCCCCCGGGACACTCTGTCCAGAGGAGCCCTCGAGTGTCCTGGGCGCTGACCAGTCAAGGGCATGGCTCAACACCCCTGACCCTGGCGGCTCCTCCTGGATGGGGCTCCCTTCCTGGCTTCCGTGGCCCTCCTCTCCCGCGCTCTCTTGACTTCCTCCAGATGGTCCTTCTCGGGCTCTTTCTCGGGCTCCTCCCTTGGGGGTGGCGGCTGGAGTTTCTCTGCTGCCCTCACTTCCCATGCTCACAGGCCCCGGGCGACCTTCCACCGCTCTGGGGGCTCTGGTCCCCCATCCATCCACGGCTTCTCGAACTTCAGACCCAGCCTGCAGCTGCAGGGGGACACTGCCACCCAGACGTCCAACAGGGACCAGACCCGGCATGGCTCGCGCCAGACCATCGCCCTGCCCTGGGCGACCCTCGTCCTCCCCGTCTTCCTGCCCCCGCCCGTTGGGGGGCCCCTCCTTCTTCCTGCCTGCGTTTCATCCGTCAGCCAGTCTTACAGCAGTTTCACCTCCGAAGATGCCTCCGAAGACCCCTCCCCGCCTGCACACCCACGGCCTTCCCCTAACGGGCACCCTGTACAGCCTCCCTCGAAACTTCCTGCCACGGGGACTCTGGCCCCAGCGCTGTCGGCGACTTTTGGCGCCCCCAGGATGGGGTTCGGGAACGGCCGCCACCTTGGGCAGCTGCCTCTGGGCCCTGCGTCCCCTGCTGGCCGCACCCTCCGGCAACTGCACAGGGGTCCTCGTTCCCGTCACGCTCCGTCGAGCCCTGCTCCGCTTCCGGCTCTCCCTGGCCTGGAGTCTCCCCCCACTCCCCCTTCCACCTTGTACACTCCCCAGGTCATCGGAGCCAGCGCCGCCCCTTCCCAGAAGCCCTCCTGGACCTGCTTCCCATGCCTTTTGTGCAGCCATAATGCTCTGCGCACTCCCCTATCACTGCTGTTTTCTGCATTGTATTGAAATTGTGTCTCCCCCGAGCCAGAAGGCCAGAAGGTCTGAGACTTATCTGTCTTTGAACCTCCAGCTCCTGTTCCCAGTTGCCTGATTCACGTCGGCGAAATGGCACTGAACTTCTGCCGCCAAAAGGCTCTTCCATGGGGCTGGGGAACTCGGGGAGCACTGCTCTCTCCCGCCCCCCTGGTTCCAGGTCAACGTGGGAAGGTGGAGAGAGCACCCATGCTGCACTGCCCTCTGTCTTCCCCTCCAGCGAAGCCCCCAGAATGCCCCATAACAAGTCCTGAGAAGCAGTGGGGGGACGTGTGCAGTGTCTGCTCATGAGACGCCAGTGAAAGCGCTGCTGTCATCGACCCTCCTGGGCCAAGACTTCACCGCAGGAAGCGCGAGCCCAGGGTAACATGATGGATACGACTGTTCTAGAGGAGGATCCCTGGAGATCCGCATGACTGTTCTAGAGGAGGATCCCTGGAGATCCGTCCTCTGAGAACCACAGCTGGGATCCAGCATGACTGGCTTTCAGACAAGCTCCATTTTAATCCACTCCGAAACCAAAGGCTGAAGTGAGAGCTGCAGGAAAAAGGAAAAACTCCGAGGTGTCTGGATCCCATTTTCAACACAACACGCACTGTCCTAAATCCTAGAGTCTTGATGTTTCAGAAGAAACACTGGCCCCCACGGAGAGGCGTGGACTCGCAAATCCCGACCCTGGCAGGTCTGGAAGGGTCTGGTCCTCCCACCCTGCCGTCCCCGTGCCTCCCCTTTCTCAGCCGGCACCGTGAGAAGCCGCCCCGGGATGGCAGGGCGCGGGTCACTCAGGGAGCCGTTTACCGCCCCCCCCCGCCCCCCGCCCTGTTGAGACCCGGATCCAGAAGCAGGAACGGCACATCCCTCGGCGCCTGGCAGGACCGCTCCTGTCTGTGGACAGAAGCCCGCGACACCCACTTCCAGGCTTCAAGTAACAGCTGGAAAATGAAGCTCATTCAGGTGCCTCGACCCAGGGCAGCACAGTCGTGGAGGCCTGAATGCTTTAGATCTAATGCCTCTGAGTTATGGGCTTTATACCTTTAGATACCAGAATAAACTTGATTTGAAATCGGCCTCAGGGGAAATTTGTTAAAGAGAAATAAAGATGTTAGACAGAGCCTAAGGTACTTTGCAAAGTCGCTCTTGCCACCGGCGCTCACGAGGCCATGAATCTCCGGATAATCTGGCGGGGGCGGTGGGGGGGGAACTATTCCCGCCCCCCTCGTATCTATGCCCCGACTCCCCCATTCCTCACCACCCCCCATCCTGGAAATACCACTTCTTCACTCACCCTCCGCCCCCTGTCGGCCTCTGAGAAGGAAGGGAAGCCGAGAGCTGGGCGTGCGGCCCTGGACACGCTGCTGTTCTACTTACTGTCCCCATTTTACAGAGGAGGAGACTGAGGCGCCAGGAAGTGCTATGAAGAGCAAGTGGAGAGAGCCAGGACTTCAACTCAAATCTGGTTCCAAGGTGCATGCTTTCTACTGACATGACACCCAGCTCAGGGCTCACCAGGACCCGGCCACTGGAGGAGCCAATTTGGCAGTCAGCTGAGTCTATTACTGTTCGTACTCAGCAAGTGGCTTAACTCCTCTGTGCCTTGTTTTCCTGCCCCAAACGGCCTGGAAAACCCCAGGCCCCACCTCCGCGGGTGAGGATGAGGTGAAGCACGGAAGGCCATCCGCACAGGGCCTGATGTGGCTTCTCCACGTGCGCCTGCCCCGAGAGGGAAAGCACTTTGTAACGTTAGCCCCAACCTTAAAAGGCTTTTGTCCTCGACGGACGGGACGTGCCCAGCTGCCTGTGTGTGGACAGGTGTGTGGGTGAGTGGGTGCCCGGAAACTCCAGCTGGACGACCATCGCGGGGGTGGTGGACGGACAGGCATGCACCGCCCAGGGCTCAGCCCAGCCCCAGCGGGAGAGAGAAGCTGCCTTCTTCTCCAAGTGCATGCGCTTTGCTCTGCGCGGACAGGCACTTCGGGTGTGACCTGCAGGCGGGAGCAGACGGGGCAGATGACAAGGCCCCGGGAGCAGGCGGCCTGGCCTGCCCAGCCTGTCAGAGCCACGAATGCCACGAGCCCTAACTCACAGGCTGCTGCCAACGCTCATTAATAAATGATGGAAAACCACTCAGCAAATGCCGAGCCCGGAAGCAGCGCAGTGCGGCCCCCATGAACCCGGCCAGGCAGCCTCTGGGCTGTGAGGCCGGCACGAGATCTCTCCTGACCAGTCCACGCCCGGGCCGGCGACCCCAGGCCAGCTGCTGACACGTGGGGCTGCTGGACGCGGGGGTGGGCATCCCCTCGGGGGTCTCCCTGCAGAAGTTAGAGGCAGCCAGGTTCTGAGGGCTCCGTTTGCTGATGGGGTCAGGACTGCGGCTGCGGTCAGAAAGGTCAGCCAGCATGCTTTCCAGATGTCTGGGGAGCCGGAGAACAGAGAAAGGAGAGGGAAGACCCACAGTCCTTGCTGGGAGACCCTACCTGGCCTGGGGTCTGGGGGCAGTGAGGTTACAGGGCCAGCAGGCTGGCTTCGGCCAGGAGGCACCCCCAATTCCATCCAGAGAGCCCGGCCCTGTTTCAGTGCCACAAGCCCCCATCCCTGTCCCCATGTAACTGGATTTAGGAAGACCTCCTGGGGGACAGCGGGCTCCGCCCAGCGGGGCGCATGTAACTTTCCGGGCCCCTGAACCTTCTTCCATAAAGGGCCTCCTGGAGTCTCCACAGACAAGGACCCCATCTTCCGGAGGGTCCTGCGTGAGTCACGTTTCCACCTGCGGCCCAGCTGAGACAGAACCAGATTTCGTTGGGACCTGAAGTTTGTGTAATTAGACAGGCCCTCTTAAAGAAAAAGAACACACAATTACAAATACACAGAACCCGGGACTAGGGGGGGCCCCTGCAAGGGAGGACCGGAAGCTTTGGCTTCTGAAGCCTCAGGATAAGCCTACTTCGCGCTGATCTTGTCGAGAGAAAGCAATGCAAACACCACCGCCCCCTCCCAGCTGTCACCTGTTCAGGAAGCCCCCACTAGACCGGTGGTCTCTACGTCAGGCAAATGCACGAGTGATCACGCAGGAGGAAAGACACCTGCCACCACCTCCCCGCTGCCACTGCCTGGCTCGGCGCCTGGAGGGGACAGCGCCCGTCCCCCTTTGGGGTCAGGCCTCTGGGAAGAGGGGAACCAGGCTTCACACTGCACAGGGAGGAAAGCCTCTCCAATGTGTCTGTTCTGTTCGGGGATCTCATTTCAGCTTCACTTTTCCAGACAAAGCTGCAGTGAGTCTTACTGTCGGGGAGCAGGGGAAGGGGCAGCAGAAACTCAGAGACACTCAGGCCTGAGATCAGGCTGGAGCCCAGCCAGGCCTTCTGGCTCCGGGGGCCGGGGGCCTTCCACGTGCTCTGCCCAGCCCATGTTTTCCTTTGTGAAGGAGACACCCTTGCAAAGGGAGGGGAGGGAGCTGCCGAGCTCCTAGCAACTTCCAGTGCTTGATGGTTTCACTGATCTCATCCTCATGACACCCCCTGGAGTCTAGTATTGTCATCCCGCTGTTGTAAACAAGGAGAGTCAGACTTAAAGGGTGTGGGGGAAATTCTCCAAGGTCACACCCCAAGTCAGGGACAGAGCCAGGGCTCCAGCTCGTCTTGGTCTCCAAGTCAAGTTCATCTGAGCTTGGTAGGCAGGATCCTAACATAGTTCCCAGAACCCCACCCTTTGGTGTGCTCCCCTCAAGTGTGGGCGGCCTCTGTGAACAGGGTGATTGGGTTGTGTTACGTAAGGCTCCACTCGGGCAGGCTGGAGGGGAGGGGAAGTCAGGGGGACACTCCTGGTGGCCTGGAAGGAAGCAGACTGTCAGCTTGTGAGCTGCCAGGGGGCCATGTGACAACGAGCTCTGGGCACCCCTAGGAGGCGAGAGGCCCCTAGCTGACGGCTAGCAGGGGCCTCCGTCATGCAGCCACAAGAGACGAATTCTGCCAGCAACCAGTGAGCTGGGGAGAGGAGCCCGGCCCAGGAAGGGACGCAGCCCGCAGACACCCTGATGACAACCTTGGGGCACCCGAGCAGAGGATCCAGCCAAGCCGGTGCACACTCCCGGTCCGGGGCCACTGTGAAACAATCCACCTGTTGTTTTAAGTCACTAAGCTCGCGGTAATTTGTTAAGAGGCACAGGAAACAAACATATCTCTCAACCAAACAAGTCCATTTTGCCCAGTCCGGCCTTCAAAATAGCCACAGAGCCAGAAAGGAATAAAAACATTCATGTCGCCTTGGGAGAAGTATCTCGTCTCTCTGAGACTCAGTCTCCTCAATTGTCAACAGGGATAATACTGGTACCTACATCACAGGGCTGGTGGGAAGGTTCAACGAGACGACCCATATCCCTCCTCAGCCCGCACCGCGAGTTCTCAACACGCCATTGATCACAAGACTGCGTTTCTTTTGTTCAAGGTTCCCCACTCCTGGAGAGTGACCTGGGCAACACTCTGGGAGGCTGGTGAATTGGGTAGCCATTTGCAGGGTTGAACAAACTTCCCTGTATTCGCTTCCTAGGGCTGCGTAACAAAGCACCACAAACCGGGATTAAAACAACAGAAACGTCTTCTCTTACCTTACCAGGCTACAAGTCCAAGATCAAAGTGTTGGCGGGGGCCCTGCCCTCTCTGAAAGACCCGGGGAAGAATCTGCTCCACGCCCTTCCCCAGCTTCCAGCGTTGGCCAGCCATCTTCGGCGCCCCTTGGCTTGAGGCTGCCCCACTCCCGTCTCTGCCTCTGTCTCCTCGGGCCTTCTCCCTCCGTGTGCCCCTCCTCTTCCTCTAAGGATCCAGTCTGTGGCACTCTAGCCCATCCTGGTTACGACCTCATCTTAACCTGAGCACATCCGAAAGGACCCTGTTTCCAAATAAGGCCTCATTTACAGCTACCAGGGTTAGGACTTCATCTATCTCTCTGGGGACACAATTCAACTCACGCCGCCCCCCGGTGCTAAAGGTGCCGGGAGTGTGAGTCCCTCGGCACCCTCCTGTTCTCTTTCATCTCCTGCCTCTTCAGTGCCTTTCACGTGATAGACTCAGAAATGGGGAGCCTCCACCCAGGGCTTTGTAGGACACTCTGTCCTGGAGCCGTGAGGAGCCCCCCTGAGGTCCCGTGTTGCTGGGGACCCTCTGAAGAGCAGTGGAGACCGTGAGCTGTCTGCCGCTGCCCGACAGCTGCAGGGGCCAAACGAATCACGGAGGCGACGGGTGCCGGGTGGCAGGCCCCGCGGGAGGCCCGGCCCGAGCTGCAAAGTCGACAGGCAGAGGGGGCAAAGCCTCCAGGGGTGGAGCTGGATCTCTGAGGGCAACAGGGGAGCTGCTTCCTCTCTTCAGAGGAGAGAGCGCCGCCGATTCTGGCGGCCTGCCTCTCTCGGGCGCGCGGGGGTTACAGCGGGAAGACGCGCCCGTCCGTCCGGTGGCTCAGCTAAGCAGCCCGGAGAGGTCGCGGGGCCCGGGGGACAGAGGGAGCCCTGCGCCCGGGCGCTCGCGCCCCAGCCGGCTCCTCCCGACGGCGCGGGTGGGCTGCAGGCGGGCGCCGTCCTCACGCCGGCCCGCGGCACTCGTGCGGTCAGGCTGCGCGCCGGCGGGCTGGCGGCTGGGGCGCTGGCGGCCGCGTCCCCGCTGCAGAGCCTACCCTCAGCAGGCCCGCGCCTCCGGGAACCGCGCGCCCAGGCCCCTCGCCCCGTGACTCCAGGCAGCTCTGCCCGGGGTGGGGGGGCGGGGGGGCCTGGGACGTGAGGGAAGGAAGTGGTCTCGGACAGGGTCTGCGGCAGCCGCTGCACCACTTCTGGGGGTCCAGCCCCGCCCGAGAAGTCCCTCCCTCACTGGGCCCTGCTTCCCAAGACCCAGAGGCTTGCTGAATGGCCTGGCCTCTGGCGAAGACACCTCCTCCTGCCGCCTCTCCACTGTCGGGCCGGCAGAGCCGCCTGTAGTGACTCACGTCCGGGCCCCACGGCGCCCGCGTCCCGTCTCAGCTCTTGCGTCACCTGGGTCGTCTCTCCCTCCGCTACAGTTCCTCTGTCTAAACACAGAGTGGCTTCTGTCGTCCTGGATGGAGCTCGACTGAAAGAGGAATGAGAACGGCGAAGCGCTTAGGCGGTACCAGCGGCTCTTAACGTGCACTGTCTCCTTGCGTTGGCACGTGGGTAGAGGCTGGGGTTGATATATGGATTCCATTTTGCAGACGAGGAAGATGAGGCTCGGAGGAGTCAAACAGCTTGCCCCAAAGAAACGTCCGCTTGAACCCAGTTGTAGTGGAAAGAACACGAGCCACGGGGCAAATCTCATCTTACCCACTTAGCAGCTGTCTGTCTGCAGGCAAAGCTACCTATTCTCTCCAAGCCCCTGTTTCCTAGTTCCAGACGTGTCCATCACCCCAAATAGAAACCTCGCACCCATTAAACAGTTACTGCCCCTCCCCTCTCCTCCCAGCCCCTGGCAACCACTAATCTGCTTCTGTTTCTACGAATATGTCGGACATTTTGTATAAAAGGCATAACACGATATGTGAGTGTTGAGGGTTGGATTGTGTCCCTTTCCTTCCAAATTCCTGTTGTGGTCCTAACTCCCAGGACCTCAGAATGCGGCCTTATCTGGACATAGGGTCATTGCCAAGACAGTTAAGACGCCCATTCGGATGGGCCCTAATCCACATGACTGATGTCTTTATAAAAAGGGAGCATTTATACACAGACACGCGCACACAGGGCGAATGTCCTGTGAAGAGGAAGGCGGAGGTCAAAGGGCCAGGGGACACCTACGATCGCCGGCGGCCCCTGCAGCTCAGGCAGAGACACGGAGAGACGCTCCCGCTCCCTCCGCGCCTCAGAAGGCACCAAGCCTGCCGACACCTTGATCTTGGGCTTGCGGCCTCCAGGACCGAGACAATACATTCCTGTTGTTCAAGCCACGAGGTGTGGCACTTCGTTACAGCAGCCCCAGCTTCTGCGCCTGGCTTCTTTCACTTGGGACGCTGCTGACGCGCTCATGCGTGCTGCAGCGTTTCTTGTCACTGGGTTCCGGGTCCTCTGGGGTTTCGTTCTCGAGCGTTGAGCGCCACAGTCCGTCCCAGCGAGCACTGCGGGACAGAGGCATGACCAGTGTGGGGAGGCAGGCTGGAGACCTCCGTGAGAAGCCACGCCTACAGGGGCCTGGGGGCAGAGCTACCCCTGTCCTGCTGAGACACAGCTCCCAGCCCGCACGCACGGCTCCTCTCACTGCCCCAGAGAAGTTTCCAGCTCTCACCCTGCATCCTGGGGGCGGAGGTCTCCCCGTGTGATTGGTGGTCAGGAGCTTGGGTTCAAAGCCCAGGGCCAGCCCTGCCGTTTACATGCTCTGCCGCTTGGGAGAGTTACTGTCAGCCGCTGTGCCTCAGTTTCCCCATCTGCGAAATGGGGATAGTTAAATAGTGGAGAAATTAGTTAAGACACGAGAGCCTTGTACAGTCTCGTACAGACCAGCTGCTGTAAGGGGCCCTGCTGTTCCCCTCGTGTGCCCTGTGCTTTTACCCTGGAGCTGGACTTTTCATAAGGTCCAGCTCATTAGGTCCTCTTTCCTCCCAGGTGTCCCGTCTTGCTTGGTGACACACCGTCCACAGTCACCCTGTGATGGGCTCTTCCCCCGCTCACGCGTCCATCTCCAAGATGGAACTCACATGCATCCTCTTCGCCATCCCGTTGTCCTCCTTCAGGGCTCATCACCCCTGGTCTGGACTCTCCCCGCATTTTCCCAACAGGTCTCCCTGCCTCCAGCCTGGGTCCCTCCTCCCCGTCGTCTGTCGTAGAGCCACAGAATCTGGGTGTCCGAGGGCCGAATGCAGGCCCCTGACATGCGCGAAGGACTCCAGCTTCGGGCCCCGCCTTCCTCCTAACGCTGGCTCCTGGGCCTCTTCCCATACTGGCCTTTGGTTTCAGCAGACCCAAAGTTCTTTGGCTTTCTAGAACACACTGTGTCCCACGCCTCTGCAGTGCCAACGTGGGATGTGGGAGGCCTGTGCCCGTGCTGGTGCTCTGCCTGCAAATTCTCCTTCCTGTTTCTCGGTGGATTCGTCCTCATCTTTCAAAACTGGCTCAGGTGACCCGTTGTCCAGAAAGACTCCTGTGACCTCACCCCGTGCCACGGAGGCTGCCCCCCGCCCACTCTGTGCGGCTGCAGCTCCCTGCCGCGTTTCCTCGTGGATGTGTTACGGATCTGGCTGTCCCTCTGTCTTCCCACTCCTTGCTGGACACTGACTTCTTCGAGGAACAGGGCTGGATTCTACTTTTTACCCAGGTGCTCAATAAAATGTCCTCTGAATGAATAAAGGACGAATAGATGAGTGAATGAACTTGTGAACGAGCGAAGACGCGTGACTCTGCCTCTGCAGCTCCCCCTGCCTGCAGACTTGTGCATGTTCTGCAAGACACAGACCAAATGTCACCGCCTCTGGGAAGCCTTCCCTGACTTCTCTGTGGAATCGAGAGGCCCATGACAAGTTTCTCTTAATTAAGGATCCCAGAAGAGCCTTACCCACTTAAGAGCCACCCAAGGGCAGGCCCCACCCTATTCAACATGAGAGCCAGAGGGATCCTTTTGGAATCCGGGTGGAAGCCCCTCAGGCCTCTGCTCCAAGCCCTCCATGGCTCCTCCCTCAGAGTAAATGGCCAAGTGCTTGCCAGTGGCCATGGTCCCCTCTCTGACCCACATCTCCTGCTCCCTGCTCAGCCGCTCAGGCCTGGGACAGGCTCTGGAAGGGCCGTGACACCTGCTGTCCCTCTGCCTGACACAATGGTCCCCGAGGGCTCTCCCTCCGAGGCCCCCCAGCCACTCTGTCATCACGACCTTCACCCTGACGCTCCTGGTTTTTCTCGATTACTGTGTGTCTCCCCTGTGACAATACAATCATTCCGTGTATTGTTGTCCGTTTTATTTATTTACTGCTGTGAAAGAAAATTTCCCCACCACCTGAAAGGCTGCCTGGTAAGTAGCAGGCACTCAATAAATGTTTGTTGAATGAATAAATGAATGAATCTTTGGGTGCCCATGACTCAGTCTGGGGTCTGGTTTTTAAATTCCCAATGAATATTTGCTGGATTTGAATAGAAACTTAAAACATACAGTGGCGGAGCTCCGGGGGCTGATGGGGCAGGACGAGGGCTGGTGGCCGAGTCCCCCAGGCCAGGGTACCAAAGAGTCTCTCAAAATCACAGTGGCTGGGCCAGAGAGAAGGTGTCCCTAGGGGTCTTGAAGCTTCCCGGAGAGGCTATAGATCGTGACAGGTCCAAGTGGGAGGTTCTTGTCTTTCCGAGCAGCTCTGAACCAGGGAACTTGCTGAAACAGGAAGATCTTTTTCCTTTAGCAGGTCAAGCAGCATTTCCAAGAGGCCAGGCGCCAAAATCATAGCGGAATGAATGAATGAATGAATCCTTGAGTCCTCAGAACTTAGCACGGGTAAGCATACACATTCCCAACGAGTATTTGCTGCATTGACAAGAATTGAAGAAAACACAGGCCAGTAGGTGAGGAGCCCTGGGGGCAGGGGAGGGCTGGTGGCAGGCCACCTGAGGGGTCTTTGTCACCCCAGACCTGTATTTGTCTGTTTTCAATTTTTACCGAGGCTAATATACAGGGAGAAATACTAAGAGTGCGGCTTGATGGTTGTATGTCCACATCCGTGTAACTACCACCCAGATCAAGGTACAGACACCATGTTCGCCCTCCTGGAGGTTCCCTCTCACCCCACGCCCCGGCAGCCAACCCTCACACAGGGAGCCACACGGCTGACCTCCATCATCCTAGATTAGTTCTGCCTGCATTTGAACTTGATATGAATGGAAGCATACAGTAGGATCAGACTCTGCTTTTCTATCTGCCTTTTGTGAGCCGGGAGTCACCACGTGAATGCCAACAATCACAGTCTGGGTGTGAAAGCCTGCTGACAGGTGGCATCCCCTGCAAGACGTGGGTTCCGGGGGCTTGAAGTGCACACTTACTGCCTCCGTAAAGGAGCTGTCTTGAGCAGAACAATTTTCACCTTCTTTGCTGAGAGCACCCCGTCTTAAGAGCCGCCCTCGGTCTGACAGCTGAATCTTTCCTTTCCAGGCTGCATGAGTCAGCCCCAGGGCCCAGCATCGTGCTCTGTTCTGGTCACGATGCTGTGCCCACCTCTTCCCAGAAGCCTGCCGTGCCAGCCCGGCCCACAGCCAGCGTCTGGCAACCCCTGGGCTGCGCCTGTGGGGTGGGTACTGCTCTGCCTTCACACCCAGCCCTCCGCCCCCGTCACCCCCGCCCCCAGCGTCTGTGTGGCCCCTGGGTTCCGGACCCTGCGCTACCCCACAGCCTCTCCTCAGGGAGCCTGAGGCTGCCTCTCTCCCCAGCATGCAGCGGGCACAGGAGGTGTCAGCAGCGGGCTGCAGAAAAAGCTGGGGGCGGGTTTTGGAGTCAGAGACTGGGGCTTAGCTGCTGGCTGTGTCCCAGGCGGGTAAGCCTGCCCCAGTCTCCCCACTGCCCACACAGGAAGTGTTACCCTCGCTACGGCGCACGGATGAAACAAACTGCAAAGCGCCTGCATGTAAGAGATATTCAGATGTAACAGCTGCAGCTGCTACAGCCCAGGCACGAGGAGGGCGAACCTGGAGCTAGACCGCGTGGGTCTGAATCCTGATCTCAACACGTGCGGGCTCTGGGGCCTCGGGCAGGTTGCTTAACCTCTCCGTGCCTCAGTTTCCCCGTGTACACAACGGAAATAGTAATAGCACCTCACTCATGGGGGGCTGAGGATTAACTAAGTCAGTCCATCTAGCTATCTAGCCGTCTATCTAGCTACCTGGTGCCTGGGACAGTTCCTGGCACATAGTAAAGGCCGTGTAGGTAACAGCTCAAACTATAACGAATAGTTCCACAGATAATTAAATAGCATTAAATCATGGCTGTTATTAGGATGACCTAACATGTGGAAAGTTCCTGAGATAATACATGTCATGCTTGGTACACGATGAGTGCTCACCAGATAACCCTTCGTGCTTTGGGTCCTACATGGAAAAGTGGGCGGGAGGGTGTGGGACGGACGAACAGGTAACCGGGTCGGGGGAACAGGGCGCCGTGAGGGCTGAGCAGGGCTGGCCCGGCCACCTTCTGCTTGTGGGCAACTCGACGCCCCACCTCTGATAAGGAGAGGGTCTCCTCCGGGTCTCTGGACCCCAGCCCCTCCCAGAGCCCTTTGCACCGGCAGGCACACCCCAAAGGCTTGTTGACTGAAAGCCAGAAGTGAGCTAGAGAAAGCACCCAGGTTTAAAAGCAAAAAGCAAGAAAACCAGGTAGATTTCCTTCCCGATCCTCCAGAGAAGGGGAGACCAAAGGTGGGCATAAACACCACTTCCGAGAAGATGAAGGGCTTTCAAGGCTGAAGATGAGTGCTTTGTTTTCAGCAGGAAAGACTGAACAAGAAGGAACAGACATCACCATCAGAGGCACAGAGATTCTGGTGAGATTCGAGAAACAACTTTCTGGTTCAAGTATTGGCCATCTCAGCCACAGACGCCAGATGTGGACCTCGCTGGTGCTTTTATCTTAACCACAACTGCCGCTAATGGCTAAAAGCAGCATTAATGAGCAACAAGGACCATTAACCTGGCAATGGGGACTCCCGGAAGCTGATACCCCAGCACCCACTGTGGGTGACCTGTCACCTGACTCACTGGCACAAAGAGCAGGGTGTGGTTACAGCAGCAGTACAGGTACGGGTCACTGTGGAAACTGCCTTTCCTCCAATATCCACCAGGCACAGGTCTTTTCTAAAGAATTTACACAAAGGGAATTGGCAATGGAAAAAATCTGAGACGGAAGAACCCTTTTATTTTAAAGCATTTGAGGATCTTTTGGTGCACGGAGCGTGCTTAAACTTGCCGCAGGGCGATTTTCACGGAAAAAAAGCAGAGGCTTCTGTTCAAACTTCATTGGATTCATATTTTAAGAAACCTTGGCCAGTCTGGCTCAGGCAGAAAAATTCCCCCAAAGGAAGATTTCATGGCCAAGCTTTTATATTAAGTACTTGGTTGTACATATGTGATAAAAGTTTGTGAGAGCATATATCTGGGTTTTATTTGCTTTTCACTTACTGTTGCAGTCACTTTGGGCACTTTTATTACGTGAGATGGATGTCTAAGAATGGAAACCCGGTGTGTAAATTGTGCTTATGGGAAATAAAGATTTGATGGTGGATGGCTCGAAAAGGCTTTCATCCAGCCATCAATTTGGTTATAAGTCAGGGGCGACCCGAAATAAAACACTGACAAAAGGTGACTGGGCGTGATGCCTGGGGCATGTTCCTGGATGCAGTTAAGGAGACAGAGAGCAGACACGGCGGATGCTGAATGAACATACGGAGACATTCACCTGTCTGCGGGCTGGAGACTGGCCCTGGTGCTTTTTAAAATTAAATATCAGGTTCAGGTATTCCCCCCCCCCAAACAGGGTAGAAAATTAGAAAAGGAAAGAAGGAGATAAGATAAAGCACTCAGACTTCCCATGACCATCATTAAGAAAAACCATTTTGGTGAATTTTTCCCCAATATTTCTTTCAGGCCTCGGAGAACAGCCATAGCGATAGTCGCGTCTATTTTGTACCAGATAACCTTTAGAGGTTTCACATCTGTGGGTCTCTGACTCACTCAATTTGCTATTTAATAGAATTCTCCTCGTGTTTAATAACCCTCCTAATAATCGCAGAGTTCAGAGAATACATTTTTATCTAGTAAATGTCACAAGAACTTTCAAAAATCTGCCTTGAACAGGAAGGAGGAGAAGGCTTCTGTGCTTTAAATACGGCAGACTAGAAAGGAAAAGGGAAGAGATAATCAGAAAGGCAAGTTAGAAAGAAAGAAACAGAAGGCGGGGCGGGGAGAACTGGGGGATGGGCGGGAACAAAGGACCTGGGTTTCGGAGGAGGGGGTGATGGTGGGGACAGTGGGGAAGGAGGCAACCCAAACAAGGACCCTGGGGACACATCACAAACAGCCACTGCGTGGGAAGAGGGGCTGACCAGCGTGAAGGTGGGGGACAGGCCAGGGGCCCGCAGGCAACGCCCCGAGAGCCGGATCGCCAGGGCCGCGGCCACGGGCCACAGGGGCGGCCGAGGCGGGAGAAGGAAGCCCCTCCCAATGGTTAAGCCGGTGCAGCCTCTCCACCCCCCAGGCGTCTGGCCTTGACTCGCACGCAGGAATCCGTGGGCAGAAAGATAACAAAAGCTATTTTTCATGCTAGAGGAGTTGGACATCAGGGGAAATCAGAGCCCCTTTGTATGATATGCCAAACTGCTGAAGCGGGCAAATGTCTCGGGCGAGGGCTCAGATGCGAGCCGGGAACAGCGCGCTGGCCCCCGGGAGCCGGCGTCAATGTGCGCTTGTTATCAGCGGCGGAAGCAAGCCTGGGGCACCCTCCCCACACCGCGCGGCCAGACAAGCTGGTGACACGGCCTTGGCTGGACTGTCCGGCCCCTGGAAGGAAGCCTGGGTGTCCTGAGATGTCCTCGGGGAGTCCCGTTCCCCTCTCAGCTCGCGGTCTGGTCTGGGGGCTGCGGATAAGCCTGGTGCGCCCCTAGAGACCCACCCTCACGGTGGGCCCTCCCGTAGCCCCAGGTGCAGGGCAGCCTCTGGGGCGTCGGGCATGTGTTCCAGCCCCAGGCCAAGCGTCAACAGCTCACCTCGCCCCGCCCCCCGCCCCCGCCAGCACTTCTGCACAGGAGGTGTTGCTAACGTACCCATTTTGCCGAGAAAGCAACTGAGGCTCAGAGACGGTGCAACGGCCGGTCAGAGGCCATTGGGAGGTAGAGCCTGGACTCAAAGCCCGACGCACCCGGGCACCGGGCCCTCCGCCCCACGTCCACCAGACGTCCTCCGAGACGCCACTCATAAGCGCTGCTGTGTATTTCGCGCCTATGGCGAAGCAGGTGTACGCAGAGCGCCGTGAGTGTTTTCCACTTGACCCTCCGGACGACCCTGAGAGACAGGCCTTAGCGGAACCCCTGGGAGCAGGCCCTGACATCCGGATGTGTTCTGAGGCTCTGTCCTCACTTTGCCGCCTCTTCTCCCTTGGCTTCCCCAGCACCCGCCAGTAAGCTCCCCAAGGCCTTTCTGTACCCACAGTGTCCAGCACGAAGGCAGGCGCTCGGCAGGTGGCCCATAAACGCTAACAAGGTGATCTCCCATCTCCAAGGCAGCCCTGGCCCTGCGTACTGTTTGAG
Source organism: Phocoena phocoena (assembly GCF_963924675.1). Taxonomy (NCBI): domain Eukaryota; kingdom Metazoa; phylum Chordata; class Mammalia; order Artiodactyla; family Phocoenidae; genus Phocoena; species Phocoena phocoena. Next base: position 393,515 of record NC_089237.1, read on the forward strand.
GGGGCCCTTGGAGGAAACAAGAGAGAGGTGGTTCCAGTAACACCCCCCTGCCCCCACCCCAGCCACCAACTTCTGTGCAAACTCAGGACCCTCCAGCATCACCCCCCTCCAGTCCCAGCTTCCCCGGCCCACCCCTCCTCCAATCAAAGTCTTCTCTCGGGACAGAACAGGACACCCAGGCCTGGCTACGGGATTTTGGGGGGGGTCCAGTGCAAAATGAAAATGGGGGTCCTCTCGTTCAAAAATCATTAAGGATTTCAAGATGGCGACAGCAGAGCGTGAAAGGACGCAGAGGTGCCCGAATACGGCCCTGGTGACACCAGTCGTTCTGCATCCTTTGCACGTGGCCCATTACTAGGGTCTGGGGTTTTTGTTTGTTTTTTAACATCTTTATTGGAGTATAATTGCTTTACAATGGTGTGTTAGTTTCTGCTTTATAACAAAGTGAAGCAGCTATTCGTATACATATATCCCCCTATCTCCTCCCTCTTGCGTCTCCCTCCCACCTTCCTTATCCCACCCCTCTAGGTGGTCACAAAGCACCGAGCTGATCTCCCTGTGCTATGCACCTGCTTCCCACTAGCTATCTTACACTTGGTAATGTATGTATGTCCATGCCACTCTCTCGCTTCATCCCAGCTTACCCTTCCCCCTCCCTGTGTCCTCAAGTCCATTCTCTACATCTGCGTCTTTATTCCTGTGCTAGGGTCTGGGTTTCTCTAGGGCAGTCTTGATTTAAAATTTTCTGGATCGTTCTCCCTTCTACTCCACCATCTCCCCACCAAATCTAAGAATGCCAACATTTCAGGATCTCAGTAACACTTCCTACATCCTATACAACAACATGAGAGAATCTGTCCTCTGCTCTTTTGTCTAGAACTTTGGTTCAGACAATACAAATGCCCCAGTGCCATTGGTCCCATCAGGGAACCGAGACACTGGGGTCAACAGGCACAGCCTGACATCTCATCACAAGGGGAGCTGTTTCCAACCATCGAGCAGGTGACCGCCATGTCCCTGTGTCCAGGCCAGCCCCGCCTCCACCCTGCAGAGGGGGGGCCTCAGCCTTGTGCACTCAGCCCATCTGAAGCCGAGGAGTCTCCTGTTCCCCCACCTCAGGACACTCCTCTTTGGTTGTGTCTTGGGGAGTGGCTCCATCGGCTGAGGGTGTCTACCGCTGTATCTCTGTTTTACAGATGAGAAAACAGAGAAGCCAAGGAATCTGCCCAAGGTCACAGAGCTAACACAGGGCAGAGCAGTATTCAAATGCAGGTCTCGTTGACTCCCCTGCCACACACCCCGCCCCTGTCCCATTAACCATCAGGAAGACTTGGTTCAGAGATCACCTGACCTGACTCTTCTGTACAGTGAAGCCCCTGGTGGGAGGTGTCAGAGGTGTGTGTGTGTGGCTAGATCTGTGGAGCTTCGCAGATCAGGGAAGGAGCCTGACTTTATCTCAAGTGGGTTGTGGCCCCATTGACGGGCCATCGAGCTAGGGAATGACGTGATCTGATTTCCATTTTTCCAAGCTCGTGTGTGAAGAAGGGCTAGCATGGGGGCGGGCGGGAGGGAGGGGCGGGAAGAAGGGTCAGGACACTACTTGCGGCATCCAGGCAAGACATGACAGCGGCTGGGAGCCAGGTGGAGGGAAAGCTGTGAGTGGGTCTGGGCGGTCTGTAAGGAATCCCAAGGGGATGTCGCAGGAAAGGCGTTTTTTCTCATCTCTGCGGTGGCCAGCTCTGGGATGAGCGCAAAGCAGGTCATCAGTGTGTCCTGAGCACGAACGATCAAGTGGGTGGGAGAGGGGACCGGCTGATTCTCTGGAGGTGAGAACAAGCCAGCAGCAGCGCATCCAACAGGTGAGGCTGCCACCAGCATGCGGGTCCTCGCTGAGGTGTCAGGGTGAAAAGAGGCCAAGCCAAGTGTTTCCAAGAAAATGAGCCCGAAATCCTGTACCCTCTGCAGCGCCTCTGTGGCAGCACAGCCACCGTGCTTGTCACAGCACTTTCCCAAGTACCCTCTCATTGGGTAGTCGCACAACCCTGGGAGGGCACAGGAGGACGGAGGGAAGAGGGGGAAGAACAGATGCAAGGAGACAGGAGGACGGAGGGAAGGGGGGGGAAAGAGGGAGACAGAGGTAGAGAGGAGGGAGGTTGGAGGGAGGGATGAGAGACGGATGAAGGGAAAGACAGGTGTCATTTGCCCATTTGACAGCCAAGCAATCAAAGGCTCTAGGAGGTTAAGGGATACCCAGAAGACTGTCCGGATGTTAGCCACAGAACCAGAACAAGGCACAGGTCTCCTGACTCCTGCCCCAGTGTTTCCACACCCGGCACCCTCTCCTTTATCACAGCCCTGAGCCCACAACACTGGAGGTCACAGCTGTAGCCCCGGTGCCTGCCAGGAAGTGCGATGGGGGGAAGCGCTCTGGGCGCTGCCTTGGTGCTAGACCCTGTTTCGACTCTTAATTGAGAGCCCTCTGGTTCTGATTTTATGGCTCACAGAAGCCATTCAGCGTGGTTTTGCCTCTGAGAGGTGATGAAAGAACACCATGTTCTACGGTGCCCTGAACATCCCCGGGGACACTCAGCTTCCTCCATTCCCAGACCCTGGAGGCCAGTGAGCTGACCTGGGGCCTCACTCAGCTCAGCTGCAAAGGTTGGGTGACTTATTTTTTCTGGGAAAACTTCCAAGTTTCAGGAAATATGGAAGTAAGGGGAAGGCCATCACACCTTGAAAATCTACAAGATGCCAGGCGCCATGAGGGTTATTTTACATGCATTTTCTCATAAAACCTTTACAACAATCCCAGGGGTTGATTCAGTGATGGCTCTATTTTACAGTGAAGGAACCGTAGTTCAGAGAGGTTAGCTAACTTATCCGAAGACACAACAGCTGACTAATGGCAGAGCCTGGACTCAAACCCAGGTCCATGTGACTTCAGTGCTAGCCACCTGACACGGCCACTTCCACGTGGAGTAACAGAGGTTGGAAGAAGTGAGCTGAGACAAGCGCGCGGCCCCTGTCTGTCTCCCCAGGGCCAGGAGGCTGATGGCGGGTGAGCTAGGGAGGCGAACAATTTTGAATAATTTGTTTTCCTTCCAGGCTCTGGAGCTGGGCTTGAGTCCAGAAACTCCCCTGGGCCTCTGCACACTCTCTTTTGTAAATGGGGCAATGGCGGGGCAGGGGGTTGTAGCGGGGTGGGGGGAGGACACGTAAACAGCACTTGCTGGGCACCTCTGCCTCCGTGGGCTTGGTGAGGTACGAGGCACAGAGGGTTGGATGCTGTGACAGTGGGGACCTTGCTTCAGGTCTGCAATCGCGGAGGTGGGGGAGGGGAGTGACGAGCGGGGGAGGGGCGAGAGCAGCTCCAGTTAGAAGCCCTTTCAAGCCCGTGGGCAGTGAGGCCCTTTGCAGCTGCGGGACAGAATGCGCAAGGAGCCCGAAGAAAGAGCTGGGGTTAACTTTTCGGAGGACGCTGACTTGAAGGGCAGATAGAAGTTTGGTGTGGGTAGGCGTGGGGGTGATGGAGAGGTCCTGATGTTTTGGGAAGCAGAAACAGTCAGAGGGTTCTTCTGACCCAAGCCATCTCCGGTTCCTGCCTCCATCCTGGCTCCGGGGAAGGGGGAGGGGTGGAGGAGGCCTGATGCCAAGGCCAGGCATGGCTAAGTGTGAGGTCACACCCCGCATCCTCGGGCCAGCTGGGAGCCGTGGGCCTCTGAGGGGAGGCACCGTCTGCTTTGCAAAGACCCTGGAGCTTCATTTGGAGGGTTGTCTGGACCCCGGCCCCGTCCCGATGCTCAGGGAGCCCTCGAGATGCCATGGGGCAAGGACGGCAGAGAAAGGCCCGGGGGGAGGGAGTCCCTTCGTCCTTCTGTATTTCTTGCTGCTCACCTTGTGCTACGGTGGTTGCTAGAAGCCTGGTCTTCACCCAGGTGCCAGCCCACAGGGAGGCTGGGCAGGCAGAGAACCCTAACCAGGCAGCCCCAGACCTCCTTCTGCTCCCGGCTCTGTCACTAACCAGCTGTGTGACCTTGAGTAAGTCCCTCTGCCTCTCCAGCCTTGGTTTCCTCTGCTTGCAGAGTGGAAGGATCCGGCCACATCTGCAGTGCCCACCCGTGTGGACACATGCTGGGGCGTCACAGGCAGGGTGAGCTGGGTCACCTGCAATTCACGACTCTTAAGAAAGGAATGGAGCCGGGTACCAGTTACATCTGCGGTCACCTGAAGCAGATGCTAGGTCATCCCCTTAATAGAGATGCTCCCCGACATCCGCTTCCCCCCAAGGTTCCATGTGTTTTCTCGAAGGAAAGAGAAATAAGTGAAGTTCCTTTCAGTTGCCGGAAATCAGGTCAGCCCTTGCCCTCTACCGAAATGGCACTTCCCTGAGAGCAGCGGTTCTCGATGGGGGGCACTCTTGCCTGGGCCCCCTCCACCATCCAGGAGACCTATGGCAAAGTCTGGAGACGCCTGCGGTTGTCACAGCTTGGTGAGGCGGGGCTGTAGCTGACTTCTAGTGGGTAGAGGCCAGAGACGCTGCTAACCTTCTACAACACACAGGGGAGCCCCACAGACAAAAGGATCCCGTTCAAAATTTCCAAGGTACCGAGGGTGAGAAATCCCTCCCTGTCGTGAGGGCAGCAGTGGTGAATCCACAACACCTGGACGGGTACGAGCTACCGTGGTTCCCCTAAGCTGTGCTCTACGGAACTTTCCGGCACACTTTTGGCTGTGGGGGGCTGGGCAGTAGTGTGAAAACCTGGGACCCCTACGGGCTCACACTTGATTTCCTCTCCCAACCCGTTCTCCACAGGTAGCCAGCGGACTTCCTGAAAACGTAAATCAGACCCCAATGCCATCCCCTCCCCTCCCCAAGCACAGATCCCTGGTCATAAAAAGCAGATAAAGCAGGGTGCTGACCCTGACCTCGAAGCCTCTCCCAGCCCCTCCACAGGGATGGAGCCCCGCACCCCCCGCAACCCCCCTCGCGCTCCGCCACCTGCACCAGGTTCTTTCCTGCCTCGCGGCCTCTTCCTCTTCCTGGAAGCGCTCCCTCCGGTCCTTCTCTGACACCTCCTTCACGGCCCTCTGACCAGTGGCCACCCTGCCCGGCCTCTCCCAGCGCCCCCCGACCCGGCTCTGTTTCCGTCAAAACACTCATCAGTACCTGGAAGCGTCAGCTACCCCATTAGAACTTCGGCTCCAAGAGAGCAGGGCCACGTCCGTGCTGCCCACCCCTGTGACTCAGAGCCCCACACGTCTGACACAGAGCAGTGCTCCGTGAGCAAGAATAAATGAAGGGATGGATGGATGGATGAGGCATGCCCAGCAGGCAGGTGACATATCCTTTACACGTGTGTCTTAGCAGAAATAAGGTTGAGAGCCACTGAACTAATCTCAAAGGCTCTTCCAGCTGGAGAACCCGGCTTCCTGTGGGCCACATCAAGGCCACACTGAACCTGGTTCTACCTGGAGGCTGTGGGCAGGGCTCTCTGGGGCTTGTTTGGCTGAAAGACAAAGGTGGGAGGAATATTCCAGATCAGCCAGGCCCCACTTTCAGATGAGGAGACAGAGGCCCACCAGGCTCTCTGACACCCTGGATCTGATGACCTGAGGCCCCTTCCTACTCTCTGCATCTGTTACTACGTCCTAGATATCCCCAGAGTCTTGGTCGTCTGAGCAGACTGACACCAGGAGATTTACTTTAAAGAGCTGCTGGTTTCCTACTGAGCCTTTCTGAAGCCCCTGACATGGGGCTCCTCCAAAGCCGGCCCTGCTGCAAGACCATTAAGTCAGGCTGGGGTCCACCAAGATCCCCAGCTTCTCTTCACTAAGTCAGCTGGCTCTAGCTGGGTTTTTCTTGTCAGAAGAAAGAAAAGAGTGAAGAACAGAGGAGGGTGAAGAGACAGAGCAGGACATTAAGGGAAGGTAGACATGAGAAGGGACTGCCAGGGCCCCTTCCTGAACGATGAGACACTGGGCACCAGCTACAGAGCAGGGACAGAAGGAAGAGCAGCCCTGTCACAGACTGAATGCTTGCATCCCCCCCAGATCCATATGTTGAAGCTCTAACCGCCGAAGTATTCAGAGACGGGGCTTTGGGAGGTGACTAGAGAGATGAGGTCATGAGGGTGGGGTCCTCATGATGGGATTAGTGCCCTTACAAGGAGAGAACAGAGAGCTCTCTCCGTCACATGAGGACACAGGGATGAGGTGGCCGTTTGCCAGGAAGCAGCTCTCACCAGGAACCGAATTGCCCAGCACCTTGATCTTGGACTTCCAGCCTCCAGAACTGTAAGAAATAATGTCTGTGGTTTAAGCCATTGAGTCTACCACATTTTGTTATGGCAGCCGAGCTGACTAAGGCAGCCCCCTTACCTGTCCCTTCATCCCCTGGCTGGGGGAAAGCTGGGCTCATGTGCTTGGCCTCAACCACGATCCGGACAGTGGCAGGCATCCCTGACACCCAGAAGCCGTGCCTATCTTAAGCCTCATTTTCTCCACCTATAAAAGGCAGATAATTAAGATTTACCTTGCAGAGTTGCTGGCAATTATACGAACTAATGTGAAGTCCTGCATGGAGGTTGATGTGATGGCTGTTATGAGCAACCCTGGAGGGCAAAGGAGGGCCTGCAGACGAGGGGACCAGCTGATGGGCCGGGTGCTGCGGGAAGGGAGCCTGCTCTCTGCTCGCACCCCCCTGGGCCTGACTGGACAGGCGGCCTGTGAGTTACTGCAAGAGAAAATGAAAGACAGGAAGAGCGCCCAGCCCAGTGCCTGGCCTGGGGCAGGAGGGGAAAGGATGGAATTCAGACCCAAACCTCCCTGAACGGGCCTGTGTCCGGAGTGTGGGGTAAGGCAGAGCTTCCCAGCTGGCCGGTCGTGAGAGGGTTCCAGATGTGCCAGAGAAGCGTGCCCCCCTGGAGCTGGGCAGGGCCTGGGGTGGCTGGTGCCCCGGGGTAGTCACCGATGGCTGTCCTCTCCTCCCCAGCCCCCGGGGTGCAGTGCAAATACCTTCTCTTCCTCTGGGGGCCGTGGTGTGAATGAAATTTGGGTACACTCATTGGTGAGAGATGCCGCCCGCGGCGGGGCGGGGGTGGGAGTGAGCATGATGGAGCAAAGGAGCCTCTCACTCGCAGGGGCCAGCGCCTCCCTATCCGCTCCCCAGTAGGTGCCCAGGACAGAGCTGACACAAAGCAGCAGGCCCGGGGCCACCCCTGGCACTTGCCATCTCAGGGCTCTGACCGAGCTGCGAGTGTGCTGACGGCAGCTCCGTCTATGGGCGACCTGGGCGGTGGTACCGCTGAGGCTGAACTTTGCCAGGACCCTGTATTCTGGGCCCAGAGCACAGTGACTGGCTCGCTCGGGGACCCTGGTGTCTGGCAGCCCCCGTGAGCATCTCGAGCTCCCAGCGGGCACGGGGGCTTTGCCGCATAAGCTGCTGCCCCCGGGGCCCAGAGTCTCCCCTTCCCTTCCCGTGTCTACACAAGGTCTCCGGTCCCTGGCACACAGTGCATGCTCCGGAATGCCTGTTTACCTTCTACACCTTGCCCGATTCCAGAATGCATTAGAGACTGAACAAATGTTGGTGGGCAGTAGCTTTGGTGGAGAAGTCCACAAAGATTTGTTACTCCTTTCCTGTGTCCCCAGCCTTGGGCTGAATGTCACCAAAGATGCAAAGAAAGAAGGAGGTGGGGGTCTAGGAGACGGAGGAAGCAGATGGCTCTTTGTGGTGGGAACAGGCTAGTCCAGAACGTAGTAGGAAAAGAGAGAGAGACAGACACACAGAGACAAAGACAGAAACAGAGAGAAGCGAGAAGAGAGTGTGTGTTATGCAATTTGTGTATCAGTTGTACATTCTCACTTCCAAATGCCTTCACGCTGCCGCAAGCCAGCCTCAGAGCTGGGCTCCTCCACTGGCTAGGCAAGTACTTGGTTCTATTTTTAATGGTAACCCAGAAGATGTTTGGGAAAGGGCAGGACAACACGGTGGGGAGAGCTTTGCAGTGAGACAAAGGCTCGATGCTGGCCCTGCAGCCTCCTACCTGGGTGCCTCTGGGCGAGTGCCTTGCCCTCTCTGAGCCTCTGTTCCCCACGCTGCAGGTGGAGGTGAACAGGGCACCCTCTCAGGGCTGTTGTGAGCGTGCCGTGCGGTAACGTGCACAAGGCTCTGTGCGCTGGAGGACTGTGACACTCGTCCTGTAGAGGGGCAGCGGGGAGAGCCGGCTTTGGGGGTGGAAAAGGGTGATGTCGGCCGTGGTGAGCCTGGGAGCAGCAGGTTTCTACACGCAGCCCCACCAGCCTGCACGGACACCTTAAGTACACAGCGGGCTGGGCTCTCCCGACCTCAGAACATCATTCCTGTGAAACAGCCAGGGAACTGAATCTGCGGTTTGTGAGATGCCAGCAAACCCTTCAGAGTCCCACTGTCACAACTGGTGTTTTATTAGCTGCCTGCTGCAGTGTATCTTCAGTTTCAGCTTAGAGGTTTGAGCTTTTCATTTTTTTCCCATGAAATGCTTTGGGGTACTTTGCTAGAGAGCAGGTGGAAATGATGCATTGTACACACAGAAGCCAATACTGAGGTGACCATGTCCCCACAGAGCGTCCGGGTCTCGGCCTGGACGCTCGCTGGCAGGTGGAGACGTCATAGATGGCAGACAGCCGTCGGACTCTGCGATGTGCTTTTGTGAGATAAGCTCGCAGTTTCCGCCCCAGCTGAAGGACTGCCAGGATGATTCTAGAGCATCCCGAGGGATCCTGAGCCAGCTCTCTCAGCCCTGGCTTGGTCCAAGGATGTCCTGGCCCTTGGAAGTGGCCTGGTTTGGCCCCCAGAACCCCTGAGCTCCTGGGGGATGACAGAGGCAGCCCAGTTCTTGGGGTGAAGTCCCCAGATGGCGGCTCCCCACCCTCCCTCCGCCAGCAGAGCCTGCTGCCCAGATCAGCTTGGGGCTCTCTTGATGAACATCGAGTGCAAACGGCTCAAGGCAGCTGGCAAGATGCTAAGTGCGGCATCAATCCTAATTAGGATGAGAAATTAATAAAGGAGGCATTCGAGCCACTCTGCAGAGGCCAGGCTCACTGGCATGGAGGAGTGAGTTCCAATTTCGACCAGGAACCTGGAAGGCCTGGGGCCCAGATGCGTGGGCTTGGGTGATGACAGGGGCTCGACTTACTGGACCACATACACAGCACCCAGTGGGGCCTGCGAGGTAGAGCACGGGGCCCCAGCCGCCCTTGTTCTGTGTCTAACGCAGGTGCTGTCGCAGGCAGTGGCGTGGGCACGTCCTCCAGATGAGAGGAGTAGGCGTCGGCGACCTGAGCATCTGCACACCATTTTCCTTTTGAAAAATGATGTTTTTCAGAAGAAAAGAGGAGGGTGTGATGGTGGCTGTGTTTCCCAAACTACTGATTGCACATTCCTGCTCCTGGAAGACTCCACTCAGTCCGGGCAATAAGCTCCAAGTTCAAAGCAGCTTCGTTTGGGAGAGAAAGTGGGGGGCAGAGGTGGGCAGGTTTCCAGATGAGAACAGGCATCATGGGGGTGAGGGAGAAAGGGAGCAAGCTCCACCTCACCTGGCGACCCTGCTTTACAGAGCCTCCTTTTACCCGACCCCAAACACGGCCAGAAGAAGGGCCATCTCTTCCAGAGCTGCCTACCAACCTCCAGGAAGACGCCACCCTGCCGAACTCTTCGCAGGGGCTGGAACTGCAGGAAGGCTGGGGGTGCGGGAGAACCTCCCCGACCACGGAAGGCGGAGTTGACACACGCGGAAAGATTACAGAAAAAGGAGGAGGAAACTCTGTCCAAGGATTTTTGAGAGGAACCCTCCACCAACGTCCCCCACCCCTTTCCCAGTCTGAAAGCCAAGACCAAGCGGCGAACCCGTGCACAACCTGGAGGGGAACAGACCGCCCGGACAAAGCCACCTGTTAGTCCAAGTTCCGCAGCGGGGCGGGCGGGAGGCGCTGAAGTCTGGCGCACGTCGTCACTGGAGGAGTCCGGGTCCCTCCCCCGGAGGGAGGGGTCCCCGCAGTCCGGGGACACCCAGTCCCGGCCCCCAGAGGCATTCCATCCGTACGTCACCTACTGCAGGGCCCGGCCGCGCACCTGGAGGGCTCAGCACCGCGTCCCTCCTGCCGGGATCCGGTGGCCACGCCCCTCCCAGGCAGTTCGCGGTCCGCGGGTCGCCCCTGCGCGCCCCAGTTCTACTGAAGATTCCCGGCCTTGGGACGACGGCGGCGGGCTCGCTGCCCTAGTCGGGGGGGGGGGGGGCGGGGAGACTTGGTGACGCTCCCCTCCCCACCCCACCGAGCGGGGAGGAGTGGGCCGGTGGCCCCTGGAGGAGTACGTGGCGGAGCAAGGTCTCGGCAGGCTTCAGGCTCGGGCGACCCGGGTCCCCAGTCCCGCTCGGAGCCCAGCCCCCCTCCCACACCTCGGCCAGGCCTCGAGCGAGCGCGGAGCGGCCCCGGCGCTGCCCGCCCCCGGCCGGCCCCGCCCCAGGATGGCCAGTTCCCATAGCAATCGCGCAGACACCGGTTGCCAAGCAACCTCTCCCCCAGCTCCCTCCCTCCTCGGCCGTCCGCTCCCCCCAACCCTAGCTTCCTCCCGCCCCCTCGCCAGCCTCCGCCTCCCCCGGGGGCGCTGGCGCGGCCCCTCGGGATCGCTCCGGTTTCGGGCTGCGCGCGCGCGCGCGTGAGTTTCGGTGTGTTTCATTGTGTCTGTGTGCGAGGGGGTGTGCGTGTGCCAGCGGAGAGTTTGTAGGGCCGGTGTGTTGGGGGCGGGGGGCGGGGGGCGTCCCCAGTCGGGAGGGACCGCGAGGTGCTGCACAGCTGGCCGCGAGGGGACCCGCCCGCTCGCTCCGGCTCCTTTGTGTCTCGCGCGGAGCCAGGGCCGCGCCCACCCCTTCCCGGCCGGCGCCCCGAGCAGGGTGTGTGCGTGTGCGTGTGCGTGTGCGTGTGCGTGTGTGTGTGTGTGTGTGTGCGTGCGCCTGGGCGCGCGCGCGCGTGGCGAGGGGGTTGCCGAGGCCGGCCGTACCTTCGATGCAGCACACCCGCCACAGCCCCGAGTGGGTGAGGTCGCCGCGGGTGCGGCGGGGCGGGGGCCCGTCGTCCATGGTCAGGTTGGTGCCGTTGCAGATGTACGCGCTGGAGTAGAGCCAGTAGTCGGTGCCGATGGCGATGGCCATGAGCGAGAAGGCGGCGAAGGCTCCGGCCGTGGTCAGCAGCATCTGCAGCCCGCGGTCGCATCGCACCATGGTGGGCGCCTCATACTCCGCCGCCCGCCGGCCCGCCCGCCCGCCCTCCTCCCTCCGCGCGCCGCTCCGGGGGCGCCGGGGCCGGGGGGCGGCGCCGCGCCGGGGCTCAAACTCCGAGGCGCGGCGGCGAGTGCGGGCTGCGCGGGCCGCCGGGCGGGCGGGCGGCGGCGACCGGGGCTCCTCCCTCTCGGCCCGCCCTCCCCGCTCGGCCCGCGCCTCCGCCCCGCGCCCTCCGCGTCGCCGCCGCCGCCGCCGCGCCCCGCGCCTCTCGGCGCCGCCCCTCGAGCCTCGGCCCCCGCCGTGTGTGCGCTCTCCGCTCTTCCCTCTCGCCCGGCCCGGATTTTCTCTCCCTCCGCGCCTCTCCGCTGTCCGCGCTCGCGCGCGCTCCGCTCTCCTCTCCGGTTCGTTCACATTATCAGAGTGACGGAGCCGGGGCACGGGTTCCCCAGGAGGATCGAGGGGAGACGGCGTGGCCAGCCTCCCCGCTTTCCCAGCCCAGGACACCCCGTCTTCCTTACATGGCCCTGGGGGCTCTTTAATATGTGGTGCGCTTGTGTGTGTCCCTGCTCCCCCGTGCCCTATCCGCGCCTTTACCTGGTGACGAATGTATAGGCGTGAGTGTGGGAGTGGGAGTGTTCAGGTCAGATTTCCAGAAGCCCCAGATGGGGGTCACAGCTGGGAGACAGGCCAGGCCCCGGCCACTTCCCTCCCCCACCTAGGTGGCTCCGGGCCACCAGCTCCTGCAGATCCGCCGGCCGGGGCTGCAGGACGCAGACTTTACAGTCGAGGCAGAAGGGAGGTGTCAGCCAGCGGCGCTTTGGGAAGAACACCTGATCCCCGTTTTATGGACGGACGGGGAAACTGTGCTGGAAGCTGCGACGCTCCTCCCCCAGTACATTTCTGATGGTACATGTCTGCCAGTCCAGGAACACCCCACTTGTACTGGATTCAAGCGTCTCCGCCCCCAGCTGTTTCCCTCTCTCTCCCAGCTCCCTCTTCAATGCCTTTACTTCTTCTTCCCTCTCGCTCCACTCGAGCTTAACTGGCTTTCCCTCACCTCCTCCCTTTATTGCCAGGCTCTGCCTCAGGCCCTGCTGGCTTCACTGAGTTGCCTCTGCTCCTGGCACGATCCCAGCCTGGACACGCTCCTTTCTCCAGAGCCAACCCGGGCTCCTCCTAAACCCTCCCCTCTAGGAGGCTCTCAGAGACAGGCACCTGGATGTCCAGCGTGCCCTTACTTCATCCCCTCCCAAGGCTCACGTCGTTGGCATCACCGACGGGTGTCTCGCGGGATGCAGCCCTGGACCCCAGGAAAGGAGGTCTATGGAGAGCTGCTTTCTTCTTGCAAGATGCAAATTTCACCTCCTTTTGGCACTTTCCGTGGCCCCTACTACCCAAGGAAAGTTAATTACCCCATGCTGGAATTACTGGTCTCTCTTCCATGAGATTGTGAGCCTTTCCCATACCTGACATATACGGGAAGTGTTTAAGAAACATTTGCTGAGCGAGCAGTGTTTCTTGGCCCCCTGGAAAATGGTAGTCTGATTGGGGAAAATAGAGCCTGTAAATAAGAGGGGGGAAATTCCAAGATAATATAGCTGCATTAATTAGCACTTGGCCCCTTCTCCTGCCTTTGGGGTGTTTGTTCTGCTTCTTCCAAGTCTCAAAGGACAAGAGCCATCATGTGTATTTCACTGTCACCCACCCACCACCTGATCCCGGGTTCTGCACACAGCAGGTACCCAGCGTGTGTCTGAAGGTATGCACCAGGTGTGAGATCACTTGCTCTGGCCCAGAACAGGGCCGTCTACCTCTGCCCCTAATCTCCATGAGGATAAATTCTGGGTTCTGTTCTCAGAAGCTCCCAGAAAGGTGGATCTCAAGCTTCTCTTTTCTTCTTCTTCTTTCTCTTCTTTTTTTTAAAAAAGCAGCAAATCTTTGCTTCACATTAAATCTTAAACAGAAGCCCACTGTAAACAAGCCAGGTCTCCCACCAGTTAGCCTTGTAGGCGATAGCTGGCATTGCTCTGGTTGAATGGAGGACCCAAGGTACCTGTACCCACCCCCCACACCATCCCCTGCAGCCCCCAAAACACCCCTGTGGACCTAGGCTTCCATGAAACATGGTGTGAAAACTGACACCCTAAGTCAGCCCCTGAGTCACTCAAGGACAAGCCCTCCCTTCTGTTCTGCTTGCAGCCTTCCTCGGGGACTTCGAGGGCAACTGATCTGATCTGTGGGAGCGAGTGAGTGCGGCGACTAGCTTCCCTCGATCTCCTCTGAGGTCGGAGAGGTGACATCTGGATGACAGGGTCCGCCTCCAAACAAGCGACCTTTGGGTTAGTCCCGCGGAGGCAGAACCCTGTTCATCGTAGCACTGTTAGACCAGCTCCCACCCCGCCGTTCTCAGAGGAGGGTGCGGGAGAGTTGAAAAAGTGCCCGACTAGGAGCCAAGACAGTCGCCATGTCGTGCTGGTTCCACCACTAACTAGCAAGGTGATCTTGGACAAGCCAGCACCACTGGGGAGGAAGACAGGTCTCCAGCCCCCCTTCCAGAATTGTTTTAAGGGTCAAATAAAGTAGCCTTGCACACCGCATCCACTTAGCAACCCTTCATGGAATGAGCAGTAGACGGTCCCTTTTCTACCTTTCTTTGGAGACCACCAAGCAAATTACTTCTCTGTGCCTTGGATTCCTGAGGTGTTGTAAGGGGGGTAATAGTGAGAATAAAAGGAAGTGTAAAATACATCCCCTAGAGGTTAACTTCCTCAAGGTCTCACACCTTGCAAGATCCCAGCTCAGACCCCGATGACCTTAAGGCCAGAGTTTTCCAAGACACTGAACAGCTTCTTTGTGCTTGTTGAGTGTTGCTTGACCGTGTTATTTTTACCTGTTAATTCACTAGAGGGGAGGGGACTCCAACGGGAGCTTGGTGGTTTGCTTTTCTCTCTGTGGACCCCCAGCTGGCAAGCATACCTCGTCCTGAGATAGCAAGGGTGTGGAGTCACAGAAGGACTTGGCCGCCAGCGAGGGGACTTCGAACAAACTCAAGACCGTCTGAGACCATTCATCATGCCTGGGCGAGCACAATTTAAATCTGGGATTTCTGCTCAGCCGGGTTAGAGGGCTCTAAATGGCAGTATGTAAATCTCACCTGAGGTCCCTGCAGTTTCTCCCGGGGGGGCATTTCCAGAGCTGAGGGGGGATGTGTCCTTCGCTCTCTCTGGAGGCGGCTCTGGACCGCTCCTGTTCTGGAGAGGCTGGGCGCTCGGCATCTTCCCCCAGGGGGCCACTCGGGATACGTTTTCCTCTTGGGGGGAGGGGACAAAGCACCATGCACATTATTACCTCTCTGGACAGCTGAGAAGGTGGAGGTATTTAGACCGGCCTCCAAAGCTGTCTTTTTCAAAACAAAGTGGCTTCCTCCCCCTCAGCAGATCACTGGGGTAGTTCCCACAGTTCTTGGCTTTTTACTTTGGCTGTGGAGACAAAGCTTCAATGAGCTCAGAACCGTCCGACAATCCCAACTGCAGGGTGACGCGGCCGGGCAGCTGCTGTGGGAGAGGAATACAGTATTAGCCGCTGCCACCCCGTAAGATGCATACCAAAGCCGTGAGGCGGCGGCCTTTGCGGTCACAGGCAGAGGAAGGCGAGCAGGAAGGGAGACGCCCTTGGCTGGTTTGGGGCGCTCGGTCGTTGTTCAGTGGCGGCTCCGAAAGCCTTTATCAAAATCTTGGTTTTCCCCCTTTGTCCTCCAGAAATAATGACCTTGTGTGGCAACGTTTTGTCATATCTCATTTCCATGCCCCAAGCGGGTGGTTTGGCTGATTTCACAAGGCTTAATAGGGGAATTTGGGGAGCCTGGGAGGTATGTCAGGTGAACAGACATAAAGAGTGATTTTGAGTTTTTATAGCAAAGGGCTGGGGATGAGTCTCAGAAGTTTCCGGGGCCTGGCTCAGTGTGGAGGCTTATCTGCAACCCACCCAGCCTGCTCAGGATCCAAGAAGAACGCCCCCAGATCCTGGCCCTGACGGCCTCTCCCCGTCAGATTAGGTACGGCATGAGAATGACCTTTTTCTTTTTCTTCAGTATTTCAGCAGGATCCTTTGAGGGAGAGCGCAGATCAGAAAATGGTACTCGGCTTTGTGTATTCGAGTTTATTCCATTTCGTTTAGCGTATCACTTCTGTCTCAGGCAAGGTGATTGGAGCTGGATACGTTCTCTTCCCGCGCTGCCGCAGTAAGGCAGCGGCGGGCTCAGTCTCCACGCCGGGCCAGCCCCTAGAAGTGCAGAGGGAGGGGAAGCCGCCTTTCGTGAGTGCCCTCTGCGTGCCAGCGCCTGTGTGCACATTTCATTTATCACGACAGCAGCTGCGGCAGGTGGTCGCTTTCCCCCGCCAGCTTGTAGAAGAAGAACCTGCAGCTAAACAGAGAGTAACCCACTGAGCCCGGGCACCACCAGGCTCTGTCAGCTACACACGGCACCCCCCACCCCGGGGGTGGCAGAAACTCAGGGTCTTTGAAGTCCCTCTGCCCACGTCTGCTTCCCCCCCACCCCCAACTCCTTGTATTATCCAGATGAAATCGAGTTCAAAGTCACACGGAGCTGGAGAGGTTAGGAAAGGCCTGCACCTTGCAACCCAGGTGGGACGAAGCAGACTCCCCATTTCCCCGGGAAGGTGGAGGTGAGCTGGGCCGATGGCAGGTGATGGAGCCCCCCACCCCCCCAGCTGCTACCCCCATCGCCCGTCCTGGTTGGCCAGAGTGGAGGACAGGGGCCACCCCCGGTTCAGGAGCGGCGGCTTCTTCGTGACAACTTTGGCCTCCTGGACCTGTGGGCTTAATCAAACCCGTGTGTTTTCAAGCTAGATCCCATTAGGCCTGCGCGCACTCGGGTCACCATACTGGGTGGTCTCCCCCTCTAGAATCCGTTCGGGAACCAGCCCCGCTCGCTGATGACTGTATTGGTATTAACGACCTGACTTGGCCAAAGCTTCCGCCCCACACGCTGACAGTTAGCCGGTTATTCTGAGAACATTCTTTTCAAAACAGTTGACATGACAAACAGGCTGAGAGGTCCCTTTGTCCACAGCCAGCCTCTGAAACTGAGCTGATGCTCACAGGGCTGGAAAGTGTTGGCAGTGCAGGAGGTGGAAACGCTTGAGAACGGGGCTGGGGAAGATGGTCAGTGACCGCTTGTTCTGCCGCGAACGTGGATCATTTGTGCTCTTACCAAAGCGGAGCTTTTCATTCCTAAAATATAACCGCCCTGCGCAGGAGCTCGAAGAAAAGGCAGCCTCTCCAGCAGAACTTTGCTGCCAAGCACCTGCCGCGGAATGAAGGCTTTGGCTCAGGGTAGGTCTGGCGACTTCCGACACCACCTTTCTTTTCATCTCCGGCTTCCTGTGGCTCCGGGCTGTACAGTGGGGTAGGGACTGAGGCTGCTCTTGGCCCCCGTGGGGCTGCGCTGGCCACTGGGTGGGAGAGCTTGCTTTATTCTGCAGACACCTTTCTGGATCGTGGAAATCGACCGAATATTGGCACTCTGCTTCCTCTTTTGGTGATTCCCACCCTCTTCGTTATGGAGGAGCTGCTGGGTCTTTGCTGCTTTCCTCTCCGAGGCCGTTTCTCATGAAGAGGAAAGGGCAGGTCATTGGAGTCGGGTCACTGAAGCTTTCCACTCCTGCTCTGCCACCGGCAGCTGTGTGGCCTTGGGCTACCGGCCACACCTCTCTGGGCCCTGGTGAAATGGGGAACGAAGCACCTGCCTCGTCGTGGGGCTGCTGCACAGATTCAGGAAGCCCAGGCAAGGCATTGACACGAGGTTTCCAAGAGCTAAGGTCTCCTCAGCGTTTCGCGAGCATCAGATTCCATCCTGAATGTCCACCGCATACTCACGCACCTGATTTTCTCCAGAACCCTTTGAGATAGGTACTATGATTGGTCTCATTTAACCGAGGAGGTAATGAAGGCTCAGAGAAGGTGAGTCCTTCTCCCAGGGTTGTGCAGGAGGGAGCCCGATTCTGCACCTCGGCAGTCAGCTTCCAGAAGCCACACTTATAATTTTGACTTTACTAAATAAGTGGTATCATTCTGTCCCCATAGGAACCTATGACTGTGGAGCTTCTGGGTGACAAAGACATTACTAAAATCGTTGCCGTCCTTTGCCAAAACCCTCTTGGAGATCTTGTTGTGGCCAGAGAGCTGGGCCGGTGGCAAACAGTGGGGGAGGGAACAGCTCTGGGGCATGTCACTCAGTGCTCCTCCATTATCAGAGCTGCTGTCAGACTGGAAGGAGATGATCCCTGAGAAGTGTGGTCCCAGCTGACCCCGACCACACCCCTCACCCATCTCCTTCAAATCTGATGTCACTGCTAGATGCACGTAACATGAACTGAGAAGTCACATTTATTGTACAGATGGACAAGGCAGCCGAGACTCGGGGGCCCTCTTGAAGCGGTCCGAAAAATCACTGGTGTCTTCCTGCGCGTGTCTGCCCACAGTACCTGTTTCCCGGCACAAGGGCTGTGCCCTTCTCAGGCCTCCTCCACCACCCCGGCACGAGGCAGCACCAGGCAGAGTGAATTTGCAGATGCTTGCCTCTGGCTCCATACTCGGCTGGATCTGATAACAGACCGTTTCCACATAAACAGAGGATGGATGATGAACTGACTCCCTAGAGGGGCTCTTTCAAATGCTCTAGATCTTTTAAAAATTCAAGGAGAAGGCTTCTCTGGGAGGGTGCGGTATCTGTAGAGAGTGCTGTCACCTGTGGGATGGCACTGCCAGGGGGCTGAATTGCCTGCCCTCAGCCTCCACCCAGAGACAGTTCTGCAGGGAATGGTCCTGTGCATCTCAGCTCCCTGACCCGCGTCCTTGCTGGGCTCCTCTGCGTGTCCAGCTTCAACAATCTCTGTCCCACAAGATGGGTTCATGATGGGATATGACTAACAGAAGCTCTAATTTACCGAGCAGTTAATATGCCAGGCACTTTATAACAAGAAAGATGTTGTCACCCCCATTTTATAGATCATAAAACTGAGGCTCCAGGAAACTTATTCAAGGTCAAAGCTAGTCGATAGAAGAGCTCGTGTTCGTCTAGAACTGGCTGTCTCCGTGGAACACGTTCTTCCCGCAGTGCCATAGGCTTCAACCCTGAATACCCTTGCTTGACAATGGCCTACCCTAGAAATGTACGCCCCACTCCCAGAGATTCTGACCACTCTGGACACACTCAGGGCATCAGTATTTTTTAAAGCTACCAAGGAATTCCTAATGTACAGCCTGGGAAAGAATCAGGGCACAGGGCCAGCCTGGCTTTGGACCCAAGTTCTCCTGGAAAGTGTTTGATTCTCAGCTGAATTCATTGCTGGCACCTGCAGCCTGGCTCCGTCTCTGTGGTAACTCACAGGGAATGGCGGGAGGGTGTGTGTGTGGTGGTCCTGGCATCAGCTGAGCTGGCTATGCCCTCGGATCACTGGGGAAGGCAGCTGTTAATCGGGTGTGATCTGGGAGATTCTATGAGGCTCTCCCTCCGCCCTGGGGTGGGTCACGCTGTCTGGCCCTTTGTCTGCCTTTCCGCCCAGCAGGTGGGAAATGCTCCTTGGTGAGGACACAAGGGGGGCTGTGGCTCTACCTCCAGGCCACCTCCTGGGATGGGAGAGCCTGGGGACCTGGGGTCCGAGCCAGCCCTTCCCTTCCAGCACCCTGCCCCACAGGTAACGAGGAAGCCGGTTCCCACCCGCGTGGTTTACCTGGAACAGTGGAGGAACTCTGGCATCAGATCAGAGGGCTTGAAGGATGAGAAGCAGGTGGGGATGCTCTGAGGGTCTTGCGCCTGGGCTCCCACAGGGGCTCGGGGCTGTGGGACATCAAACGGTGGATGCACCCTGCTCTCTCGCGATGCCCGGACCCCATGTGCCAGGGCATGCCAGGGCTTCCCAGAGCTGGGTGCTCGGGCTGGGGGCTGCGTGGCTGCCCACCCTGGGTCCCCCCTCCCTCTGCCTCGGCCGATTCCCAGCAAGCTGCCCGCTGCACTTGCCAATGGAGCCAGATGCTGCTTTGGGGAAAATACCTTCTGGAGTTTGTTGTCTGAGCCCTCCCAGCTGACACCCACGGTGGAGAAGATGTGTCAGGATAAATGGAAAATCTCTTCATAAATATTTGGAAAAAAGCAAAAAGGAAGAGAAAAAAAGAACTAACCTTTTGGGAAGCGTTTGGGAGCACCTTAGTGATGGCCCTAGCAGATGGGGGAAGCAGGTCGTTAACATTCGTCACTTTGCAGGAGGGTCACCGCGGGAGCAGCCAGGGGCCCCGTCTGGTTCAGGCTCTGCCAGCGCCGAGGGGCCCGTGGCCCGCCCGCGGCTCCGGGGAGAGGACGGGCCTGCCTGGGTCACCAGCAGAAGCCGTGCAGTGCACTCAGACGCTGGCTGCCCTTTGTTCATAAAGCAGAATTGTGTCTTTAAACCCAGCTGCCTTGGGACTTTATTACAAGTGGAGCACAGGCTGAAGAGGCTTTTAGGGGAGCCCCTGGAGAAGAGCAGAGAGGCCCTGGGGGCTGAGGCGCGAACAGGGTAGAGCTGGCGCCCGTGCCAGGAGGAGAGAAACGCACACCTGAGCTGGGAGGCCCCTGAGACGGGGCCTCCACCTCCCAGGGGACTCGACTGAGGAGAGACAGGGCGTTTTAAGGCCGGTCAGTGTGGTCAGCCGTCCCAGGCCCTCCCAGGTCTGGAGACCTGAAAGGGGGTCCCTCCCAGGTCTGGAGACCACCTTCGCCTCACCCCGCCACTACCAGTTCCGGACACACCAGCCTGTGCGTCCCTGGAAAGAGAAGCCGCTGCTCCGAGCTCCACGAGGACTTCGGGCTCCTAGCATGCTCTCCTGCCTGCCCTCCTGCAGGGTCACCTGCCTGACTCAGGGGCCCGGTTCCCGTCTGTCCTGGGTCACAGGAGGCGGACTCGTCATACCGGAAGAGAGGATGGTCCGCCGGGCAGCCACCGGGAGGGGCAGGGTCTCCAGAAGACAAACCCTGGGGAGAACTTCCTCGGGAGGATTGGGGTCCCTAAATCTAAGTGTCGGTGCCTGTGGTTAACCTGCGAAGGCAGACGTGCTCGGGGCATCTTTGCCTGGGAGGTGGGTGCACAGACTGCCCTCCCAATCTGTAGTGGCTGCTGTTCGTTAGTCTCCATGGTTGGCGCCATCGCACAGGAGAGGGCCTTCCGCGCTTTTGCAGTCGGGGCTGGGGGCTGGGCGGCAGAGACTGTGGAGGGACGATGGCGGGCGTGACGAGATGTCTGTTCCCCAGCATGGGACGGTGGTCCCGGGGCCCTTGACCGAGATATTTGGAGGAGCATTTCCTGTTACCTGTGTATCAGTCCGCGTCCTGCAGAGGAACAGACCAATAGAACACATACCTGTATGTGTATAAGAGGAGATTTACTGTGGGAATTGACTCACAAATATAGAGGCTGAGAAGTCCCGCGATATGCCGTCTGGAAGCTGGAGAACAAGGAAAGCTGGTGGTGAAAACCAGTCTGAGTCCAAAGGCACAAGAGCCAGGAGCTCTGATGTCTGAGGGCAGGGGAAGACTGATGTCCCAGCTCAGTAAGAAAAAGAGAATTCGCCCTTCCTCCACCTTTTTGTTCTTTTTGGACCCTCACAGATTGGATGATGCCCCCCTGCGTTGATGAGGATGGCTCTTCTTGGTCTCCTGACAAGTGTTCTTTTTTTTTTTTTTTTAATTTATTTTTGGCTGCGTTGGGTCTTCGTTGCTGCATGCAGGCTCTCTGTAGTTGCGGCGAGCGGGGGCTACTCTTCATTGCGGTGCGTGGGCTTCTCATTGCAGTGGCTTCTCTTGTTGTGGAGCACGGGCTCTAGGTGCACGGGCTTCAGTAGTTGTGGCGCGTGGGCTCAGTAGTTGTGGCACTCAAGCTCAGTAGTGGCACGAGGGCTCTAGAGCTCAGGCTCAGTAGTTGTGGCGCACGGGCTTAGTTGCTCCGTGGCATGTGGGATCTTCCCAGACTAGGGCTTGAACCCGTGTCCCCTGCATTGGCAGGCGGATTCTTAACCACTGCGCCACCGGGGAAGTCCCAACAAGTGCTTTTCTCTTCGGGAAACACCCTCACAGGCACACCCAGAAAGCATCGTTAACCAGCTGACTGGGCATCCCTCAGCCCAGCTAAGATGATGCAGAGAATTAACCATCACAGCCTGTCTCTTCCTCAAAGTGCAGATGTTGGAACTATTAACTGCTTCCGGAAGGGTGCAGAACCTTCGAGCTGGCACTCGTCTCTCTGTCCGTCTCGGCAGGAAGAGGGCTTCAGCCACAGGCTGGGTCCGTGTCCACTGGTCGGACGTGAAGTCTGTCTTTCTGTGTCAAGTTCTGTCTGTGTATCGACGGTGAGTCAGTTCTACCAGCCAGAAATGCTGGGTTCTGGACAAAATTCTAAAAGATCGACTTAGAGAAACTGATGATGAATTAAAAACATCCTGAAAATAGGGCTGGTTGAGAAGCAAAGGATTTTCTTTCTTTCTTTTTTTTTTCTTTGCAGTAATACATCATTTATATATATATATATATTTTTTTATTGAAATATAGTTGATTTACAATGTTGTGTGAATTTCTGCTGTACAGCAAAGTGATTCAGTAATACATATATATATATACATTCTTTTAAAAAAATATTCTTTTCCATGATGGTTTATCACAGGATATTGAACATAGCTCTCTGTGTTACACAGTAAGACCCAGTTGTTTATCAGGATTGGCTCTCGGAGGCAGCACCTGACTTACACTTGGTTCTTCACTCGGCTGACCTCGTCCCACAGGGTCCTCCTGGCATCTGGCCCTGGGCTGGTCGCATTCTCTTTGACGTAAGCAGAGCGAACGTGATGCACGTATTTACTGACCCAGGTGACACATGTTGTGGGTTGCATGGTGGCACCCCCAAAAGACACGCCCGTGTCCTCACCCCCAGAACCCGTGAAGGTGACCTTATGAGGAAAAAGGATCTTTGCAGGCGTCATCAAGGACCTTGCGACGAGACCGTCCCAGATGTGGGGCAGGCCCTAAGCCCAGGGACAAGAGTTCCTACAAGAGAAGGGGGGAGACAGAGGGGCAGAGGACGGCGGGGGCTGCTGCAAGGCCAGGACGGCCAAGGTTTCTAGCAGCTACAAAAGCTGGAGGGGAGGCACGGGACGGGCTCCCCCTCCGAGCGTCCAGAAGGAGCCCGCCCTGCCGACACCCTGACTTTGGACTTCTAGCCTCCAGAGTGCAAGAAAATACACGTGTGACGTTTAAGCCACCCAGCTGTTGGCAATTTGCAGCCCAGGAAACTAACGTAGCACATCTGTGAGGCCCACAGGCAGGGGGCACTGGGCTGCCCAGTCGGAACCGCAGGGCCCGGCCCTCGCGGACCTTCTGCTCTGGAGCAGGCACAGACCCGCAGGAAACACTGTGCCCAGGGCGCTGGCACCACGGAGTCTGTCTTCTTCCAGAGCTGCTTCTTTACCTGAGCAGCATCGCCCGCTCTGGCTGACTCACCTCCCCCAGGCGCCCTCGACCCGCGTCCTCTGCAGTCACTCACCCTCGGCAGCCAGAGGGCTCCGGACAAATGCTAGTGACCTCGCCGCTGCTGACGCCAAGTCCCAGATCTCCCAGCCCGGAAAGGCAAACACTAAGGCCCGACCTGGCCCTCCCGCTCCCGCTGCCCTCTCCCTGCACGGCTGGCCGAAGCTCACCTTCCCTCCTAGCCTGGAAGCTCTTTCCCAGCTCAAGGCCGTCACACACCTGGCTTGCTCTCTGTCTAGCAAGTTCTCTCTTCTCCTTGAGGGTCTCGACTCTTGGTCTCAACTTCAGTGTCACCTTCTCAGAGAAGCCTTTCCAGACCGTCCGGCCGGGGTTGAGCACCTCTTTCTTCTTCCTCATGTACTTTTCTTCTCGGCTGTGATCGCCACTGTCACTTAGTGATTGAGGGGGAGATGTTTCATGCCTGTCTTTCCCACACACGGCAAACCCCAGGAGGGCAGTGGCCGTCTCTGTTTTATTCAGTTCTGATTCTCCACCACCAAACGTAGGACCTGGCAGAGAGAAAAGCTCCATAAATATTTGCTGAGTGAAAAGGTAAATGAATAGCTTCCTCGAACCAAATGGGGGAGGGGAGGAGAAGAAAGAGCCCGCACTCAGGTGGCAAACTTCTCCAGAGATCCTACAAGCTTCTTGTCTCATGACAGCAGGCTTGGAAATGTAATTGCTTTGTTTTTCTCTCTCCTCCAGAAACCTTTTATTTAAAGTTTGTTTTTTTCCCTGGGGAGTAAATATGTGCATTAACTCTTAAGGCAGCAGCAGGAGAAGGGTTTGCGGGTTTACAGCCAGCGTGCGGAAGACTGCGGAAGTCAGTCCCCCAGAAGGAGAAACTTCCTGTCCAACAGAACATTGGATGAAAGTTAAATGCACTTGCAGAAATAAATTGGTTGCTATAGCAACTGGTCCTGGTTCTTTCTCACAAGGAAAACATAGAAAGATGAAAGGAAAAAAAAGTCAGCCAACTTTGGTCTGGGCTTGAGAGAAGGAGCTGTCCAAATAGAATCAGCAATAATACTGTGAAATGTTTCACGTCACCAGCATAAAATGACGTGTGCGTGCTTGCATCGGTCTGGCTGCTGGGCTGCCTTCCCCAGCCTGATCTGTCGTTTCCATTGCTTCCCTGGCTCCTACGGGTGGCAGAATGTTTGGTGCCCGCCTGACAAGGCTTCCCGACCCTCTCAAAGTGGTACAGTTTAATACAGCTCCTGTATTAAAACGCTCCTCTGTGCCAGGTCCTTTGGTAATGAGTAATCAACTTCTAGAAGCCTCTCCTGGTAAATTCAGATTTTTATCGATATGTGGTTTCCCAGGGTGGCATCCACCCACCTGCGCTGGAAGAGTTCACCAAAAGTACCAGACGGGGGAGTGAAGTCTCAGAGGTGATTCTCAACGGTGCGTTTGGGATTCGTGGGGAGCGGTGACCTGCTTACGGGAGGAGGGCCGCGATGGAGGAGGATGGGGTCAGGCACCCTGACCTGGCCACGTTGTCAGTGAAACGCAGGGGTCCTCGTGAGGGGACAGCCCAGCCTTGGCTGGTTTTCTCCGAGCAGACGATCTGTAGAGCGTGTGGTTCTACAGAAGCACTTTTCAGTGACTAAGAGGCACAAAGAATGTTCGTGATGCGGGCAGTTGGGGGCGGTGGTCCATGATGTTTTTAGGTTCATTTCACCCTTCGTCTTTGTTCAGTGTGCATTTATCGAACCCCCTCTGCGGGAAGCAGAATTACGGCTCCACAACGAAGCCCACGTCCTAACCTCTGGAACCTGTGAATATATGTATGTTACGAGATAAGGGGGTCAAGGCTGCAGGTGGAATTAAGGTTGCTAGCCAGATGACCTGCACACAGGGGGTGATCCTGGGTTAGCAGGGTGAGCCCAGTGTAATCACACAGGTCCTTGAAAGCAGAAGAGGGTCGGAGTGATGTGATGTTGAAAGAGCTGAACCCGTCGTTAACTCTTAAGATGAAGGAAGGGCTGAGCCACGGAAGGCAGGCGGCCCCTGGAAGCTGGAACGGATGGAAACGATGCTCCCCCAGAGCCTCCGGAAAGGAGCACGGCCCTGCCGACACCTTGACCTTAGCCCAGGGAGACCCGCACAACTGTAAGATAATAAACCCGTGCTGTTTTAAGCCATTAAATGTGTGGTGATTTGTTACAGCAGCCCTAGGACACTCCAAGTGCCAGGGAGGCGGCTACCCACATCCCACCCTGGGGCTACAGTCCAGAGAAGGGGCAGCCGGGCCTCTTGGGGGTGGATGGAAGGACTGGCCAGCGGGAGAGGGGCAGGGGGAGGACAGCCCGGACCAGGGAGCCAGCAGGGGTCAGGGGCTGGGAAGGCCGCAGAGACACGGAGTGCTGAGCCCACGGCAGGCCTGGTGAACTCACCTAAGCGGCTTGAATTTTCTCTGAGAGCTGCAGGGGGGCCTCGAAAGGTTTTGAGCAGGAAACTGACATGTTTGTTTTGATGAACCCGACCAGAGGAATCAGGCAGAAGCGAAGCAAGTCTGAAATGGAGAAACCAAAGCTCGTCGGGGCCCTGGGCAGAGCAGGGCCGCTCTCCCCTCCACTCATCCCAGCTGAGTCTGGACACCTAGAGTTGCCTGACCCGCTTCAAATAAGCCCTAGAGCTCCCGGGACCGGCCTGCACCCCAACACATGCTTTTCTCTCCTCAAGGGGCCCCAAGGAAAAAAGGCAGTGGACAAGGAGCCGTGGTCACAGTCCGAGTGCTGGGCCTGCTGTCCCTTCAAAAGTCGAACGGGAACTGTAAAGATTGAGCATCGAAGGCATGACTACCATTATTTTCTAATATAAAAAAGCAGGAAATGGGTCACCAGCCAGAATGAAGACAGGCTTTAATGCATTTCTCGAGTCTGCGGACAAAGCAATCCCCGGGGAGGGGGCTGCAGCTGGCCCTCCCAGGCGACGGACACCCCCAGGCCTGGGGGCTGCTCCGGCGGAGCCTGTCCTCAGCGGGCTGAGGCCTGGGTGGCCCGAGCCGCGGAAGGAACAGCGGGTTGCTGCCCTGGTGATGCTCCGGGCCCTGGGCTGGGCTCGGGCTCCGGCTTCGTGTAGCAGCCAGAAGGGCTCTGGGCAGGTGGGAGGTCGGTGGAGACCCACAGTCCAGGCTCTGGAAGGTTGAGGTCAAGTGCAGACGCTCAGCTGAGCCGAAGCCACAGGGCCCGCAGGTGGGCCTTGAGGGGGAGCCCGAATTCCCTCCTCCTGTGACTGAGCTCGGGGACCCTCAGTCCTTCGGAGCAAGTCCCCACCGTCCTCTGCGGCTCTACTAGTTGGGTCCTGCCTCGCCACTCCTCCAGTGTGTCCGGGTCCCTGGATCGCCGTGGTGACACCACCATGTGGTTCAAACCCCACCACGACCGCAGGTACTATGATAGCAGGTGCTCTGTACACACCCTCGAAGGGTTCGGCAGTTTTCCACGTACACGTTGTTAGGGGCAGGGTGACGCTTCAAACCCGGGTCCCCGGCGCCTGCTGAGCCAGTGTGTCGCCTCTGTCCCAGCCACCATCCCAGCCTCCTCCCCACAGCCCCCAAGGGTCCTTCTCAGACCCGTCCTGGGGTGGGCTTGCTCTACCGAGAGGGGAGGTCTCTGGGGTTTGGGGCGGCCACTTTCGGAAGCAGCCACTTTCAGAAGCGGCGTTTTGCGGCCGCCTTCAGAGCTAGGTTGTCTCCCAGCCAGACCTGCTTCCCGAGTCATCGCGTGCTTGCCAGACTGAACAGCAAAATGCAGGTGAGAGGCCTGGCCTCGCTCCTGGTCTGGGGGGGCCCTCTCTTGCCCTGTTTTCCTCTCCTGTTTCCATCCGGCTCACACCGTCTCTCACCGGCACCCTCCAGCACCAGGACCAGAAGATATACATTTTCCTTCACCAGAAGCCCCATCCCTTCACAGACAGCGATTAAACTCAGCTACAGGTACCAGCCAAAGGCTGGAGTCTGCCTTCAGGAAGCTCCCAGCCAGGAGGGGAGGCAGACAGGTGACAACAGATTCTACATCCAAGTGCTGTGACGGGCAAGGCAGGGGCTGAGGGAGTCCAGTCTGGGTGGAGGTGTGGGGAGGGGGGAGACAGTTACGCAACCCCCCAGTGGTGAGCAGAGCACAGGGCTGACTTCCAGGCCAGGAGCTCAGCACAGATCTGCTCGAGGGAGGCAGGAGCGTTTGGGGAATCGGGGGTGGTGGGGACAGGCTGCAGGAGGGGAGGGGGCTGAGGTGGGCACGTACTCAAGAGTTGGGTCGCGAAGGATTTTGCATCTTTTCTTGAAAGGGTGGGATGTCATCGAAGGAATTTAGAAGCAAGAAACTGAGCGACATGGGCAAACCTTTCGGAGAGCTGAAACTAGCATCAGCGTGAAGCAGAGCAGAGGGTTCTAGAAGGAGACCCTGAGCTGGGAGGCTGTGGGCATCTGGGCAGGAGAAGGTGCTGGCTTGGGCTGGGCAGGAGCAGTGGGATGGAGAGGGGGAGAGACTTGGGCTTGGACGGGGTGGGGGGCGGCCCTGGGTGTTTGTCTCGGACAGAGATTTCCATAAAACCGAACTGAGAAGGAAACAGCAGAGGGACAGCAGCCACTTACATCCCAGACCGTTTCCCGACCCCTTCTGGTCCCGGGACACACGCCGTGTTTATTTTCGTGCCCAGCTCCAGCTCTCAGGACGCATCACTCGGAATTGAGTGAATAACGCCACCCTGACACTGTGTGATTCATGGTCCCTGTGACGGGCGCTTGGGAAGCTGGTGTGGCCTCCGTGGCCACTGGCGTCTAACTGATTGAATACATCAGCTAAGGAACTGCCGTTTCCTCAATGAAACCTAAAATCGCATTGACACTGCAGCTGCAGTTGAGAAGGGCTTCGACCATCCAAATGCTTCAACAGAGGTGGGCTTGCTGGGACTGTCGCTGGAGTTTATCACCGTGCCCTTGAGCTGGTGTCACCTGCACTTCCCCAAGGGGAGGAACAGACACAGGGGAAGCAGTGAGCTGTGTGAGAGACTCTTTAGAGGGTGACGATGGCCACTTTTCAGAAAACAGGCCCCCCTGCTCCCAAAACACACACGCATGCACGCACACACGCACACACGCACACACCCACTCACGCACACAGGCGCGCACACACACACACGTGCGTGGCGGGGCTAAGACAATGAACGTTCTATGAGCAGCTCTCATCTGAAGGGAACTAGCTGATCCCACTTTTCGTGTTACCAGTCCCGTAATTCTTTATTAAGCCTTCTTTTACGACTTGGGAGGCTTTGGGGCCGTGTGGCTGCATCACAGGAGAGCTGTGTAATCCACATTTATTCACCAGCAGGACAAAGGGCGCTTTGTATCGTTAAGAGGATCCCCAGCTCTCACCCCATCACTCCTCTCTCATGGGAGACAGGTGTGTCAATCTCAGAGCTCCCTGAGCCATCTTCCCCTCTGAGAAGAAGGAAAGGGAACAGGATGCCTCAAAGGAATCTCAGAGATGAATCCCAACTCGCCATCACCTCCCCTCAAGCATTCCAAGACAAATGGTAACATTTCTGGGAAAATCGCGCTTCAAGATGGTTCACTGATGACAGGTGGCTTGAGACAGAATTTATTTCAGGAGAACGGACTCAGCTCTGTCTGCAAGTGGGCAGGGTGTTCTGCTCCCCAAAGCTGCTGCTGGGCAAGGTTCCAGGGAAGCCAGGTTATTAAGCAGGTTTTCAAAGGCTGAGGTCATTGCCGTTCTCTCCTCTCTACAAAAACACAAAATGTCAGCTCCTCCCAGCAGCTGACTTCCCAGGCTCCTGCATGCACGGCCCCATTCATTCACTCACTCATTCACTCCCTACTCCACATAATTTATCAAGTCCCTGAAGTGTGTCAGGCACTGGGGTACAGAGATGAATAACGCACGCGGTCCTGTTGTCAAGGAGCTGGCTTTCTGGTAAAGGAGGAAGGAAAAAGCAGGCCAGTAAAAGAGCGATAGAGCGTGGCGTGAACAGCGAAAGAAGCGGGTCCAGATCCCACCTGGATCTGGGCCGGCCTCTGCACCAGGGCTGAGGGGACAGAGTATGCCAAGGCTTGTGGTGCGTGGCCAGATGGCAACTTCAGGGAACCGTTAGCAGAAGTTCAAGGAGAGGAATGGCTGAGATTCACCAGCCAGGTCTTGAGGGCTGTGTCCGCTTTGCTAAGCGTTTAAGTTTTATTCTGGAGGCAGTGGGGAGCCTATACAAGTTTTGAAGCCAAAAAGGGACACTCCTCAATGCGCAATGTATGCGTTTTAGAATGATCCCTCTGGCTGCAGTGGAGTGAGGCTTGGAGAGGGAGAGGGGCAGCATGAGAACCTGACCTTTGACGTGAGCAGTGAGCGTAGCCAGGAGAGAGGAGGTAAGACATCGAGGAGGTGAGATCTCCAGGGGACTTATGAGACATGGAGGGTGAGGAAGGAGGGGGTGGATTTTATTCCTGGGATCCTGGCTTGGGGAGCTGTATAGGTAAGATTGCCCCTATCTGTTTTAGGAACGCTCTTGGTAGCAAGACATAGAAACCTAACAGTGACTTAAGCAATAAAAGCATTTAATTATCCCGTACACCAAGAAGTCTGGTGGTGAGCCATCTAGGGCTGGTTTAACATCTTGATAGTGTCATTAAAGATCTAGGGTCTTTCTTTCTGCCCCCCATCCTCAATGTATGGGCTCTTTAACCTCATGGTTGCAAGATGGCTGCTGTAGCTCCAGACGTTTTCATGGCACTCAAGACCAGAAGAAGGGGAAAGAGGTGGTCGCAGCCACACCACAAACATGTCTGTTTCCTTTAATCAAGAAAAACAAAGTTTCCAGAAGAGTCTGCCTATAGGTCAATGGCCATCCTTAGCTGCAAGAAGGCTGGGAAAGTGAGTTTTTAAATTTCCATCACCAATAGTGGAGGCAAGTAAGGAAGAAAGGGATTGGGAATGGGTATTGAGTCAGCAGTGTCATCAACCAAGATGGAAAGGTTCAGAGGAAAAAGCGGCAGAGCCCCATGCCCTGGGGTGAGTGGGTTGCAGAGAAGCAGCCTCTACCCAAGAAGGTTATGGGGATGTGGGTGCTGGATGGGGGTGCATTGATTTCCGACCTCAGTGCCTTCTACCCGCAGCTTGCCTTTCCCCTGTCTCTGAGGCTGTATTTCCTAGCTCATCCCACCAGTGGGACGCACCGGAGGGGCCTGGAGGGCAGGGGGGAGGGAGAAGTAGGGGTCTCCCTCTGCCTTCTTCTCTGTCTCCAGGGCCTGCATCTCCTTGCTCCGGCCCCACGTTTCCCCGCTTGACCCCAGGCCCCGTTCTCCATCCCTTCTGCCCAGCGGTGAGGGCGGCTCCCTGCTCTGCTGGCCTCGGCACCCTGACTATCACAGTTCACTTCCCAGTGACTCTACCTCCTATGGAACCAATTCCCTGGATTCAATTCTCTCTATTTTAACTATTCAGAGTGTTTACGTTTTCCAGATTGGACCCTATCTGAGCCGCCTGTATTTGAACAGGGAGGGGATCAGAGGTGGTGGGAGGAGGGTTGTGTGTAGGAGTTTCTTTTCTGAAATAATGGCCCCAGTAAATAGAGATAGAAAGACAGCAGCAGATAGGGCTGGGTCAGAGGAAAGGGGAAGAGGGAAGGTGTCCTGGGGTGACGGGATGAGAGGCCTCTCGGGAGGGACCCACGGTTGGAGACATGGCTGGGCTGGGGGCAGGGGGTGAGTACCAGGTGCGGGTCCAGCCGCTTCCAGGCTGTGCTGGAATCTGCAGTCTTTTGACCCTCCTGGAGCCGGTGCCCGTGGAGCTGCAGCCACTGTTTACACACAGAGTGAATCTGAGACATGGCAGCTGTCCAGCCTGCCTGGATGAATAGAGCAAGTGAGCAAAGTAGGATTTCTGTGTTGGCGTTCTCTGCCTGGGGACCTACCTTCTTAAGTTTCTGCTTCCTGTGGACCTGCTAAGACGCAGCTACAGAAAGGAGACTGTGGGAATCTCTGCAGTGCCCCGGCGGGTGTGGGGGGTGGGCGTTTATCCATCAGTGCAGCTCGTCCAACACTGCCATCGTAGGCAACCCTCAAGTCCCAGATTAAATCAGTGGTTTAATGCCACAGAAAACCTATGTCTCTTTCACACTACCAGCCCACTTGAAAGGCCGACAGGGAGGGCAGTTGAGAAGTCCCCACAGGGGTGCTGTCACCAGGGACCTGCCTGGTCACAGCATCCACGAGACCCAGCACTGTGCACTGGTTCATAAAGCTTCCACCCAGGACCCCATCAGTTCTTCTTCCTTTTTAAAAAAATTTTTAAAAATATTTATTTATTTATTTATTTATGGCTACGTTGGGTTTAATATTTATTTTTTAATGTATGTACTAAGACCCCGTTACTTCTGCTTGTGTTGCTTTGGTCAAAGCAAGTCCTGTGTGCCCAGAAAAAGAGGTGGAATCTTTGTGAACAGTCGTGATGAATGCACACCAACAGAGGTGCCCTGGAGCTGCCAGCCAACCGTGCTGAAAGTCACTCACACTTTAGTAAGAAGTACAGCACCTACCTGGTGGTCATGGCTCTGTTTGTATCCACTGAAATGTAAGCTGTGTGAGCGCAGATGTCTCTGTCTATTTTGATCACTGATGTATCTCAAGCACCCAGAACTGTGACCAACACATATGAGATGCTCAACAAATATTTGTGGAATGAACGATTAACTCATCAAACCTCACAACAGCCCCGATGAAGTTTTCC
Source organism: Phocoena phocoena (assembly GCF_963924675.1). Classification (NCBI taxonomy): domain Eukaryota; kingdom Metazoa; phylum Chordata; class Mammalia; order Artiodactyla; family Phocoenidae; genus Phocoena; species Phocoena phocoena. The sequence goes on from NC_089237.1 coordinate 425,083, forward strand.
AGGTGAAGAAGCTGAGGGTCAGAAAAGCGAGTCAGTCACCGGAGCCGAACACCCGGGCTCAGAAATCAGCACAGAAATCATCAGGGAAGTGAGCCCCCGTCGGTCTGGAGACCCCATCACCCGTCTCTCATGGACGCTGCACTCCTCTGAGTCAGGATGCTGCTGCCTCCCTCTGTCAGTCTGGAAATTTCACCTGCGCGGGGATTACTTGACCGTCTCCATCGGTTGGCTTCTATCAAGGACCTGTGTGTGCTGGACACTGTGTCAGAGCTGACCGCCAGGAATTCCCAGCAAGTGGGATCCTCCAAGACAGAGCTTTCTGGCGCTGAGGGAAAACCCACCCACGGAAAGTGACCATGGGGAGACACAGCGTCTCAAAGCCTCAATGGCAACCCGCCTGGTTTTCCCAGGTTGTTCATCACCTTGGGTAGAGCCAGAAATCAGAGCTTCCAGACCCTCAGTCTCACCACCCAGGGGGGTGGGTGTCTGCTGGTTCTGTCCCCAGGGCTCTCGTTCCCCTCTCTGTGGGCCACAGCACCCCACCGCCCCTGGAGGACCTGGTCTCCCCCGAGCACAGCCTTGGGGTGCGGCTGATCTGGGTACCCTGCTCTCTGCTGGCCAAGGAGTGGGGCCTCCTGAGGGTGAGGCGAGGACCCGGACCCCCTGCAGGTGCTGGTTCCCTGGAGAGGGTGTCAGTGGGGTCCACCGCCCTGATTTCAGACCCTCTCTGGTTCTTGCCCCCCAGTTCTGTGAGCACCCCCTTCCCCCATCCCCTTCTGCAGAGCTCAGCCAGAGTTGCAAGTCTACTGCGTGTAACCAGAATAACCTAACTGATGTACGCACAGTTACTGGAGGGCGGCTCGGAGAGCATCTGACCCAACCTTTTATCCTCCAGCTGAACAAGCTGATGGACGTAAGGGCCAGCAGCCTGAGTGCTCTCTCTGAGTCAGCGCTTTTCCTAAGCATCCCGACAGCCCAATAACCCAGTACGGGGCGAGCCTTTGTATTCTAGGGACGGGAGCCGTAGCACAAAGGTGTCAGCAACTCTCCCCACCGCTGTGAAGTGGCAGAGCCAGCGTCTGCATCTGGGGTCTCTGCTGTCTTCCTGTCGTGGCTTCCCAGGGCTCCTGGGTCCCGCACAGGGTCTCATCACAGGTCTTCATGGAATCCGTGGTCAACAGGCTGATGTCAGATGTGTCTGTTCCTTCCCTCCCGCCCTCCTTCCCTCCCTGCTCCTCTGGGTCCCATGCGGTCCCCACTTTTCTGTTTTGAAGGCCGTTTCTTGAAAGCCTGCTGAGCGGTCAGGGAACGCAGCTGTCCACTGGCCCCCACGCGGGTCCCCCTGCCACCACGGTTGAGAGATCATGCCCGTCCCCTGAGGGGCCAGGCCCCCCAGGCCGCAAACTATGACCGGGGAGCAGCCGTGCCCTTGCCTCGGGGGCCCCTGCGTCACGCCCGGCTCTGTAGAGTGTGCCATCGGGTAGGACGCACGGGGCGCTTCCAAGGAGGAGGCTCACTGAGCATCCCGCGAGAGGACGGCTCACCCACCACGGGGCCTTTCCGGGCGCTTGCTGAGCCCCCTCCTGTCTGCCCCAAGAAGCACACGCCCCTCCCCAGCAGCTGAGGTCTTCCTCAGGGGCGGCTGGTGCCACCTTGCTCGGGGAGAGGCTGTCCGTCTATTAGCAGGGCTTCGATGGTGCCCCTCGTGAAGGAAGCGTGGACCCCAGGATTTTGCAACAGGGGACAGTACATTGTCTAGATGTCTATCTACGTGACTCTTCCGGTCTTTCCAAGAGAGGGGGGCAGAGCCAAGGGGGTTATGTTCTGTTCTCTGGAGGATGGGTGGCTTTCTGTTACCTCTGCACATCACCATTCACTTCTCGGGTCCTCAGGGAGAGATGACGGGGTGTGCGACAATCCATGAGGCAGGTCTCAGCGCTGTTAGCACCAAGCAGGGCAGACAGGCAGAAAACACACAGTGACAGGTAGGGGCCACGAGCATCGTTTGACACACCGCAGGCAGCTGGGCCGACCTAGCGGCTGGGAAGCCTCCCGGGGAGGGCACATTTAAAGTGACATCTGGGGAGATCAGGGCGGTTTAGCAGGACCCGATAGGCGGGGTGGGGAGAGAACAGTCCAGGCAGAGAATGGGTCCCCTGATGAATCGAGCAAAAAAAAAAAAAAAAAAAATGGAGTTCAAGAAGAAGGGTGAGGACATTTAATTCAACAATTAACTGGACACCTACTGTGTTCTAGGTGACAGAAGAGAAGGACAGGGAAGGCTGCCAGATGGAGAGGGGCTTGTAGATCAGGCTGAGAGCAGGGGATTCATTTACATATTTAAGCAAAGGAGGAGGGAGGGTGCATTCCCACCTCAGGGGGGTCGTTCTGGGTAACACGTGGAGCCGGGAGCAACCCAAGTGTCCATCGGTGAGTGAGAGGATACACAAGATGTGGTTGACCCACAGGATGGAATATGACCCAGCTCTGAAAAGGAAGGAGATTCTGACACCTGGATGAACCTTGAAGACATCCTGCCCAGTGAGATAAGGCAGTCACAGCAGGACAAGTCGTGTACGATCCCATGTACGTATCAAATCCACAGAGACAGAACGTGTAACGGTGTTTGCCAGGGGCCGGGGGAGCTAGCGCCTCATGTGGAGCAGAGTTTCAGTGTTACAGGATGCAAAGCATTCTGTGGGTGATGGTCATGGTCGCACAGCAACGGGAATGTCCTTAATGCCACAAAACAGTGCACTTAACGATGATTAAGATAGCAAACTTTACATTATGTGTATTTTACAGCAATTTTTTTAAATCTCCTTTTTTTTTTTTAAAGGAGATGGTCAGAGGGGAAAAAAAGTGCAATCTCCTGGGTTTGATAAAGTAGGACCGATATGTGAGATGTTATCCTTAGAGGAATCTGGATAAAGGGTACACGGGACCTCTCCGCACTATTGTTGCACCTTCTTGTGAGTCTATAATTATTCCAAAATAAAAAGCTAAGAAAAGGGGGAAACATCTCTAGAGGAAGGGTAAAAGATGAAATCTCCCTCTGCCACCCCAGCCTCCCCAGGAGACCACTTTAGTTTTTTATTCGTCCTTCCAGGATTTATTTTTGCATGTGCAAATGCAAATAGAGATGATGGGTTTTCCCTAATTTTTTATACAAAAATAGTATTTGCCCTTTTGCTTTTTTTCACATAACACTAGATCCTAGAAATCCTTCTATTTCAACACACAGAGAGCTTCCTGGTTATTTTTAAACATGCATATCATTCCACGGTACGAGTGCACCATAACTGACTTAACTAGTCCCCGTTAGATGGACACCTAGACTGTTTTGCTGTTTCAAACAGCACTGCAATGAATAGTCTTGTACAGACGCCATTTCTCACTTCTGACTTCCCAGAATGTTAATAGCTATGTCCTTTGCTCTCTTATCTCATGATGGAGGAGTAACGGAGGGGCAGAATTGGGAAGGCTGCCTGCTGCCCTCTGCCGCCCGATGTCATAGGCAGGATCTGAGACCCAGGGCTGTTTCAGAGGACATCCTGCGTCTCCGTAAAGCTGGAGGGTGGCTCAGTGTGAGATCAGGAGGATTGCACTAGGCAGACCTAGAGACCCACCCCAGCTCCCCGACAGTGTGACCTTGGGCAGGTCACTTCCCCCGAAAGCTTCGGGGTCTCTTACCATGAGACGGAGGTCACACTACCTGGCACGCTGGGGCTTCCCGTGCATCACCTCACTGAATCCTCACCACAACCCCATTTTGCAGAGGAGAGCACTGAAGCTAAGCAAGTCCCCTGACTAGTAAACAGCAGATGCCGAAATCCAGCCAGGTCTGTCTGACTCCAGAATGTGGGTTCCGTCCCATCACAGTCTTTTCCACCAACTGAAGCTTTTATTCATCGTGAAGGCAGAGTCTGCTTGGCCAGTAGGTGGAGGGTTGGCCAGAGGCTGGAGAGGAGTCTGGAGCCGGTGGGCTGGAGTGCCTGCCGTTTCTGACGGCGCCGCCTCCAAACAGCCCAAGCCCCTCGGCAACCTCGGGCAGCTGGTGGTGAGCTGGGGAGAGATACAGTCGGCAAAACACGTTAGCATCTTCCCCTCTGCTAATTAGTTTTGTGAAAAATTCTTTGTCTATTAATTCTCACCAGAGAGCAACTGGGGCTGCGGAAATGTGGTGACACGTTTTACATGAAAAGGAAAGGAAGATGCCACTCACCCAGAGCTCGAAATCAACTCCCACGTGGGTAACAAGCAGGGGTCTGGGAGGCCCACGTGCAGGGGAGTGTGGAGGAAACGAAACCATCCCCAGGCATGAATAAGAGGGGCGCCCACACCGCAGGGGCTGGAAAAACAGGCCCACAGCCCTGGACGATGTCTGCCCAAGGGTCACACGACAGGTGTGGAATTGAAGGCCGTCCCCCACCCACTGCCCTGTGAGTGCTGTCCCCTCTGCCTGGACCACTTTTCCCCACCTGTCTGCCTAGAAAACGCCTCTCCATCTCTCAGTGCCAACTCAAGCAGCATCTCCTCCGGGGAAACATTTCAGACCCTCAGGAACAGAATACAGTCTTCCCTTCATGTCCTTTTCCAAGTCCCTCTGGGCCGTCCTGGCACCTGTAAACACGTCAAGCATCTCAGTGGTTTCCGGGGTTGTCTCATGACGGAGCATGCGTGGTGCACGGTAAATGCTGGTTGGAGAAGGGGCAACTGGGATGAGGCCGTGCCTGCAGGCTGAGCGGGTGAAGGAGGGCTTCCCAGAGTAGGAGGCTGGGAGCTGTGTGTTCCAGGATCGAGGGACGAGGCCAGGTGGCTTGCACACGGCACCGGCTGGCTCACGAACCCAGGGGCCCTCCCCACGGCACGTCGGCTTCCTGAGGGCAGCAGCGAGGTTTGACCCTGGGCCCCGCCTCAGCACTGGCCTTGCTAGCGGAGCCATGTGTTTGAGAGGCCCCACTACCGTGGGCGTTCACTCAGCACTTGCTGAAAGAATGAACGGAGACACTGATGGAGCCAGAAGATACTGCCCAGGAGTCAGCGCGGGGGAAGATGCTGGTCGTGACCTCTCACCCTCCGTGTGATGCTGGACCAGTCCTTTCCCCACTCTGGCTCTCAGGTTCCTCGCCTGCTGATTGAAGGTATCAGGCTCCGTGCAGTCTCTAGGGCTCTGTCTGTCTTGGTGAGGACCGCCCTTCCCATGTTTGCAGAGCTTCTCGAACTATGAGTTCTCCTCCCCCGCACCAGGTAGAAACCGGAACTCACTTTCCCAGCCTGCCTTTGCAGCGCCAGTGCTGTCACGTGACCTGGACCCCGCGATCAGACGCACCTGCGCGGCTCTTCCACTGGCGAGCAGCGTCAGGCAACAGAGAGAGGCGCTGCTTGCAGCTGCCGTTCGCCGGGGAGGGGTGGAGCTCTCGGAGCAGAGCAGTGGCGCAGGTCCTGGCGGGGGCACCCACGCAGGGAGGGCGCGCTTGTGGTGTGAGCCAAGGTGCCTGTGTTGGTGGCAAGAGCGTCTCTACCCGGAGCCTCTGAAGGAACGTGGCGCGTCCTCCAAGTCTGATTCCCTGGCCTCCTGCAGAATTTGTGATTTGCATAATAGTCCTTAATAAATTCCTCTTCAGCTGAAAGCAGCTAGACTGGGTCCTGGTGCATGCACCTGAGAACTGTGGTGGATGCACCGTCTGACTTGCAGATTTCATGCCTCCCAACAGGACCTGGCGGTCTAAGACGAGGGCTTGCAAGAGAGACACAGAGTAGCTGCTCCACGGTATTGATTTACAGCAGGCCTGCTATCTAGCTCTCATTACCCGTTAGCACAGACTTCCCGGCCATCTTCAAACGTTTGGGTAGCTGTGTTTCTGAGAGACCACACCACCACTTCAAGAAATCAGCAGTTTTGAGAAAATGTCTGAGGGCATGATTTTGACCTTTACATCTCACAGAGGGCCAAAGCCAGTGCCATGTAGTTTTCTGACAAACGCATTCAGTTTCACACAAGACCAGAGAAGGACATGCATCCCCTCTCTTGGAAACCTCCTTTCTTTACACATACAGACGTCAAAGCTGTGGGTGCTGAGCAGTGGGCCTGAAACAAAAGCCTTTGGAATCTGACAGCCCTGAGTTCAAATCCCAGCTCGACCACACACAAGCTGTGTGACCCTGGCCACGCAACTTAAACCCTCTGAACCTCAATTTCCTTATTTACAGATCAGAACAGTAATCCCTACATCAGTGGTTGTTATGAGGAGGCTGAGTGCTGCATGCATCCTTCAGAGCTAGTCTCTAAAAACAAGCAAATATATTGTTCTCTCCCTTCTTTTAAAGAAAAATAACAACGCACTATAAATGACATTCTGTATCTTACTTTTAAAAACCTTATCAATATATCTTGTAAATGATCTGATTTCTGTATATAAGACCTTTCTTATTCCTTTTTAATGGCTGCATATTATTCCATCGTGTAGATGTATCATCACTTATTTAAGTCCCTGTTGATTCAGTGCTCCTAATCTTTAGCCAACACAAACAATGCCATAAAATCCTGTACATATGTCGTTTCACACACGTGCGATTCTGTAGTGCTGATGGTGGGCAAGTGCATTTATAATCTTGATCAATGCTGCCACGTCGATCTAGACAAGGTTGTACCGTTTTACGTCAACGTACAAGAGCATCTCCAAAAGTGTAATAAAACTTTTACTTCTTTGCCCATGCTCTAGGTAAAACATGGTGTATCAGGATAAACTTTCTCGTATTATGAGAGCAGGTTCATAAGAACTTTCATTGCCTTTTCCAGTGAATGCTCTGATCAAAGCCTTTGCCTAGTTTTCTACTGGCCTGTAGGCTATTTTCTTCTTGATATGAAAGGGTTATGCCTTCAGTGGGGAGTTTGCAGCCCTGCCTGTTGATCATCTCTGATTTCCTGGTATGGAGTCTGGAATCACAGTGTTTTGAGTCTTCATTGCCAGTGTTGTCCTCACTGATCTTTATTTTCTTGGAATCTCTCTGTGTTGTGATGTGTGATCGGCGTTTATGTATGTAGACCACCACTAGACGGACGCCTTAAGGCGGGAGCAGGTGGGGGACGTGGGGGAATGGGAACCCACACTTAGTCTCTGTTTCCCTCAGTCTAACACGGAGCCTTGTGTGAAGTGGATACTCCACAAATGTTTCTGAAATAAATAAATGAGAGAACGGATAGACGGTGTTCTTGAGACGTTTCACATTTGTACATCTCACCCACTTTTGTGAGCAGAGATGGTGTTATCTAATTCTTCTGTGTCCCCGACAGCACCCCTGCAATGGACAGTAATAATTTCTTAAAATCTACAGGGACCGGAACTGAACCAACAGAATCTCCTTCACAGGGTGGTTACTGAGCGATCTGAATGCGCTGGAGAATAATAAATGCTTGTAGCAGGAACTCAATAAATAGTTGCTACTCAATAAACAGTGCCACTCACTGATTTAGTTGTCTTGACTGTACCGAAGCCATTTATTTCATGTATTATTCAGTGCTTTTATTTCACTGTCAATATTAATACACAATTTATACCAGTTAGCTTTGGCTGTGTAACAAACAGCCCTGGAATTTAGTGGTTTAAAACAATAATGATTTATAGACTTCAAATGGGTACTTTATAGTATGTAATGTATATCTCAATAAAGGTTAAAAAACAGCAATAAAGAGATCCTACTTTTTGCTTAACAAATTAGGTTTTTTCTTTCTTTAAAGATAATGTTCCATGGACTGCCCCCACCCCCCACCCCAGGGCTCCCTGAGGCCCTTTCAAAGAATCTAGGAGCTTAAAACTATTTTCATAATAATATTAAGATGTTGTGTGATATTTTCACCCTCATTTTCTCACTAGTGTACTATGGAGTTTTCCAGAGGCTTCATGATCTGTGATATTGCAACATAAAATGCAGATATGAGAATTCAGCATCTTTTATTAAGTCACATGTTAACGAGATTTGCAAAAATGTAAAACAATGCCTCTCTTTTCAGTAATTTTGTTTTGTTTCGTAAAATGTTTATTTTTCATTAGATATAGTCTTATGTTAACATTTAATGAGTTTATTGTCATTATTTTAAGCGAATAGCTATTTTTAAAATCTCTATACTTTGATTTCTAAGATAGTATTGATAGAAATAACACACATACACAAAAGCTCTTTGGGACCCTCAATAATTCTTAAGAGTATTAAAAGGCCTCAGAATCAGAAGTTTTGAGAAATGCTTCCATAGAGCAAGGAGACAATATGGTCCAAAGCCTAGAAAATGGAGTTTTCCTTTAATTCAGCATTTCCATTTTAAAAAAATTGTCCTAAGGAAATAGAAATATATCTCAAATTATTTCTGCAAGTATACTGATCACAATGCTAGTTCAGACAGCAAAATGTGAAAACAATACAAATGTCCATCCATAGGGGACTGTCTCAGGAAATTACAGCAATGTAATAGAGTATATGCAGTTAATTACAAAGAAAATTACAAAATAGTATTTTCTTATGTCAAAAAATGTTTGTAATTCATTGCTAAAAAATATGATACAACTCAGTGTGTAGAATGTGATCCCCTCTTGAAAAGGTGATGTATCCACATATGCATAAAGCTAAGAATACATGTTAACAGTAGGGTTATGTATTTGCAAAGTATTCTATAAAAACATGTATTGCTTTTTTAATTGAGAAGCTGGGGAAAATCTTTATTAAAGATTAAAAAACAATCATGATTTCTTTAGGCCACGGTTCTGTGAGTTGGCCTTTTGCACGAGGCTCTCTCAGCAGCTACAGATCAGCCGGGTCGGACTCAGCTGATCTTGGCTGGGTCTGGGCAGAAGGGCAGGTCTTGGCTGGGCCGACTTGGGTGTTTGTACTGAGCCAAGTAGCGCTGCCTCCGGAAGCCAGCCGGCATTTGGATGGGGCGATGCGGTTACCTGGGTCTCTCATCAGCCAGGGGGCTAGTCAGGACTCCATCACGTGATGGCTCAGGGCTCCAAGAGCAGCAAGAGCGGAAGGGTTGGCAGGTGCCTGTGGCCTCTTGAAGTTTAAGCCGGGAAATCGCATGTCACGTTCGCTGTATTCCATTGGTCACAGCAAGACAAGGCCAGCCCAGCTTCAAGGGGGCAGTGAAACTGATGACTTCACCTCTTGAGGAAGGAGCTGCAGTGTATTGTGGTCTTTATGCAATCTGCCGTGGAGTGACGCTGAGCACCCTCTCATCCGACAAACGTTTACTCTCTGTCATGCACTGTGCTAGGTACCTGGCCTTTCCTTTCCGTGGGGGAGAGAATACAGGTGAGAATCTCCCACCTGGAGTGCCAAGCACACAGTAGCTGCTCAGGAAACCTTTCTGGAAGGAGGGATGGAGCTGGCACAGCCTCAGCTCCTCCTAGCCACCACTCTAACAAGCTTCGCTATTATCCCCCTGGCGTGATATGCCACGTGGCATAGGCGAATCATTCAGACACAAGTTCACAGGAAAGCAGAGAAGGGTTTCTTCTGAGATGAACAAACGTGGTGCTGAGCTGTCATGGGGTGCTGTCCAATCCAGTACAAGGAAGGTGCTGCCTGCTCCGCTTTGAGAGGAGAGACAAAGGCAAAGATCTATTCGTTTAGGGGAAAATCGTTATTCTGGTTTGAGACACAGGCAGACAAGCATATGAAAAGAATACATTTCTTTGGTGGTGTCACTGGTACCAAGCCTAGACACCCCAGAAGACAGCCTTGCTAGGCTGAGCGTCTCAAGCAAGCTTCAGAGAGAGGCGGAGGCTGGGGAACATGTGTGTGAGAGAGAAAGAGAGAGAGAAGTGGGAGGCTTCAAATCGTTTCACTTCTGAGAACAGCACACAGAATGTCTCTGAAGATGTTGGTTTACTTTGGGTTTTCTATTTTTAAAAATTGATGACTTCCTCTTCTCCAGAGAGAAGGTGCTCGGCGCAGCTGCTCCTGAGTCTGCGTCTACCTCTCTGCCTGCGCCTTCCGAGTCTGTACCCCAGAAAGCAGACTCTCCCTCCGTCGGAACAGCCCACGGTGTCTCCTGGAATAGAGAGACGCTCAGCTATGACCCGTCCTGTCCTGGTCCTCTTGTAGCCCATGAATGCAGAACACGCCACGCTTCTTGCAAGGCAGAGAAGTGGAGGCTGGTTGGGAGGAGTGGAGGGGTCTCAGGCTGATGAGGTACCCAGGCAGGACCACGGGTCGTGGTCAAGAGTATGGACTTGGGACCCTGGCAGCTCTGCCCCTTACTGACTGGGAAAACTTCGGGCAAGTTACTACACCCGGCCAGCCTCCGTTTCCTCACCCATCAAAGGAAGCAGTACTTGTACCTACTGAGCATATAATAATTGTCTATCTAGCATATAATAATTATTAGACTGCTAGCACGTACTAAGTGCTCAGTAAACAGCCGTGCTATGGTCTGCATCTTTGTGTCCCCTCAAAATTCGTGTGTTGAAGCCTTAACCCCCAGTGGATGGTATGTGGAGGTAAGGCCTCTGGGAGGTGATTTGATTTGGGTGACAGGTGCGGTGAGCCGCTGTGGCAGGACCGATGCCCTTAAAAGGGCACGCAGAGAACCAAGCCCTCTCTCCACCGTGCACGGAATCCAGGAAGAGAGTGACCCCGGGACCGACCAGGCTGGTGTCATGCACTCAGACTCCCCAGAGAGTGAAAAGTGAATGGTTGATGTCTGTCACCCAGTCTAAGGTATTCCTGTTATAGCAGCTCAAACTGAGACAAGTAGTCACAGTGCCATAGGACACAGCATGTGGTAGGGTGCAGAGAGGGACCCCAACATTCAGGTCTTTAAGAACCACCTTGGCTTTGGGTTCTCCACCCTAGACGTGCATCCTCCCCCCTTTTCCCCCATCCCCGGGGGCCGGCGGGTTCCAACTCCAAGGGCAGAATGAGATTAGGAAACTTGGTACATATGGTTATATTACCTTTCAGCCATGCGGGGCTCTCCAGAGCAGAAAGGTATTCCCCTGTGTGGTAGTGAGTCTCCTGTCCCTGGGGATATTCAAGCAGAAGTTGAATGACCAGTCGGCAAGAATGTGTAAGGGCGATTCGAGATGGTGGGTGGAGAGCCACTGCCTTTCCCTCTCTAGATCCCTAACTAGGTGAGCAGTGCCCAGTGCTGAGCTAAATGTTTAGTAACTGATTCACATCTGTTCCACTGATCCATGAGTTTACCTTGTGTTCCCTCTGCTCCATCTGAGTCCCCACTTCTCTCTCCATAAGTTCCCCAAGCCTGTCCCTCCCATGTGAGCTGGCGCTGAGGTCCTGGAGATGTCTGCGTTCATGATGGCCTTGGAGAAGCAACACCCCTTGTTTCTTTGTTTGTTTGGTTTTTAAATCACAACTAGCACTGTGTTTTCCTTTGTGGGAAGTAACATGTTAAACTGAAGTTAGGATCTCGAGTCCTATTAGCTCCACGTCCAGACACACTGGAAGTTCACACTGGTCTTGGGGGCTGGACACAACCCACAATTTCGGGGAACCTAAGAATCTTACACAGGGCCATTTCTACTGGAAAGTGTCTTCTAAGCTCTGAACCTGCCTCGGAGGCAAGAACTGTCTGTAGACAGAGGTAGGTACGGACTTCAGGTCAAGGCCATGGGTTCAGCACTTGAATGGCCCAGTTATCATTTCTCTTCCCGCACACCACAGGAAGCTCCTCCAATCTAGACCAGCGTCTTCCGCTACTTGGACACTTGGTCCCAAAAGGACCAGGAGCATGAGTCCTGGTGGCTTATCCCATCTCGTGTGCACCATCCTGTCCCATGCCAGCCCAGCACATCCAACCTCGCCTCATCCTTCTCCTGGAGAACTAATTTTGAGCACCTGCCCTCTTGAGAGACACCCAGTCCCACTGACGACCAGATATCACCTGGGCTCAAGCTGCCCCTTAAAATTAAGATAAGACCTGCTTGAATCCCCGTCTCGCTTCCCTGAGCCTTTTGCAGGTCGCATTCGGCTCCTGGTCTGTGCCTGTTGTCTGGAAGGATGGCCTCTAGCTCACCCTGAGCTTGACCCCGCAGTGGAGAATCACCTTTTTACCTGGAGTCCTTCTCAAACTTCCACTGACACAGACTTTTGCGGGGTATTGAGGATGTGGCAAAAGGGAGGCTCATCTCAGCACCACCAGAAAGATCACTGCGAGTTGACTTTGCTATTTGTTTTGTTTTGTTTTGTTTTTTGCGGTACGCGGGCCTCTCACTGTTGTGGCCTCTCCCGTTGCGGAGCACAGGCTCCGGACGTGCAGGCTCAGCGGCCATGGCTCACGGGCCCAGCCGCTCCGCGGCACGTGGGATCTTCCCAGACCGGGGCACGAACCCGTGTCCCCTGCATCGGCAGGCGGACTCTCAACCTGCGACACCAGGGAAGCCCTGACTTTGCTATTTTAAATGGTCCCTTGGTTGTTTCCGCTAACCTGGGCTACATTGTCCTGCCTCTGTCCTGCGTGCGGTCCTCCGCACCCCGTTCTCCACGCATACCCACCACTACACTTCTGTTCCCCTTTGGCTTTTGTCCTCTCTCTCTAATCATCCCCCGGGCATCCCCTCCCCCACCAATGTGGTCGATCCTGGGGTTTTCCTAATCAAAGGCTGCCCCTCCTTCCCTCAGAGCAGCTCTGGTGCAAACTAGTGGAAAAGGTTTCTTCTCTCTCTACACTACCATCTTTACCTGTAAATAACAGTACTTATTAATCAGATATTTATTGGCTCCACCGTGGCTTCTGGGACAGTAAGTAAAATTGGATCTCTGCCCCAGACAGACTGGTCAAGTAGCCTTTGGAAACACGGTTCACATTCTGCGCTGGCGACCACCAAGAAACCAAAGGATGACCCGCGGCCCACGGGGCATTTTCATCAGGGGGGCCAAGAACCAACACTCTGAATGAGGGATGAGAACAGAAAATCCATTCCCTTGGGGTCGTGGCTGCAGTTTCCTAAGTATTCATTCCAGACACACAAAGAGCCAATTAAGATGCCAGCGTAAAGGAGGTGGGGACTGAACGGGTTACGTGATTTCCTTTCTTAGTACTCTAACAAGCTATTAGCTTCACCCCAATTAAGGAGCCCAAGTATGCAGGTCCCAGCCGACTCCCCAGTGACGGGCTGGATTCTCTCTCCACTATATCACCTATCAAGACCAAGGTTCCCTGGGTCACCCATGTGGCTTCCCTTTCTCCCCAGTCACACCAGCACTCATCTTACATCTCATTCCCCCTGACCAGCCCCCAGGCTCTGGCCCAGCACTGCCATCTTCACCAATATCTCTTTTAAATGTCATAGCAGGGCATCAGGCAAGGAGGAGGAATTAAACTGGTTTTCTCCAAGCCAAGACCACGAGTGCTCAAGCAGCTTATTTCGTATCCTATGGGCAAAGGAGAGCCATTGGAAGTCATCAGATTCGTGTTGTGAAGGGGTCACACTGATGGAGACAGGAAGGAGGGACTGAATGGAAACACAACTAGAGACAGAAAGGCCCAGAGACGCCCATGGATATACCATAGGGTCAGATTTGGCTGCAAGGAGCAAAGAGAAAAAGCCAAAATAATAGTTTAACAAGGTAGAATTATACTTCTCTTTCATAGCAAGAAATCTGGAGGTATGGCTAGTGTCAGGGCCCCAGACTCCTTCTATCTTGTTGTTCCTCCATAAATGGTTTCCACGCACATAGTCATCTTGTGATCCAAGATGGCTGCTTGAGCGCCAGGCTTCACATCTACATTCCAGTTAGGAGGAAGAAGGGAAGGCGAAAAGGAAACGGATGCCATTGCTGCAAAGAGAGGCTAAGAAATGTCATCTTTATTCATGGCAGCCACGTGTCCAGCCAAACATCAGGGGCTCTGTGACTAGGGAAGAAGGAAAGAGCAACAGACTGGCTTTAGCTGGGAGTGGCGTCCATTACCTTGGCCACGTGCACGTACTCCCCTCCCTCCCTCTCCACACAAATCAGGCTGTGGAGCCCATCTAACTCCTCGCACTGGTCATTTCAAGGGATGGAGAAAGACAGAAGGCACTCTTGGTGTCTCATCTCGTTCACAACTGTATGTCCTATGGACAGGGAGTAGTCGGTGGGCAAGAGATGTTTTGTTTTTAAAGACTTTATTTTTTTTAGAGAGAGTTTTAAGTTCACAGTTGAAAGGAAGATACTTTGAGGGGCGAAGACAACAAAAATCACTCTGGCCCGCTTAACTGAAGAAAACCTGTTGGAAGGATACAAGGAACACAGGATATTTGGGCGAGGGCTGGGAACCGGGTTTCAGCACTAGCGGCCCCCTGCCCCGGGGCTGCCACCTGGGTCTCTGTCCTTCCTCTGCCCCCTGGATGTCTTAGCCTCTTTGCCTGCCTGGCCAAGGGGCTACCCATTGTCTTCGGTCCAGCCCAAGCATCCTCTCCTCTGTGACCCCCCCAGGTACCTCTGACAGCCCACTTGTGGGCGCCCATGGTGCCCAGTAACTGTGTTAGAGCCTCTACCCCCCGGGGCTGCTCCCCCCACTGCCCCGTCGCCACTGGACGCTGAGCCCTTGAGGGCAGGGCCTGCCGCTCCCTACTTCTGGCCGCCCTGGGTACAGCACAACTCCTGGCACACCGCAAGTGCTGCCACCTGCTAGCGGGACACCGATTCTCAAGCACCAGCAGAAATGATTCCGATTAATCCTAGAAGGCCACCCCTGACTGCTCCGGGACCATGTCCTGAAGGCTGGTCTTTGTTCTCCGTGTTGGGCCCGAGGGCCTTAGGAGTGGGCGTGGGCGGCGTGCAGGGCTTCTGGGAGTGAGGAAGTTTGCTTGTGACCTGTGTCTCCAAGAGGTCAGAGCAAGTCGGGGGCGACAACTGCTAGAGAGGATGGGGAGAGGTGTGCGCGGTGCAGGTGCGTCTTTCTAGACAGGGAGGAGTCTCAGGGGTCTGTGGGGTGAAGGGTCTGGAAGAGACCCTTCCTGTTCTGTGCAGACACACACATGTGCACACATGTGTATGCTGGTGGGGAAGGATCAAGGGTGTGAGATGCCAGGGTTTGTACTCGTGCATTTACTTCTGTGCGGTGGGAGGAGGGGTGTGTGCCCTCTGTGTGTGCGAGGGAGAGGGGTGGGGACGGATGATTGTGGAGGGAGAGGGGAGGGGAGAAGCAGCAGCACAGGAAAAGGAGGAGGGGGAGGGGAAGGAGGAGGGGGAGGGGAGGAGGAGGGGAAGGAGGAGGGGGAGAATGAGGGGGAGGGGAGGGAGAGGAGAGGGAGGGGAAGATGAGGGGGAGGATGAGGGGGAGGGGGAGGATGAGGGGGAGGGGAGAGGAGGGGGAGGGGGACAGGGAGGGGAAGGGGAGGATGAGGGGGAGGGGAGGGAGAGGATGAGGGGAAGGGGAGGATGAATGTGGGTACTATTTTCATGAATGGTTGAAAGCAGAGGTTCCCAAATGATGGGCCACAGACCCTGAAGGGACAGTGACTGATTGTCAGGGTCTCAAAGTCTTGGAGAAGCAGCTCTGCCCACAGACAGAGTAAATGTCGTGTCTTGCACGCACAGGCAGAGCTCAGAGAGTTGGCGGGTTCAGTTCCAGACCAGCAAGATAAAGCGAATATCACAATAAAGCAAGTCACACAAAGTTTTTGGTTTCCCAAAATACATATGAAAGTTATGTTTACATTATCCTGTAGTCTACTGAGTGTGCAATAGCTTTATGTCCAGAAATAGATGTGCATACCTTAATTTGAAAATACTTTATTGGGCTTCCCTGGTGGCGCCGTGGTTGAGAGTCCACCTGCCGATGCAGTGGACACGGGTTCGTGCCCCGGTCCGGAAGGATCCCACATGCCGCGGAGCGGCTGGGCCCGTGAGCCATGGCCGCTGAGCCTGCGTGTCCGGAGCCTGTGCTCCGCAACGGGAGAGGCCACAACAGTGAGAGGCCCGCGTACCGCAAAAAAAAAAAAGAAAAGAAAATACCTTATTGCTAAAAAACGCTAAGCATCACCTGCGCCTTCAGTGAGCTGTAATCTTTCTGCTGTGGTAACAGATCACCATGACGAGTACAGGAGTAATAACGAGAATTTTGAAATATGACGAGAACTACCGAAATGTGACACAGAGATGTGAAGTGAGCAAATGCCGGTGGGAAAAGGGTTGCCACAAACCTTCAGTTTGTAAAAACAATGCAATATGTGTGAAGCGCGATAAAGTGGAATGCAATAAAGCAAGGCCTGCGTGGGTGCAGGTTACTGCTTTTGAACCTGTGTAGGTGCCGTCGTGATGAATCAACCACGTGTGTGCGCCAAAGCACTACGGAATTCGTAGTCACTTTCGGTGGACTCTGTACGTTCTCAGTCAGTGTGTACCAAGTGGCAATCACCAGGATGTGCGCTCTGAAAAAACAAGGCGCTTTCTGAATCCGGGAGGCTTCTCGTCCAAAAGCTGTAGAAATGTGAGGTCTTCACAGGCCTCTCCTGCCCTTTTCCTCCACCAGGAAATCAAGGCCGTTGGCCTTTTAGATTCTGTGTTTTCAGAGCAGAGTTGGGCAGACAGAGCCGGGTGATGTGGAAATCTCATTTTCCGGCTGCCAGATCGCGGAGTTCTACTCTCTCCCTTGGAGAACACCCAGAGATGGTGGGAAAGAGCCAGTCTTGGTCTGCACGGCACCCCCTGCTCAGAAAAGTAACCCTGTGGCAGACGTGAAACCTGATCTCCTTCAACCTTCAGAATCTCATCTTTAGCTTCCTGACCTTGTAGGCTGGGTCGGCTTTTTCTGTTCTTATTCTCAGTCAGATTTTTTTTAAAATAAATTTATTTATTTATTTATGTTGGCTGTGTTGCGTCTTCGTTTCTGTGCGAGAGCTTCCTCTAGGTGTGGCAAGCGGGGGCTACTCTTCATCGCGGTGTGCGGGCCTCTCACTGTTGCGGCCTCTTGTTGCGGAGCATGAGCTCCAGACGCGCAGGCTCAGTAGTTGTGGCTCACGGGCCCAGCTGCTCCGCGGCATGTGGGATCTTCCCAGACCAGGGCTCGAACCCGTGCCCCCTGCATTAGCAGGCAGATTCTCAACCACTGCGCCACCAGGGAAGCCCCCAATCAGATTTTTATAAGCAGATCCTTTGCTTCTGGAAATGGAGCAACTGGGCCGGGAATGGGAACTGGCTAGTGACTGGTTAGCATGACACCTGACCCTGGCAGTGTGTTGGTAAAGAAGAGCTGCCTTCCATGAAATCCCATCCTGCTCCAGGCCGCTGCCCGGGGAAGCCTCCCCCAGCTACACTGTCCCAAGTCCCCATGTGCATCAGAAAGATACCTATTTCTACAGACTGATCAGGAATGAGGTCGTGAAATGAAAGAACAATTGCTCTTGACAACTTTTCTGAAAATTTTACTTTAAAATTTATTTGTCAACCTAAAACTGCCCTAAAAATATAGCCTATGAATTAAAAAATGAAAAATTTTTAAATGCAAAAAAATTATAATGGGACCACAATTTCTCCTTTATTTTCCCCTTGACCACAAAATCATAATGCACAAATTTAATAAAAAGTACCCAAAGAATCATACACACCATTTGGATACGTTTTAAAACTGCTTTCAATGAATGAATAAGTTGTATTAAAGGAGGATTTTGTCCCCCTTAATGGATGACACTCACATCTCCAGGTGCAGAAAAAGAGACCTCATTTCTGGTTCAGGTTCACGGCACTCAACCTCCCGGGGCCAGGGTGGGGTGAGGGTGTGGTGTGGTGTATGGTCACCAGGACCATTTCCGGTGATTGTCATGAAGATTCCATGCCCAGAGAAGCATACACACACAGTCATGTGCTTTTGGAGCCCCCGGGGCAGTGCACCCCTGAACGTTAGGTGGAGCAGGGCCTGACCTTAAATAGACCCATCTCCCTGTGAGAAAGTTTTTCTCCTCTTCGTGTCTTTCGTCCCTTCCGATTAAGGGTTCTGCTTGGTTCTGCTCCTCTGGCTCTGACATCCCAGACGTACTTGCCAGCCTATCCCTTTAACAGGGCAAGGCCTGGCGTCCAGAGCGCTCAGGAGGCGGCAGTACCTGGCCAGAAGTCAACCATGAGATTCCACGTTCCGTGGATTCGCCTTGATCATAACTTTCTACTTTTGGGCACGATATTGGATTTCCATGTACTGCATGAGGTTGACAAAGATTTTTCTTTTAAATGAAATGCATTTCAGTAAACAAGTCAGTCAGTTCGTTTACAGAAAAAGTGTTAATAATATTAACAAGTGACACCTAGATGTGGCCAAAAAAATATGTGCACACACATACAGTCACACATGAGGCTTGGAGATTTATTTATTTAATTTATTTATTCATTTATTCGTCTATTTACTCATTCAGTCATTCATTCATTGGCTTGTTTGTTTGTTTACTTACTTACTTGTTTCGGGGTCGAGAATACCCACCGTAGAGTCTCTGAATTGCGGGGGGCTTATAAAGGGTTGGGCCTCTCTTGCGCGTGTGAAGGTTAGATGCACCGAGCCTGCAGGCGCCATCCATGCAGTTTCGGGATCCTGCCGCTAGATGACGCTCTCCCCTTGTGTCCGAGCAGGTAGCTAAGACAACGAACGGCTCCGCACCGAGAGTTATGCCACCATTTTCTGAACTTAATCCAAACCTTTATTTCTAACAGATTCCACAAATGTCCCCTACCGTACAGGGCTCAACCCAAATGCCACCCCCTCAGAGAGGCCGCCCCCACTCTCTTAGCCCTGATCCTATTTTATGGGCCTCATCGCACCTGCACCTACCTCAGGTGTGTGTTACCGGGTTCCATCCCCAGCCCCGCCCACTGGAAGGTCCGTTCCTGGGGGGGCTCTCGCCGGAACGGCCTCTGGCGCGCAGTGGGCGCTCAACAGGTAACTTTCAATTAGGTTAAAGCTTAGTTGAGGGTGGCAGGTGATCCTGGGAGCGTGACAGCAGTCAGGCCCCTCCACCTGCAGGCTGGGTGGTTTGGGGCAAGTTATTTGTTTTTTCCCAAACTCCAACTTCTCATGAATGCAGTGGAAAAAAGAATCACTATTCCATCGGGTCATTCTGAAGAGAAGGTTGGAGACCATACACCTGAAGTGGCCCCTCCAGCACCTGGCAGGTGGCTGACACCTAACACGTGTGAGTGATTCTCCACCTTTTTCTGGGGCAATAATTCAGAATAAACACAAAATTCACACTAAAAACGTGACAACATTGCTCTCTGCTGAGTTCTCCTGCAGAGTGTTCAGAAATAGACAATTAACTCAGAACACCCGGTAGAGAAGGACTGGAACAGGCCCTTGTGAACTAGTGTCTGGTATGGGAAGTTTTGACTTGACCATTTTTATGGAAAATGGTTCTGTAAAGTGCTTTTTTTTCCTCTCCAAAAAATACCAAGTAGTGTGCCCAATAGTTATAATCTGCACCCTTCCCCTGTCCCTAACGCCGTCTCTTAGCCCCTCCACCCTCCCTGCTCGCTGACCTGGGCTTCCTTCAAGTTCTCAAACACATCTCAGAGCCTTTGCGCGGGCCGCTGCCAGCCTGGAAGCATCTGCCCGAGGCCTTTCCCCAGGAACTCTTACTTGTCGGGGCTGGGTTTCAAATGCCACTTCCTCGGGAAAGCCTTCCCTCGTCACTGGCCCCACTAGCTCAGCTGCCCCTTTAGGCTCAGCCCTTTAAATTTCTATTTACAACCTCCATGTCTAGCTCTCCCATCCCCTGTTGACCCTCACTCGCTAGTGGACAGTATCTGAAAGTTGAAGCTGTTGGTTCTCAGCCACAGTCAGTGTCCACAGCACCAAGATGGCTGCATCAGAAGAGCAGGGCGGTTACGTTCCATCCCAGAACACGCCAGAACCTACATCTGTGCGCTGGGCGTTTCCATGGCAACCAGCTGGGCCCTGCTGCGGAGAATTTGTTTCTCTAAATGGACCCCCGAGTTAATTACAGATGTGCCTCTTTAAGGCAGGGAACTTCCTGGGAAGTCATGGTTTGTGAATTCATAGAGCTGGGTCTCTGCTGTTGAGAAGTTCACTCTCAAAGACAGAAAGACTGCAGCGGGGGACGGGTGCATGCCCGCATCCGAGGTTGTGAGCCCCAAATGGGAGAGCCTGCAGCCCTGCCGCCCCGCCCTGCCCCCAGCCTCCTCTCCCGCTGCCCCAGACACCGGCTTAGACCTGGTGCCCTGGGCCTGTCCTCTCCCCGCCTTTCCCTCCGCCCATCACCGGGTAAGCTTTCAGAGGTAATTGCTAGATTCTCCACATTTTTCCTCTTTCTAGCTAGAGATGATGGGATTTCAGAGCAATCTGCAACGTTCTCTGGCCAAAGAACTGTCTCCATACATATCTGCAGCTTAATTATCAGCCTCCTGACTGCACCGTTCTCCCAGCGGGACACACCTGCTCTGCCTTTGGAAGCTTGGCATTTGGGTGTGTGTGTGTGTGTGTGTGTGTGTTCTTCCTGCTATAAATGTTCTGTCTGTTCAGGTAAATGCGTTTGAACTATGTGAACTATGGTGGGCTTTTGGTGCTTCTTTTAAAGAAATGAATTCAATCCTCTTTGGACTGCTGTCCCAAAGGAAAGCCCTTCCTCCTATAAGGAGCGTGTACCAATGACTGCAACCGGGAAAGGCTGAAGGCATGGCTTCCTTTCTGTCTAGCTTCCCCCCTGTGTCGGAGCACACCAGCAGACTCCCTGGGAGTTGAGATCGCACCGGGGCTGTTTTCTCCTCTCCCCAGGTTCCCGGGGTGGGTCCACCCTGAGCCTGAACCCCAGGCTTGAGTCCCGAGGACCCCGGGGATCAATGGGAAGGTCTTCTGTGCTCGGAGTGAATGGGAGACACATGACTCTGTCTCACGCTATCCCTCCCTCCCCCCTTCACGCCTGCCAGCCTCTCCCGACTCTGCCCACAGCATCATCTGGTGTGCTGCAGCCTGGTCCGCCCATGGCCTCTCCTTAGTCTCTGCCCCTCAGCCCACCCCCTCGAGTCAAAGCATCTGTTGACCACTCTGCTGGCTTCTGGATGCCAGCCTCCCTTCCGGAATCTTTCCGCCCCTTAGCTCCCCATCCTGCCCCTTCCCCGTCTCCATCCAAGCTCCTGGAGCCCAGCCCAACATCCTATTTCTTAAGAATTTACTGATTAAACAAATTGTTGGTCCTGCTATTGCCTCTGATGAAAGTGACCCCTTCGTCAGGACACAGATCTTTCAAGAGGTGCGACATTAGCTAACATTTATTTTACTATTGCTCTGTGCCAGGTGCTGGCTAAGAACCCTACACCAGTGTCTTCATTTAATCCCCATGACAACCCAGAGAGTGATCCTTACTATCTTTCGGTGGGTGAGGAAAAGGGAGAGCACGATGGTGCCTGGAAACAAACACAAGCCGTCTGACTTCAGACCTTCCGGAATTAACCGTGATGTTATGCATCCTGAGAGCTGACCTCTTCGATGCTGCTTCGTTTAGGTTCTCAAATCCGCATCTGGACAGGTCTGCTTTGAGATCATTAAGTACATGTGTGCGGAGCATCTCCTGCCGTGAGGTGAGCTGTGCAGTTCGTGAGACGAAGCAGAGGACTGGCCTCCATCCTCATGGGCCTGGGTGGGATAAGAAGCCACCAGCACCGGGCTCTCTGAGGGGTGACCACCCCTCCATCCCCATCGGGCCTCCAGTCGGCTCCACCTGGGCAGGTGAACAGCCTCCCACTTGTCTCGTAGCCCAGCCTCTCTCCCTGCTCCTCCCCTGATCCGGGCTGTGGCCTGGGGGACCATTGTCAAAAATGTCATACAACCTACAGCAAAAAAAAAGAAAAAATCAAAAAAAATAGGCAAAGGATCTGAATAGACATTTTTCCAAAGAAGACATACAGATGGCCAAGTACAGGAAAAGATGCTCCACATCACTAATCATCAGAGAAAGGCAAATCAAAACCACAGTGAGATCGTCTCACGCCTGTCAGAATGGCCATCATCAAACAACAAAAAATAACGAGTGTTGGCAATGACGTGGAGAAAAGGGAACCCTAGTACACGTTTGTGGGAATGTAAATTGGTGCAGCCACTATGGAAAGCAGTATGGAGGGTCCTCAAAAAATTAAAAACAGAATTACCATACGATTTAGCAATTCAATTTTAGTTCTGGGTATTTATCAGAAGAAAATGAAAACACTAATTTGAAAAGCTATATAGATATCCCCACGTTTATTGCAGCATTATTTACAATAGCCAAGACATTGAAACAACCTAGATGTCCATTGATGGATAAATGAATAAAGAAGATGTGGTGTATACATACATACATACATATACACACATACACACACACATACATGCATACATATACATACACACACATACAAGCATACATATACACGCATGCATATACATGCATACACATACATACACATACATACATATACATACATATACATACATACATACACTGGAATATTCCTCAGCCATAGCAAGCAATGAAATCTTGCCATTTGTGACAGTATGGATGGACCCTGAGGGCATTATGCCAAGTGAAATAAGTCAGACAGAAAAAGAGAAATGTTGTATGATTTCACTTACATATGGAATCTAAAACAACAATAACAAAACAAAAACCACAAAAAGACAACAAACAAACAAAAAGCTGAGTTCATGGATATAGAGAACAGATTGGGGGTTGACTGAGGTGGATAAAATGAATAAAGAGGGTCAAAAGGTACACGTTTCCAGGTATAAAATGAATACTTCCTGGGGACGTAACGTGCAGCGTGGCAGCTCTAGTTAGCAACACTCCACTGCATATTTGAACGTAGCTGGGAGAGTGGACCGTGAATGTCCTCGTGATAAGAAAAGAAATGTATAACTGTGTGTGGTGACGGATGTTACCTCGGAATTATTGTGGCGATCATTTTGCAGTGCATACAAATATCGAGTCATTACATTTGCACACCTGAGACTATTATAATGTTATGTCAATTCTACCTCAATGAAAAAAAAATGAGTCCGGCCTGAAACCTCTTTGGCTCCCCACTGCCTCCAAAAGGACATCCAAAATCCTTAGTCTGGAGTTCAAAGTTCTTTGGTTTCTGGCCCCAACCTATGTCTCTAGTCTCTGTGCCCCAGTGAACCCACGATTCCCAAATGCACAGAGCTCCCCACTCTGCATGGTGTGGCTAGAAAGCCCCTCCTACCAGGGCACTCCCATTCCCCCTTCACCTAAACGAAGAGCCCCACTCGCCCTCCTGGTCACTCCTCCTTTAGGCCACTGTGGTCCCTTATACTGCCCTCCATGGTGGCTCTTGAACGGTAGTGATGTGTCACTGTTAACTCCCCACGGTGGTGATTGCACTGGGCTGTGTAGGGCAATGTCCACCTCTGCAGGAAATGCACAGTAAGAGTTCAAGGGTGATGGGGCATCGAACCACCAATTTACTGCCCTGGGACCACAGTTCCCGAACTGTGTACTGTGGTGCCCCAGAGCACTGCAGTGAACTCCCGGGGGTGCCACAGGACATTCTAAAATCTAAGGGAAACACGGCAGCATCTCTCAGACTACTGCTATTACACCTCCCTGGAAATGGGCTGCCAGCTTTGCTCTGGGCCTCTCCAAAGCTGGCAAAGAAGTGACCATTCTTGAGCCATTTAGCCAGGGAAGGCTTCTTAGAGGAAGCTTGCGATACGTTTAATGTCCTTGGAGCAGAGGGAAATCACAGGGACCAGAAAGCGTAACAACATTGTTGTTCCCTGCTCAGACACAGGTCTTGAAAATGAAGATAAGATCAAAGATAAGAAAACGAAAATAGGGGAGGCTTGGCAAAGTGTCACTAGGAGATGTTTTTGTTGGAATCAGCCCAAATGTTCACAGGTTCCTCTGCACATCCGCAAGCCGATGTCCGTTATTCGGAAGCAAATGCACATGAGGCAATGTCAAAGTCACAAAGGGAATAAGCTTGTTCCTTTCTATCCCAAGGCAATGTATTAAAGAGAAGGAAATCAATACATTGGCCATAAGAGGGCAGAGTTGTTAGCTTTTTTTTCCTTATAAAATTGGAGAAGCATTCGAAATTTGAAAAACAAAAAATGCTTCTTTGTGGGTGCAAGTTCTAGGTTGAATGGACAAGTGAATAATTTGATAAAGGCAGGGGGTAAATGTCACATACAGACTTTCAACTCCCCAAACCAATACTCCAGGTACAGGCTGCTATAGATCGGCTTAAGGCCGGGAAATCGCTTTAGGTTACAGGTTTATGTCATCTTCTTGACAAACCGAACAGACAAATGCACAAGGCCCACGCGGAGGGCAATGATGGTCTCCAGCAATCGGTGCTGGAGTTTTGAATCAATTCTTTAAGAACCCCTTTCCCTTGGTTTAAAGCTTTTAAAAGTGACTGTCAAAAACTTTTCCACACTTTCACCTTCATCTATCAAAAATACATTTTAACCACTTGCACCTCTCCTAAGAACACGTGGTTTAGTGGTTCCCTTGTAGGGCCCTCAAGGAAGATCTTAGAGAAGGATGGTCTATAGCTACCTAGACAAACTTTGACTTGTAGATTTGGCGTAACCGGTATTCCCTATATTTATTTGACTGCGGGCCCCCTTCCCTTTTCCCTGTCATGTAATGCCTGTTAATACAGCACATTCTTCAAGGAAAAAAAGACATTGCAATCGTACAGGGTCTACAGAGGGCAGCGACCAGGATGATGAAATATCCCAGAGCCACAGCGCCTACAGATGGGGAAGGGGAACGGGACATAGTTCACGCGGGGAAGAGGTGACCAGTCGGTGGGGAGCGACGGCTCTTCTCAGCTGCGGCGCTGCGAAGCAGGGTTTCTTTGGCGCGGTCCCCTAAGGGCGGAGCAGAGCCGGCGGACTGCAGAGACCTGAGGCTTAGAACTGCGTGCGGCAAAGGGCATCGGCTACTCAAGAGGTGACTCCAGAGCCCCCTCTGCGGGGGGCGGGGGCGTCATCATGACGCCGGGGACATCCTGAGATGCAGGCCCGGGGAAGCGTCTGCCCGGCGCGGGAAATCGGTCTAGGTTGCGCTGCCCTCCTGGGGGCGGCAGGGGGCACCCCACCTTGGTCCGTCCGGTGTGAGGGACCATAATGGACCCAGCTTGGGCCCCTGACCCACTCCGAAGGCACGTTCCCGCCGCTGCCTGAGAATCCGGTCGGCCCGGCTCACCGGAAGGCACCGCCCGGAGGTTTTAGCAGCAGTTGTATAATTACAGCGATGCGCGCTGCAGGTGGGATTCCCGGGGAAGCACAGGGGTTCGGGGTGTATCCGTGGGCCCAGGGCCGTGCTTTGGGGCCC
Source organism: Phocoena phocoena (assembly GCF_963924675.1). Lineage (NCBI taxonomy): Eukaryota > Metazoa > Chordata > Mammalia > Artiodactyla > Phocoenidae > Phocoena > Phocoena phocoena. The sequence continues at coordinate 450,366 of NC_089237.1, forward strand.
GACCGCCAGGGGGCGCTGGAGGCAGGCAGACACGCCCCCCCTGCCCCCCAACAAGGGAGCCTGAGTAGCCCCGCAGAGCCAAGCCTTTCTATCCCCCCAAAACGAGCTGTCAGGGATGCGGGCCGCCCGGGAAGGGTGTGACAGCGGGTGAGGCAATTCCCAAAGGCGGGGGGTGGGGGTGGGAGTGGGGTGGGGTGGGGTGGGGGGAGTGGGGCGCCTTAGTGTCTGGTCACGGGCCTCCCAGTGGCAGGGAAGGTTCTTCACTGAAGGGGGCGCTGGCGCTGCTCCCGGGGTCCACCGCTTGGTAGTAATAGCCGCCGCGCGGTCTGCATCGTGGTCATGAGCTCTGCTCAGCCGTGAACGTGCTGAGAACAAAGGGACCAGATCTGGGCTTCTCCGCCGCCGTCCGCAGCCCCAGCTCCAGCCCAGAGCTTGCTCTTGGGACGGCCCTCAGTGGCCCTGCCCACCAGACCCATGACAACCTCATATACACGCATCCTTGGCAGAATCCTTGTCACGCTCCTAACATGTAACCTAGAGGCGGGCGTCTGACCTCCATCTGATGGGTTAGGTGGAGGCTGACAGAGGTGAAGGCACCTGCTGGTCAGGGGGAGGACACTGCACCTGCTCCAGCCATCACGGGCCACCGTCACCAGACAGGCCAGCCTGGTGACCAGGCAGATCTGTGCTTGGGCCACCCCTTCCTGAGCCTCTACCCCCCCTGCCAGGACCTGGTGTCCCCTAGCCAACTTGCCAGAAGGCCAGCCTCTGCTGGAGCCCCCTCCTCCCTCCATCCCCCAGGTCTGTCTCCTGGGAGAGATCTTGGCCGTGGGGCTGAGCTGAAGCAGTGCACAGGCCATGAGCAGAGAGACACAGAGCCTGCTTGGGACACAGCCAACTCTGAAAGCCATCGCCCTAGGCAGGCACCTTGATGTGAGGTGTCTGTAGAGAGGGGGAGGGGAGGCTGGGGAGATATTGTTCCAGGAACACTTGGAGCAGCAGAGCAGACAGCAAAGGGCAACGGGCATGGGCTTGGGGGTTGGTCAAAGCCAGGCTTTCATACCTACAAGCCCAGTGAGCAGAAGGCAAGTTCCGTGATCTCTCCTAGACTCAGTTTGCTAATCTGTCCAATGGGAATGACAACGCTTCCTTCATTAGAGTATTCTGAGGATTCAGTGGAGTTCCGTGTGTACAGGGCCTGGCACATAGTGGGTGCCGAACAAATCTTAGCTCCCACCCTTTTTTCTTTCCCGAGGAAACAAAGAGGTTCTGGGAGATGGCTTGGGGCCTCTTTCCGGAAGGACCAGAGGGGCAGGAGCAGAGACAGTCCTGTGTTTAGGGCACAAAACGGCGCTGAGATCTCCAGATTGAGCTACTGTCTGGGAGTAATGACGGCTGCTGTTTTTGCACGTTTGTTTGATAACGTTAATTTGGCGACAGCCTTATATTATAACACCTTCTCCCACACAGAGGTGGCTTTAGCTCCCTATTCACCATAATCCACTTGCATTGTTCCTGGGCCTCAGGAGCTGATGACTGACAGCTAGAGGGGCCCCCAGGAAAGGCCCCTTCTCCGCATGGGGTCAGGAGTAGTGGGTGCGTGGGCCCTGGCAACGTTGCCCTGTGACACGAACTTGACACCCGCCCCCGGTAATGATGTAGCCTTGCTCTGGCCATCTCCAAAAGCTGACAGAGAAGTAGCCGTTCCTGAGCCATTTAATCAGGGCAGGCTTCTTAGAGGAAGCTAGCAGTGATGTGATTGCTTAATACCCTTGGAGCAGAGGGAAAGCACAGGGGCCAGAAAGAATAACAATGTTAATATTCACGGCTGGGAGATTTGTCTCCAAGATGAAGGTAAGATCAAAGGGCGGCTTCTGGGGGAGGGTCGGCAAAATTTCGGTAGTGGATGTTATTACTGGAAATAACCCAAATGTCCACCCACTGGGGACTGGGCACATGTATACAACAGGGCACATGCAGCTACAGAGTAATGACCGAGGGAGGAGGAACGGTTTCTCGGGACCGCCGTCTTCCACCTCATCAATGAAGAGAGGGTGATGTTAGAACATCAGCGTTTTGCAACCTTCACAGTAAAATAACGGACTTGGGCCATGGCGATCATTGGTCACTAACTTCACAAAGAAAGACAGCAGGGTTTTCAAGCCTCCGGAAGGAGTGTTATTGCCGGTGGATTACAGGAAGTGGCAGGAACAGAAGAAATCATCCAGCACCGTGTCTGTGGGGACCCACCGAGGGAGAAGGTGGAATGGCTTCCCAAGGCGGCAGGTCGGAAGGAAGCCCTCCACCGTGGGACAGTCCCAGGCCGGGGAGGAAATGGGCCAGGAAGAGCAACTGGTGGCTTCCAAGAGTCCAGAGCCCCTTGCAGCCTGGGGGGCGGGGAGCCGTGTCTCAGGACCGAGGACGCTGCCTCTCCCTCGCCTCCCCTGCGGGGCCATGACTTCCAGCTACCAGGCAGCCCCTACGTCCCCTCCCCGCTGGATTTCTGAGCCGCCCTCGGGGACTTTGAATTTCTCACCAGCCAGTTGAGTCGGGGCTCAAAGTTAGATTTAATTTGATTTAGAAAAACCAGGTGGCACTTGTCGCGTTTAAGTGTGGTGAAGGGAATTCATTTACACACCACATTTTTCTTTGCACCTCACGCAGCCACCAGGACAAGAGCTCACACATACGGTGCTTCCAGAAATGTGCTCAGTAAACGAAAATGTTTCCAGCCAGCCGGCGGGGTCTCACTGCCCGCGGCCGTTGCCCCAGGTGTCCTGGGAGAATGAGATCTGGGGGCCAGAGTCGGCCGTGAGCTCATCCCCAGGTTCTGAGCCCGACGCGTGGATCAGCTTGTGAGGATGTGGCAGACGGGCCCTGGTCACGCGCTCACTGGTCAGTCCACACGTGGGCCGAGTCCTCCACGTACTAACAGGCAAAAAGAGTGCGGTGAGGGTCCACCACTGACTACGCCTCAGTCAAGAAGATCGGGACTTGCTCTGCGGCCACTTCCAACACTGGTTGTGTGACGTAACGGGAAATACATACACTGGTCTCCACCCCCCGTTCCTGGCACAGAGCTCCTAGAACCCTGGTAATTTCCTGGGTGAACGGCGTGTCTTTTGTTCTGATGAGGCCACTCTGGGTGGGCTCCTGGGCAGCTCCAGGATGGGGGCTGGTCCCCTGAAAGGCCAAGCCATCCATGATCAGAAGCCGGGAACTTTCAGCCGCACCACCCTCCACCCTCTGAGAAGGGGAGGGGGCTGGAGACCGGGTTAATGATCCGTCACGCCTAAGTGACGCAGCCTCCGTAAAAACCCTAAAGTACGGGCTTTGGAGGGCTTCCAGGTTGGTGAACATGCCTGCGTGCGGGGAGGGTGATACATGCCAGCTCTGCAGGGACAGCACTCCCTGTGCTCAGGCCCCTCCCAGATCTCACCCCTTGTATCTCTTCATCTGGCTGCTCATCTAAATCCTTTTTCACGTCCGATACTATGTAATAAACTGGTAAGTGCAAGTTAGTGTTTCCTTGAGTTCTAGCAAGGGATCAGACCCAAGGAAGAGAGTCATGGGAACTTCTAACCTGTAGCCAAGTCAGACAGAAGTTGTGGGTCACCTGGGGACCTATGTCTTGTGAGTGGCATCTGAAGTGGTGAGGGCAGTCCTGTGGGACTGAGCCCTCAGTCTGTGGGGTCTGTGCTGACTCTACAGAGTGTCAGGAATGAGATGAATTGTAGGACACTCAGCTGGTGCCACTGAGAGTTGTTTGGTGTCAGGAAAACCCCACACAGCTGGTGTCAGAAGTATTGTGTATGGGTAAAGGAAGAAACAGTGAGCTTTTCCTACGCAGGCTGGCATCAGTAGAGAGGGGAGACAAAGACTTAGGATTAACAAGCAGCTTTCAGGGGAACAAACCTCGCTTTTCTTTCCCACTTAATGAGAGCTTTCCTTCTCTATCTTTGAATTTTTTTTTTTTTTTGCGGTACGCAGGCCTCTCACTGTTGTGGCCTCTCCCATGGCGGAGCACAGGTTCCGGATGCGCAGGCTCAGTGACCATGGCTCACAGGCCCAGCCGCTCCGCGCCATGTGGGATCTTCCCGGACCGGGGCACGAACCCGTGTCCCCTGCATCGGCAGGCGGACTCTCAACCACTGTGCCACCAGGGAAGCCCTCTGTCTTTGGATGGAATCTGGACTCTTTCTCTGATTATGGAAGTGGGTGCTTTGGCCATGGTGGGCGTTTAGCACTGCAGACACCAGCCATTTGAAACAGGACTTGCAGAGAACTGCAAATGTTATACTATCTGTGTGATAGTGAGCAAGTTCCTACCCCTCTCTAGGTCTCAGTGTCCTTCTATGTGCAGAATTGAGAGTGTTAAGTGAGATAATGCTCGCAAAGCACCTACTATGTGCCTAGCACTCTAAAAAGGGCTTTGCATGCCTGTTGATAAGGCTGACACCTGGTGACGCCCATCTGCTGGAGGTGGAGCTGAAGTCACAGTGTTTAAACTGACAACAAGACGAAACTTGGCAAAAAAGCGTGTCTGGATTCGTGATGGCGAATCCATTTTCCCCAAACCTATCACTGACCTTGTAGGACAGCCCTCTTCCAATCCTTAATCACTTAGGGCACCGAGAATTGCTTTGGATTTAATATGTGGTACTCACCTGGAGCCTCTTGTGGGGGCGTTTAGACTTTAATTTAGTCTTTGTACCATTTTGTTATAAAAATAACTTAATCCAAGGAGGACTTTACCATTTACATTAAAAAAAAATAGACTTCATAGCATTTTCATGCAGATTCTCTTGTATCTGAAATGGAGTAGGGGGTTGACGTGTGAATGCGAGTGGATTTAAGATAAACATTGACCCGAGTGCAATCTGCTGAGAAGACTGTGATACGTGGCCTCCTTGTTGCCTGATCAGAAACCTCCAAAGCCCTCAGTCCTTGTTCCTACAAGTGCTGAGTATGGAATGAATTATTCAAAGATCAGTGGTGAGGATCGGGTTAAACTCTGCACTCTGAGCCCTGAGACTGCAAGGTCGTTTCTGAGCATCCATCAGTTGTACTGGGGCCAGAGGCCCACGCTGGGCCCTGGCAGTGGTGAGAGCACATCGCTCCAGGGTGCTGGGCGCTGCCGTCCTCTCTCTCACGGGCAGGCTCTTGCTGCAGCCCGGTGAACACCAGCTCATCAGGGAAGGGGTCCAGGGACAGAAACGCTGGGCCTTGTCTAAGGAGGCGGAGCCTGGGGGGGCCCGGGAGGAGCAACGAGAAGGCCTTGTACCGGTTCCCCTTCCTTTCCTGCATTTCGTCTGGGAAGCCACGACTCCCTGACTAGACTCAGGAGAAGGGGCTTTATTCCCAAGTCCAAGGCAGATCTAAGCCAGTGGCTCTCAACACTGTTTCGTGTTATCACTACCTTGGGAGCTTTAAACAATTCAGCTCCCTGGAGCACCGCATAGCCTGACCTTACCTGGAAGCTTGTCAGAGAAACAGACTCTCAGGTTGCACCTCAACACCAAGTCAGAATCTCGGGGCCAGGAGAACAAAGCCAATCATGGTGTAGCAGATCCTGTTTTCCAAGGATGGTTACCATTACAGATCCCATCTCTCCTTCTTCCCTCCCAGTGGGAATGCTCTCACACAGTGAACCAGCAGGATCTATGTTCCCTCCCCTTAAGTCTGGGTGGTCTGGTGATTATGATGGAAATGACACCAGGTAGCTTCCCAGGTAAATTTAAAGAAAGGCAATACAGCTTCTGTCTGTCTCTTGGGAAGCTCCTTCTTAAGAGCCAGCTGCCATGTTGTGAAGGAGCCCAGGCCTTCTGAAGAGACTGTGCATGGGTCTCTAGCCACTGACCGTAACTGAGGTCCCAGCGGGACCTTGTTCAGTGTCCAACTGCTGGACAAATGAACAAGGAAGCCTTGGAGATGACGGTCACTGCCACTGCCTGAGATACCCTGAGTGAAAACCACCTTGCTGAGCCCAGCCAACCCCTAAAACTGTCAGAAATAATCCCGATACAGTTGTGATTGTCTTGAGCGCCTGAATTTTGGGTTAATGTGTTATGTATCAATAGGTAGCTGGGGCACACTCACCCCTCCCCTTGCCAGGCAGTGGTTTGAAAATGGGCATGTGACCCAGTTTTGGTCAATAAGACATGAGGTAGAGCCTTATGGTTGGGTTGCTTCTGAGAAAGTTGCCTTTGCTTCTAAGAAGGACACAGAAGAAGACACAGCCTCCTTCCTCCTGATGCTGTTGCATCTTGATGTGACCCTTGGAATTGCTGCTGCCATCTTGCTGCCACCCTGAGGATACAGCCAACCCTAAGGATAGCACAACCAAGGGATGGAAAGAACTTGGGTTTTCGATGGTATCCTTGAGCCACTGAATCAGCCAGTCCTTAAATCCACACTGACTCCTGCCTTCCTGATGTGAAGGAAATCAGTGCTTTATTGTCCAACACAGTTTGAGTCACAACTGTTACTTGCTGTTGAGATGTCCTATCTGTTGCAGTGCCTAGGCCGGAAGCCAGTTGCCACCAGCTTTGAAAGGGGAAGAGCTCAAGGTCAGGTTCAGTGGGCAATGGGGTTTCAGATATCCTGCCCCAAACCACTCCTCCTGCAGCTGAGGAGGGAGGAGAGGGGTGGGAAGAATGCCAGGATGGGGGCAGGGCTCAGACAGCATGATGAGTCCAGGAAGCTTGGGTTACAGAGCTGCTGGCTCCAGGCCAGCACTCTGCCCGCACCAGCACATCCCCTCCACCGGCACCACCAGAACCCCCATCTAGGTTCTCACTGGGACTCACTCCTTCTCAGGGAAGGGGGCCTGCGGAGGCTGCCCATCTCGTGGATGGAGAAACTGAGACTCCAAGTATGCTGCCTACCAGCTGGCCCAGAGGGAGGGGCTGGGGCAGTGGAGGCTCGAAGCCCAGCTCTGAGGGCCTGCCCCTAGCCTGCAGGAAGGCTGCACAGGGCTCAGCAAAGGAAGCTGAGATCATACCCCCGGGGTCCGCAACCCACCGGAGTAACCGGCTGGCGCCTTGCCTGATGATCCAAGGCGGAGGCCGAGCTCTTCATACCCTTTCTAGGCTGAACTTTTATAGGGAACCACCGATTCCCTCCCTTCACCCAACTCCCACCTGGAAGTTTTCAGCTCCTGACAGACACAGCCACGACTTGGGTACCTTCTAGCTGGGAAGCGTCTTTCTGCCCTTCCTGTAGCATGAAAGTGGTGCTACTTGACCTCGAACCTGCTCCCGAGCCTCTGAAGTTGGCTGAACGAGGGCTGTACGCCCCATCACGCCCGTCCGGGGGACCGGAAGCTGGGTGGAGAAGCCCCTCCCCCTTCCCCGTGGCTGAGAGGAAGGGACTGGGTAGCTGCTGGACCCTACGTCCTCCGTCCCTCCCGCTGCTCCGGGGCTGCCATGTGCACTCCATACCGACCTCGCTCTTCCTTGGGGTCCTCGAGGATCCGATCTTTTATGCAAATTCCACAGTCTTTGGGGTGTTGTCTGCTTGTTCCTGGCAGGAGGTGGGGTGGGGGTGCCTCATTTGGGCTTGGCTGGGTTTTGCCTCTAACACCTGCAGTCTTTAGAGCTGGAGACGAAGCATGGGGGCAGAGCATGGGGACGATTTTATCCAATGCTCTCATCCTATGAATGAAAAAACTGACGTCCCCTGGCTGCCGGCAACACACAGAGGGTGGAGCGGCGCCCTGAGGGCAACTCAGGCCTCTGACCGCTGGGTCTATTGCTGCCCTGGAAGGAGCAGGGCAGAGGGCTCATCGGGTGCAAATACCCCAGGGCAGGGCCACCCAGGCAGAAAATCTTCGCTCCAGAACAGATGGGGAGCTCAGGCTTTACACAGACAAGAGAAAGCCTAGGTGGACCCTGGGAGGGTGTGACCTGTCCAAGGTCACAGAGCAGAGGGCTAGGATCCCAGTGCAGGGGTGTGTGGGAATCCAGGGACCTTAGTTCTGCCAGGAGGGGAGGGGCTCTGGCCGGGTCCAGCTCACCACCCTCTACCCAGCAGGGGGTGCTGGCACTGCAGATGGTGGCCGCTGAGCCTCCCACCGTGGCTGAGCTCATGGCCCCTAGGTCCTGGCCTGTCTGCATCTGAGCACAAGTGCCTTCAGCAGAATCCACTCATTCATCCACTTCTGCACCCGCTCTCGACCTGGAGAGTTTGTGTTCCAAAGGCGACTTAACTTCCCAAGCGTCATATTAGCATGTGTGAGTGCATTCGGTGCGTGTGGGATAAGAGCCAAGGCTGGGGGAACTGCAGACGGGTTCCACGCACTCATCAGGCAGATGGCCTCAGCCAGAGGGGCAGCCTGTGACGGAGCAGTGCCCCTGGCGTGGCCGTGCTGACTCCCCCATCCACACACCTGCCACCCACTCTGCAATTCTTAAGGCGGAATGCTATTTCCCCTGCCTTTATCCACTTGTGTGGGTTAATTGCATGTGTCACTTTGGCTGGGCCATGCTGCCCAGATATTATTCTGGCTGTTTCTGTGAAGGTGTTTTTCGATGTGATGAACATTTAAATCAGTGGACTCTGAGTAAAACAGATTGCCCTCCATAATGTGGCGGGTCTCATCCAATCAGTTGAAGGCCTAAATAGAACAAAAACTGACCTCCCACAAGCACGAGGGAAATCTGCCAGTAGACAGCCTTCCCACTCAAACTGCAACTCTTCCCTGCGTCTCCAGCCTGCTGGCCTCCCCCATCAGATTTTGGACTTGCCAAGTCTCCATCATGGAGCCAATTCTTTAAAATAAATCTATATATGTGTCTTCTTGGTTCTATTTCTCTGGAGAACCCCAGTACACCACTTTTATTTAGGGAGGAAGGACAGTTACCCAAACATTAAGGAGGGGGCTCCCTGACACGGGCTCCTCGGGTCCATCACTGATAAGCTGGTGTGGACTTGCCCCCATCTGCTCCCCTCAACTCCGTGCAGCCCTGATAACGACCATTTCTTTGAAGATCACCTCCGGGGGTGAGGCGACAGCACTGACCAACCCCTGGAGGAAGAAGGAGGCTGGCGAGTTCCCGGTGAGAGGGAACAAACGTCAGAATTGTCCCCAACCCCTGGCTGGTAACCCCGAGTAGTTTTATACCATAATGCATCAGACTCTGGTGTATTAGTCTCTCCATCCCATATTTTGAGGATGAAAAAATAAAAACTCGTCTTTTTTTTTTTTTTTAAGTGCCTGAGGAAACAAAAGGTCAGAAAGTGTATGGGGGAAGGGGCCCCAAATTTATGGTTTATGAGTTGAGTTTATACACTTTAATGTTTGAGAAAAATCTTTTGATTGTGGAGAGGCTGCAAAGGTCCCAGTTCTGAGATTTATAGGCAGAAAAGAAACTGTCACGGTCGCACAGTAATTCATACATTCACCCGTCACCCAGGAGGGGAGACACGGACCCAGAACCTGTCCCGAAGATGGGTGTAAATTGCATGTTCCCAGGGTAAGAGCTGCCTGACCTAGCAGCCCAGCATCTAGGCCGGCGAAGGCCCGTCCTAATGACGTCACTCAGAGTCAGCCATCAGCTTGTGTTCAGGAGTGGATTCTATTTATTCCATGTGCACGAAAACAAGCCTGGCACAGGGACAGAGAGAGGGAGCACTTCAGGGAGAGAAAAGTGCGTCCGAGGAGCTCATTACATTGACAACGATCGGAGTAAAGCACATCTAAACAACCGTCCAGTTTGGAAATGCTACCTAACGGTCCCCAGGTGTACTAAACGAGTCTTTTGCTGCCGGGCGCGCTGGTTTCCTTGTTAAGCTGTAAGCGGTTACCAAGGATACAAGTCACGGCAGGTGCCTGTGGAGCGGAAGGCGGGCTTTCCGGCTGCCATCAGTGTACAGGGGAGGGGTGAACAGTCACACAGGAGGGCTGTCTGGAGCTTTCTACACGAGGCTGGATCATTAGAGTTGGGGGTAGGTGAGGGAGGAGGGCTTGGAAATAGTTTAGGAGCAGAAGGGGGTTTCCCCAGGACCCACGCGGGGACAGTAGCAGGACTGGGACCACAGTCGGCTTCCCTCGTTTCTCCTCTATTATTCTGTGAACAAGGGAACAATCCAGCTACGAGGCAACCTGCCTTTTATGGGCGGAACTGTCCCCCAACCCCTCCCCAAAGCTCCATATCCGTATATTCAAGCCCTTCCCTCCACGACTTAGAATATGGCTGTATTTGGAGACAGGGCCTTTATCGACATGATTTAAGTTAAAATGAGGCTGTTAGGATGGGCTCTTATCCAGTCTGACACCAGGGGCGCATGCAGGCGTGCAGGAAAAAGACCCTGTGAGGACACATGGAGACGATGGTCATCTGCAAGCCAAGGAAAACAGCCTCGAGAGAATCCAGATCTGCTGACACCTCAATCTTGCACTTCTGGCCTCCAGAACTGTGAGAACATAATTGTCTGTTGTTTAAGCCACGCAGCCCGTGGCAGCCCCAGCAAACGAATGCGTTCCCCTTCTGAAGGCCACCCCTGCCACAAGTGCGGTTTTCTGTATTTCTTTCCGGAGCCCACGTGTCGCCCACGGTGGCTTTTTGCACCCAGAACTGAATGCTATCTTAAAAAAAGAGCAAGAGAAAGGGTGAACAGCTGGTGTGGCAAAAATACACAGCAGACAGCCTGGCGTCGTTCTGCTATTCAAAACCTCAAATCCCAAAGTGGGCGTGCGAGAAGATGCGTGGAGACCTGAGGGGGTCCCGTCCAGCACTGGGCCTTTCCCGTTTCCCTCTGTGAACTTCACGGAAGGGGCTTCAGGTTTCCTGCCCGGAAAACAGGCATCACGCCACCTCATCTTCTGGAGGCGTCTCTCTGCCTACACACGCCGCAGACCCAGGAAGCAGATGCTGCCCTGTATTAGGATTAAACTGGCAGCCCCCGATGTCGGCAGGCATCCTCAGGAGAGCAGCAGGGTCATTCTGAGTCTGGCTTGCTTAGACTCAGGCGTCAGCAAATCCAGCTCCAAATTCCAGGCAGCCTCTTTGAAAGCTGCCTTCTTTCTCCTTCGGTGGTATAGACGTCCGTCTACATGAGTAGACTTTAGGGACCTGGACCAGAAATATCGCCCATGTGAGTGGGGACGGCATCCCCTGGGCCTGAAACAGGGCTTGGTAGTATTAACCCGGACCAGCCACCTTCTGCAGTTCTCACTGTCAGAGTCACTGCTTTGGGTTAAGGCATTAAAGGCCCTTGTTAGATATGTTACTGCGGGCCACGCACATTAAGACACCATCAGCCACTAACACCTCCTTGTCACTTCATCAGGTAGCCTCAGACCCCTCTCAGCCCGTTGGGGACCAAAGCTGGGGCAGCTGAGTTCTGCTGGGAGAAGAGGAAGAAGACCCACAGGCCGTGGGGCAGGGGGGAGGTGGACAGGGCACACGGGGGGTGACCACAAACGGTAGAGGACTTCACAAGGACAGTGCTGGACGACTCTGAAGCAGCCAGAGCTCCGTATCAGAGCCACCTCCCGGCCCCATAGCCCAGATCACGACGCGAGGGCCAGGCCAGTTGGCAAGCACCCAAGTCCAGCTGGGTCTCTGGAAGGAACCTGGCATCGCAGAGCTGGCCTTGGCCTGGGTCCATGACGTTGGGTGCGGCGGGGAAGACAGAGCTGGAAGGCCCACCCCTCCAGGGAAGGAGAGCGCCCAATGACTGGCACTCAAGAGGTGGGGGGACCCCCAGCTCTCAACCCGTCATCCGCTCGCTGGCTCCAGACTCCCGACACCCACCCTGGGCTGCAGGAGCTCCTCTGGGCGAGCAGGGAGGGGACACGGGTCAGGTGAAAACAGCTAAGCACGGGGACAGCCGGGGCCGTAGACCAAGGGCAGCGGGGGCAGGGAAGGCTGTCCGGGCACGGCAGTCCGGGGCGGGGACTCAGCAGGGGGAGGAAGACACCTGGCGGTAGTCGGGGCACTTGAGCAGGGCTGGGTAGCTGCTGTTCATCTGCAGGGAGACGTCGCTGGAGATGTCGGAAGGGCTGCGGCCTCGCGCCCAGGCGTCCGGGTGCAGGAACTGGCCCGAGTGATCGGAGCAGTTGCTCAGACGCGGGCGGTAGAAGCCGGGGTGAGGCCTGTACACGTCCTCGGCGGTGCACCTCTTCATGAACAGGTACACGGCCATCACCCCCGCACTCTGCAGGCAGGGGGAGCTCGTGCTCGGGGCCTGGCCGTGGACGCAGCCGCGGGAGCACAGCTCGAGGGGGGCCGAAGGCGGGGCCCGGGAGTTAAGGGCGGGGGAGCGGTGGGTCCAGGGTGGGCGTGGCCTCCTCCACCGCCCCCTCCCGGGGCAGCGCCCCGCCCCGCCCCGCCTGCGGGGAGGGGTTTACCTCCGTTAAGAGGAAGGAGATGGCGGCGAAGGCAAACGACCATCCGTACTTGTAGGTGAAGTAGGTCTCCGCATCCTTGGTCCTGTTGAGCACCTCATCGTTGATGCTGGAGATGTACAGCACCAGGCCCACCACCAGCGAGAGGCCTGCAGGGGGGCAGGGGCGCTCGGCAAGGAAGCCGGGGAGCCGCCGATGGGGCACCGCCTCCCCTCGGGGTTCAGGGAGAAGGCCTCGGCCTTGGGTGACCATGACCCCACTCTGGAGTTCAAGGAGGGCAGGAGCCCTCCTCCTGAAGGCCCTGTTTAGACCATTACCTTCTAGAAAGCGGACGGCTGCAGGTGAGAAAGCTTCTGTCCAGCCACCTCCCGAGCCACGGTGAGCCCGAGGGTTCTCACCGCCCCCCCCCCCCCCCACCGGAACCACCTGTTAGATGTGCGTCCCATGAGCCCCATCCCCGGACCTTCTGAGTCACGTGGCCTGGGCTGGCGCCTGGCACCGTGTCGTCCCAAGTGCTCCCCAGGCAAGGCTCATGTGAACTCAGGGTGTGAACCACTGACTTTAGCAAGTGGCTTCCGCTGAACTGAGGGATAACACAGGCTCCCCTGGCAGAGATAGCCAGGGCCTCCAGAGCCTGGATAGATGGTCTTGTAACTGTGGCTCTGTGCAGCCCACCTGCCCCTCGGTGCGGCCAGTTACTGAGATCGTTAGGCAGGAGAGGCAAAGAGAGATGGCCCAGGCTCTGGCAAGCGTTACATCAGGGGGCCGGCGCTGCCTAAACTCCTCCCGCCATTGTGCGAACGACCGACGGAGCATCGGTCTCGTCAATCAGTGACTAACTGCAACAGGACACAATTAATTACTGTGTTTTTTTTTTTTTTTTTTTTTTTATGCGTTACGCGGGCCTCTCACTGTTGTGGCCTCTCCCGTTGCGGAGGACAGGCTCCGGACGCGCAGGCTCAGCGGCCATGGCTCACGGGCCCAGCCGCTCCGCGGCACGCGGGATCCTCCCAGACCGGGGCACGAACCCGCGTCCCCTGCATCGGCAGGCGGACTCTCAACCACTGCGCCACCAGGGAAGCCCAATTACTGTGTTTTGAGCTGCTCAGCTTTAATTCCATTCACATGATTAAGCTGGGGCATCTTGAAGGATGAATGTTACATGAAAACAAGCACGATTCAGGCCTTCCTTGGCACTTAACTCACACTGGAATGAAGCTGGCCCAAGGGAACCCTGTCTGTTGCTGTCATTAAAACACTTCATGTGGCCAAGCTCAGTCTGAGATCTCTGGTCCTGCTGCCTGCCGCTGAAAAACCTCAGGTGCTTTGAAGCTGCTGTGTGGCCTTGACTGTTGTGAAGTTGATAGATAGATAAAGAGCTTAACCTGGGTCTGTATCTCTTGGACTAGGTGGAAACATCATGGTGCAGAGGGTGGGCTGAGGACACTGCAGGTGCTCAATGAACATTTGTTAGATGGATGGATGGATGGAAGGATGGATGGAAGGATGGATGGATGGATGGAAGGATGGATGGATGGATGGATGGAAGGAAGGAGAAAGAAAGAAAAGCTCTTGGGCATCTAGTGTTCTGACCGCCACCTGGCTCCCAAGCTATATTGACAAGACAATGTTGGGAAAAGGAACCTAAAGTGGCTTGGAAGTTGGGCGGCAGCAAGAATGCCTGGTGCTGGCAGCTGTTCATCTTTTCTTTCCATCTGTCCATCCATCCATCCATCCATCCATTACTCAAGCCATCCACCTACCCATCTTCCATCTCTATCCCCTCTCTTATCAACAAATCCAGGGCTCCAGGGCATCTACAATCCATGCCCTGAGAGCCGTGCCTTTGGCTCGATGCATTAAGAAAAGGTGCTTATGAAAACGCAGAGGACACCCTGAAAGGGAGAAAGAGCCGCCCTTCATTTACCACCTTTTCTTCCCGCTCACTCTGCACACCCGCTGCAGTAATCTCCTCCACGTCTGATTCCCTCCCCTAGTCCCTAGGCCAACAGCTCCGTCTGCACCTTTGGTGTCTCTACTCCCAGGATCCCCAAACCCTGACCCCTAGCAGCCATCTGGGCGCTGCTTCCAGCTGTCACATCGGCACCTCAAACTTTGCATTTCCCACTCTACGTTCATGATCTTGGCTCCAAATCTGCTGCTTCTCCTGTGACCCCTGGATGAGGGATGCAGTGCACCGCCCACCCAGGGCCTGAGCAGAGCCCGTGCTGGCCCTCGGCTCCTCCCCTGAAGCCCAGGCCTCGTCCTACTGAGCTTACCTCCCAGGTGTCCAGGAGCCTCTCCCTTCTCTCTTCCCCACTGCCAGCCCCTACCCATCCCCTCCCTCCTGCACAACTGAAGTAGCCTCTCGCCTGCTCTCCCTGCCCCGTGTCTTGCTTCCTTCCTCCCCTCACTCTCCAGAAGGATTATTCTAAAATCCAAATCTGGTCATATCCTTCCTCGGCTTAAAATCCTCCCAAGGCTTCTCACAAAGTCCCCAACAAGGTGACCTCAGCTGCCGCCCCCCCACCTCTCACCACATCCTCCTGACGCTCCTGCCACCACGAGTCACGACTGAGCTTAGCGTCCCCTGGCCTCCATCCTCTCTCTTCCCTCCAGGCTCCCTTCCGCCCACCCCAACCTCACACTCTACCTAATTCCTACTCACTCTCCATCTCGCCTGCTCCTGGCGGCCGTCCCTGACCAGCTCCTGGTCTGAGTTTCCGCCACTGCCCTTGGCCCCCATAACAGTCCTTGCTGACGCTGTCAGAGCCCTTGTCAGGCAGGGTCCACATTTCCTGCCCACTTGTTTATGTCCCCTAATACACTGCCCTTTCTGTAGGTAGAGAGCCCAGCTCCCAGTGATAAGGCCTGGGAGATACACGAGTGGATGAGTCAGCACAGGAATAAACGAAAGAAAGAGTGAATGATCGAGTACAGTCTGGGGTTGGTCCAGGAGGACAGATCCATGCTGAAGGGGCCTGGGTAGCCCAGGGTAGGGGGTAGGGGGTCTCTAGAGGATGGCTGTGGGATGGCAGATGAAAAGGCCGTCGTTCCAAAGGCAGATTGTATTTCTTTCATGTAAACACACAAAGACATAGCCCTCAAAAGGAAAAAGGAATACTCATTACCAGTGGGAACTAGGGGAAAGCGTCAGTGATGGTATGGCATGAGGAGGACCCTGGGTTCTCATCCCAGCTCTGCCCAGGGGGAGCTGTCAGGTCACTGCTCCTCCAGAGGTGATGGACGGGCCCGGGTCCTCGGAACCCTCCTCCAGCTCGGACTCAGTTGTGCTTGAGCCACTGACGCGGCGGGTCCTGTGCAGAGGCTGACCCGCAGCTGGGACCAGAGCTTCCCAGAGCAGGGTGGTTTAGGAATCAAATGTCAGAAGTGCAGAGTAAACGGCACTACTTACCGGAGAGGATAAAGAAGATGCCGGAGACAAAGGCCAGGATTGTCCTGTGGGGACGGACATGTCCAATGTTGCTCAGGATGAAGCCGATGAACATGAAGAAGAGGCTGACCAGGGGGAACGGCGTGGCCGAGCGAATCATTTCTGACCGAGGGGATGGAAGGATGCCGTCAGCCTCCAGTAGCCTCACTCAGTGCTCACCTTCCCGAGTCAAGTGTTCCTGGCAGTGTACACCAGCTGGTCCCCAAGCCCCGCCCTGCCTGAGCAGCCCGGGCTCCATCCCCTCCTTGGTGGGGCTTTCGTTCCTTGGCCCTTAGCCTTCAGGGCCTATGCTAACTCAGAACTGTACTGCAGGTTCACATGGGTCTGAACCAGCTCTGGTGAGGCCAAGGCCATGATGTCAGTCTCGCTGGGGGCCAGAGAGCCTGGTTCAGTTCCCTGGGTACTATGGTGTGAACGTCTGTGTCCCCCGCCCCCCCACCAAAATTCACTTGCTAAACCGAACACCCAAGGTGATGGTATAGGAGGTGGGGCCTTTGGGAGGTGCTTAGGTCACGAGGGTGGGGCCCTCATGAAAGGGATTAGTGCCCTTATGAAAGAGACCCCCCCCCCCACACACACACCCAGAGCACCCTCGCCCCTGCCACCATGTGAGGACACAGTGAGAAGGCAGGAAGAGGGCCCTCACCAGAACGTGACCATGCTGGCGCCTTGATCTTGGACTTCTAATCTCCAGAGCTGAGAGAAATAAATTTCTGTGGCTTCTAAGTTGCCTTGCCTGCGCTATTTTGTTAGAGCATCCCAAACAGAGGAAGTCACTGGGTATGGATGCCCTCTTGCTTGCCAGGGTCACAGCGATGGGAGACTCCAGCAACCTGTCACCACCCTGGATAAATAACTGGCAGAGCGAGCTCTGTGAGCTCGGCCAGCACAAGCATCTGCGTCTCAGGGCATCGGCTCTTGGGAAACAAGCAGTCCCCCGCCTCCTCCCTCTGCCCTGCTCTGCCCTGCTCTGCCCTGCCCAGCCCGTGGCCCAGGCTGGAAAGTTGGAGGCACCTACTTAGCACGTTGACCGTGGACTCGGAGGCGAGCTGGGTGCTCACAGGCATCACATACTCTATGGTGAAGCAGCGTCCCCGCTCCTCACCTATGGAGACAAGAGCCACTTACGTACACTCTGGGTCCTTCTGAACACGGATTTGAAGTTAACAAATTCAAATGGTATTCCCAGGTGCTTCTAGGATGTTTGACCCTCTGTGTATTTACACCTGGGCTGGATTCAAACCCTAGGGGGCCCCGTCCCCAGCTGGTGGCCCACAGCAGGCGTGGACACCCGTCCTGACATCACATCTTTCCCAGAGAAGCACCGAGAGCTGCATGAAAAGCAATCACTGCAGACTCAAGGTAGAGTCAGATGTCCGGTGGCCGTCTTGTGGCTTTGGGACAGACTCCACCAAGGATGGCGTGTGGTTGGCTTAGGTGCCCCAGTGTGGGTGTCATGGAGCAGAACCCTCAAAGCCTTGTCGACCACTTTGGCAACCAGACCCTGGTGACTTCAAACTCTGCTTCAGATTTAAGCAGAGACGGATGCCACACAGTCTGGCCACTGGGAGGTGAGGTCAGTGTGGGGTGCCATTCCCAAAGTAGACTCAACACGTCACGGGGAGGCCAGGCCTCCAGGGTCCTCCCTGCTAAATACGGGTGGGCGCCAACCACCAAAGCCCTACCATGAGGCTGGGAGGAACAAGCGTTCCCTGTGTCCCGTGCACACATGGGTTACAGAGCCCTCCAAGAAAGGCTCCACGACCCCACTGTGGTGTTTCTGACCAGACTCACGGGGCACAGAGAGGCTCTTCTCGTGCAGCCTGGTTCCGGGTCATGATGAAGGGATAAAGGACAGAGCCCTTGGAGTAGCAACTCCAAGGGTTCCAGAGAAGCCCTAGCAAGTGGGCAGGAGGCCCTGATGGGCGGGATCAAGGCCTGCATCATCTGGCAGACTTGCAAAGACCTGCACCTGCGTTTTCTCCCTGCCATTTCACAGACATAGGAACAGAGAAAGTGCTAAGAATTTCCCATCCTCATACTCAGGTCACAAGGGTGAAGCCCTCATGAATGGGATTAGTGCCCTTCTAAAAGAGACCCCGCGGGGCTCCCTCTCCCCCTGCTGCCCTATGAGGACACAGGGAGAAGGAGGGAAGAGGGCCCTCACCAGAACATGACTGTGCCGGCGCTTCACCTCCCTGCACCTTCCTGCCCTCATTTGTGAGGTGGACGTGATAACAGGGCCTGCCTTGCAGAGTCAAGGGGGAGGCACTGCGACGGAGGACTCAGGGAGCTGAGGCCACCTCTCTCAGCCGGGGGTGGGTGGTGTGGCGACAGCGGGACCACAGGCATCTTCCAGGTGGGAAGACCCAGGTCCCAGGGGTGAGAGGACTTGCCCAAGTGGACAGGGAGACTCAGGCCTTGAGTTTGGAGTGGATCCTGGCCACTGGAGGGAGCAGGCCCAGAGCTCATGAGCATCGTCCACGGTGACCAGCCTCCTTCCAGCAGGGACGTCGCTTCCCCGGGGGGTGTGAGATGGTGGCTGCTCCCCTCTGGGGGCAGGGCTGTCCCCAGCCCTGGGCGCCCTTACCTGCGAGGAAGCAGACCCTCCACAGGCCTGAGTGCAGGGACATCTTGGTCTCGGTGCTCTGGTTCTGGGGCAGGACCACTCCCTCCTCCAGGTACAGCCAGTGGTCCGTGCTGACCGCGATGCCCAGCAGGCCCAGGCCGCACATGGCAAAGACGCTGCTCAGCAGGGTCAGGGCCTTTCTCCTGCAGGCACCCATCTTCCTGGACAATCCAGCGGGGGCCTGCGGCCACGATGCCACCAGCAGGGAGTGGGCTCTGGTGGCAGGACAGCAGGTGAGCCGGCAGTAGTGGCCACGGCTCCGAGGAGGGGCCCTGGGCGGCAACTAAAGTCAACCCAGCCGGGCTGAATGGATGAATGAAGACCAGCGGGCCGGCTCCCTGGAAGTCAGGCCATGGGTGACAGACAGGCCACCTCCCTCCCCCCATCAGGAACGCACAGCTTTCTTGACAGGCCACTGTGAGGGGCCCCCTTGTCCTCTCTGGGAGTCCCCCTTGCTGGATAACGCCATTCATCCATTCACTCATTCAGTAACCCACTGTACCCAACGTGGAGACAAAAGGATGATTGTGACCCCATCCTTGCCCTTGAAGAGTTCCCTTCTGCAAGACAAAGCGCCCCCCACCCCCAAAGCAATGAAAATACAGCTTGATGGGTCTGTGGGGGAGACCCGCCCAAGGATGTGGGAGCAGGGAGGAGGGATGGAGGCCTGAAGTCTGCCTTGTGGGCTTCTCCGTGTCGAGAGGCCCAAGGACACCTGGCAGGGAGCAGCGGGACCCAGAGGGGACGCGGCAGGTGGCAGAGAGGCTTCTTGGGAAAGTGTCTTCCGCAAGGATTCCAATCGGTTGTAGATCTGGGTCCACCCCGCTAAAGAAGCCACACCACAGTCCAAGCTCAACGGGCCTCCTGAGCCCACCTCATCAGAAGCCATCTGACTCCTGTCTGCCCAACACATGGTATTGGCCGGAGCTGGCTCTGAGCCAGCCAGAGTGAGGCTAAGTGTCTACGTAAGGTGAGCCATGAGAACACCTACCACACCTGCCCAGCCTGTCCAGGCTCGGAGACGGAGTTGGGAATAAGTGAGGGGTAAGATGCCACCCCAAGGAGCCCACAGCCCAGCTCAGGGCTTCTGAACTCTGCCTGGAACCTAGAGCCACCCAGGGAGCATCGAAAAGTCCCGAGTGCCCAGGTGCCACCCCGAGAGATTTCGGTGCAGCTGGGCTCATATAGGGGCCACGGTACCGCTGTGCTCCCTGCGAGGCTAACCGCGGCCCAAGTTGAGAACAACAGCTCTTTGCTACTCAAAGTGTCATCCGTGGACCAGCAGCCTTGGCGTCACCTGGGAACTCGTTAGAAATGCAGAGTCTCAGGCCCCTCCAACTTTGTAAATCAGAATCTGCATTTTAACAAGATTCAAGGGAGCTGTATACCTGCTAAAGTCTGCCAAGCAAACAGGTGACTACAGTCCAACGTAGTAACGGCTGTGGCGGGGAAAGCCCAGGATGTGATGACAGCCCAGAAGAGGGTCACCCAGTGGGGCTGTTGGGAGGTGGGCAGAGCTATTTCTGGAAGAGGGTGGCGTCTGGGGCCTGGAAGCCTTCCCCAAGGCCTGGTGTCACATCTCAGCCGAGGCATGGAGGATCCTGGCTCAGCTGCTGAAAGGGGACAGAAGCCACACCCAAGCCTGGAGGCTTGATTCCTCTGTGGAGTCTGAGCTTGCTGTAGGAGGGGAGAGGGGGGAAGGGGAGGAAAACGGGTGCTCTTTGCAAGAAGGAGGGACAGCCTGGCCTGGACTCCACAGCAGGAGCCCCGCCCTGACCCCGGGAGGGTTGATTGATCTGCAGACTGAACCCTACACTGGCGTCCTGGAGGCCTGGGAACACTTGGAGGCAAAGGCTCCCGTCCACCAGGCTGGAGAGGACAGGGGCTTCACGCACGCCAGTCCCTCCTGCACTGGCTTTGACAGAGAAGGAAAAGATGAAACGCAGAACAGCCAGCCCTCCCCCGCTCCCCACTCCCCGCAAACCCGGCCATTCCCCAGGCAGTGGGCTGGGAGGTGGAGCGGACAGCTCAGCCCCGATTTGGTTACAAGTATCTCACAAAGCACCTACGCGTGTGGGCCCCGTGCTCGCTGCCACAGCAGAAGCAAAGGAATCAGAGGCTCTGTCGGCGCTCACAAGCCGGAAAAATGGGAAATGATAGCAAAACAACTGCGACACGAGGGTGGGCAGTGTTCTGATTGGTGGCACCCGGGGTCCCAGGGAGGACGTGAGGGGTGGCAGGGCAGGCTGCCTGCGGGCACCTTGGGAATGGCTGCACGGGTTGGTGGATGGGTTGCAGTCACGAAGATTTTTACAGCAGTTTAATGAGTACTTTCACTTACACTTGAGGCTCATAAAACCCCAATATCTACCAGAGGGAACGGAACTGGAACCCCAAGGATGGTGAATGGGGGTAAAGGGAGGAGAGAGGAGTGAGCGAGAAAACCAGCCTGTGTGATGCGGAGAGCCTTGAGCTGAGAGGCAGAAGCCTGGGCTTCATGCTCAGCCTGTCTCTGAGTAGCCGCGGAAAGTCGGGAAATTAACCTTCCTGAGGCCCCTTCCTCTCCCAGGGAACATAGAGGGAGAGGACAACAGTAAAGCTGGAAGTAGATTGAGTATTTATCATTATTAGA
The DNA here is from genome assembly GCF_963924675.1 of Phocoena phocoena. Lineage (NCBI taxonomy): Eukaryota > Metazoa > Chordata > Mammalia > Artiodactyla > Phocoenidae > Phocoena > Phocoena phocoena. Next base: position 471,433 of record NC_089237.1, read on the forward strand.
CATTCTGCTGATCACATTATTTTAATCTTTACAACCATACTACCATCCCCATTTTATAGGTAAGCAAACTGAGAATCAGAGAGGTTAAGAAACTTGCCCAAGGTCACTCAGCTAGCGAGTAATGTGCCTACATTTGAATTTATCCTGCCTCATTCTCAAGACCTTTCTAAGCTGAGTTCCATGGAGCAAAACTTCCATGGAATATTCTAGCAAAAAATGCTCTGGTGAAGAAAAACTTGGGAGGCACTGCATCTAGGTCTTGAAGAATCACACCGCACATTCATCGGTTAAAAGCCTGAAAAGTCCGCTTAGCTCCACCCATCCCACTCTTTTCCAGACTGTTTTGGCCACACAATGGCGTTTTGTTCTGTGAAATCCACTTTGGGGACAATGCTGCCCCCCCCCCCACATGAAGAATAACAAGACAAAACTGCTGGGGGATTCAACGCCACAGCAGGTGTGCCAGTGCCTTGAACAATCTAATGCAGGATGCTGGTGTAAGATATTATTATCAAGCAACAATGGGCAAAGCCCCTGCTTTCTAAAGACAGCAGCTAGTGACTGCTCAGAGCAGAACAGCCAATTTTAAGGTAAGCTTGGCAGATAGAAAAGATTCAGGTCGTGGAGATTTGGAAAGATGAAAATGGAAAGAAGATTGGATCTGAATCTATAAAAGCAAGAAATGAAAGAAGAGGCCCAAGTTGACCCAAACTGCCAATCTCTACAAGGGCAGAGCTTGAGGCCCGGGGCGAGCTTGGGAAAACGGGAACGTCCCCTTTTCAGAGTGGGTAACACGTTTACCTACTCTGCACAGAGTGGAAAATAAGAATCTCATTCATTACACGGTTGAACAGATGCTTCTATTGTGAAATCACCTTTATTTACCAATAAATGACCTCACTGACTTGAACACTGAACAGCCCTTTATCATACAGTATCTCATTAGGACCTCGGGACAAACCCATCAGTGGTATTGGCTCCATTTCAGGCCCAGGGAAGCTGAGGATTAGAGATGCTTAGTAGCCTCCAGGACATCACAGGCATGTGGCCAACTCTGGATTTAAGCCCAGGTCTCACTCCAAAGTCTCCACTGCAGCAGCACTGCCTCCTACTGAAGAAATAAACAGGTTCAAGAAGTGCTGGTGGACGGGGCTTCCCTGGTGGCGCAGTGGTTGAGGGTCCACCTGCCGATGCAGGGGACACGGGTTCGTGCCCCGGTCCGGGAAGATCCCACATGCCGCGGAGCGGCTGGGCCCGTGAGCCATGGCCGCTGAGCCTGCACGTCCGGAGCTTCTGCTCCGCAACGGGAGAGGCCACAACAGTGAGAGGCCCGCGTACCGCAAAAAAAAAAAAAAAAAAAAAAGAAGTGCTGGGGGAGACGGACATGCAAAGTGACCACTAGGGAATCTGGAAATGGGTGGCACACAATTTTGGGAGACCGTCTTTGTACATGACCAAGGGCTACGTCAGGGCTGTTTCTTGATCCTATTGGGTTTATTACTGGGAGTCACCTGAGCGTATCTTTCCATGGGGATGCACTAACTCAACATTTTGGAGTCTGAAAACCACCTTCTAGGGTGGGAAGCCTAATATTTCCCTCAAAGCACAGATCAGGAAGTCAAGGTCCAGCGGGGAGATTTACCTGCGATCACCAGGCAGCGCCGTGGAGGGGCAGAACTGTGAAGTGAAAATCTTTATGGGAACCACAGCTTTTCCCTCTGTGCTGCATGGGAAATTATAAAGCAGAAGATGAAAACCACCGGTCCCCACTCTGGAACCACCATGACTAACACCTGAGCTCACTGCCTTCCAGCCTCCTTCCTATGTAACCGGGCACATGTGTGCACGTATTTTTCTACGCAATCTTTGGTTGGTGAGGGCGGGAACAGGAGTCCCCTTGCAGACACTCTGGCCGAGAATGAATTCCCAGACCCCACCTAATCGGGCCCTGGGCCAGGTCTTTGCTTTCACACTATTTCTCCTGCTCTCATGGATCCCATCCGTCCTCTACAGCATTCCTTTGATTTTTCTGCTGGAGGGTAGGGAGACTTTTTTTAATAAGTTGCCACCACAAAGGAAGAAAAAGCAGAAGAAAGTTGGTGTGAAAGCACGTGTTTAACACGAACTCAACTGTGAAAAGAAATTCATAGACTGGGAAGAAATAAACCAAAATGTTGACAGTGGATGTTTCCAAGTAATAAGGTTATGTATATTTGATTTTCTCTCTACTTTTCTGGGCTTGACAAAGCTTCTAAAAGAACATGTATTATTTCTACATCTAGAGAAGAAAACTAGGTTAAAGACCAGCCTTGACAATTCTCCAATCACTGCCCTCGTAAAGAATATGCAGGGGCCCTCGAACTCCCAGGCAAGAGATGTTGAGATGCAGGTCATCCTCTGGAGCTTGGGGCTTTGGAAGCACGGAAGCTTTGAGTCGTTTAAGATGATTACCCCGGGGACCATTACCTTTAAGCATTAGCTTGTTAATTATCAGCAATTAACAGTCGCTAATTATCATCCGCGACCAGCAATTAGGGAGAAATGCCTCGTGGAGGTTAAAGCACTAATGGCACACTTCCCTGCCCAAGCCAGTAATAAAAGGACGTGCGGTGAAGCGCTTAGATGTAGGACACAGGCGAGGTTACAGGCGTGAGTGAGGCCGGCCAGCGAGCTGCTGCGGAGGATGGACAGGGTGAAGTCAGAGGAAAGCGGGGAGAGAGCGGAGGACAGTCCAGTGCAGACACCCTGATCTCCCTTTCCTAGCAGCCCAGAGAAAACCCGCTGAGGCCTAATGCAGGCTTTGGGGGCCAGGGGTTCTTGTCAGGGCTTCCCAGCTGTTCCCGGGAGCTGGTCTAGTGACTCAGCACCAGCCTGGCCAGTCCCAGCAGGACTCACTGGTGACCAGAGGGCAGCCCCCAGCGGTCCTGTGAACTGCCTGCTTTCCAAGGCTTCCCTGGTGGCGCAGTGGTTAAGAATCCGCCTGCCAGTGCAGGGGACACAGGTTCGTGCCCCGGTCCGGGAGGATCCCACATGCCGTGGAGTGGCTGGGCCCGTGAGCCATGGCCGCTGAGCCTGCGCGTCCAGAGCCTGTGCTCCGCAACGGGAGAGGCCACAACATGAGAGGCCCGCGTACCAAAAAAAACCAAAAAAAACAACCAAACAAAAAAACCCAAGAGTGGTCAAGATAACTTCATTACGGATTTATCCGCATCTTCTTCTCACTGCTTAAGTATGATGTAAATCCCAGGTGTGACTGACCAGAATGTAACTTAGCAATGGAGCTTCTGAGCATCACAGTTTAATCCCTGGGATTTTCAGCCACGTCAGGGAGTGAACGGCACATGGCTTTGGGACCAGGTGAATCTGAGCTGGAATACTGGTTCTGCCTTGTCACGTCCTGGGCACTTCACACGATCACTCTGAACCTCAGTCTCTTCATCTGTAAAGCAGGGGTAGCTTCATAAGTGTTATTGCGAGGATTTATGAAAGTGTAATCGAATAAGGCTGGACCACCTCATGCTATCTGAGCACAGTCAGAAAGTAACACCGGTTGACACACAAGGAGCAGTGAACAACAGGGCGGATTTAATAGGGTAAATCTGTCCCCGAAAAGGGGCAAAATGGTCCAGACTTTCTCATCTCCACCCAGCTCTCCAACCTCCCTCTCATCATGGCGTTTGGTCCCTGCACAATTTTCCTCATTCCACCCACCACCTCCAGCCAAATTTCAGCCCCTCTGTCTCCTTTCTTATCTGCATATCAACCAAGGCTTTGGGATTGGAGAGATTTTAGGTTCCTCTCATTTGGAGAGCAATACCATTCTGCATAATGATGTAAAGGGTGTCTTGGCGGTGGGCACACTGCCATCTCTATAGACACAGATACTAAATATAATATCATCAAACATGTAGCAAGTGCTTATTAAGTGTCACACACTACAGAGGCTCAGCCTCAGAAGGGAGTGTGGCACCTGAAGCCTGGAGACCTCTAGGTGTCATTATGTCCCAATGTGGGAGACCCTCCTCCCCCGCCGACGCTCCACCAGGTGGTGAGGGAGCTGCTGGCTGGAGCTGACGAGAGGCCTGTTCTCCATGCTGGCCCCACTGAGCTCTCTCTGCCACACTGCTGATGCCCTTTGGAGCATGTGAGCAGCGCCAGGCAAAGATTCATGGTCCTTTGACAAAAGCAAAACCCAAGGAGTCTTGCATTTCAAGCTCTGCCTGCCCCAAGACTAAGCTCAAAGCCACAGCAAGCCCGTCTGCCAGGAGCCCAGGCTACACAGCTGAGGATGCAGACCTGGGTCCAAACCTCCTGGAGTGAAGGTCGGTGTGTAATCAAACTTGGTTTGGCAGGAGGTTACTGAAAGATAGTTTCCATAGGGGAAAGCCAGGGGCATGATGACCACCAACCAGAGGTCACTGCTCTTGCAGAAAAAGCAGCTCAGCTGGAGAGACTGTGGCCAGCACTTTATTGAGGGTCCAGCAAAATGCTCTCTACAGGATCTGCAGTGTTTCCCCAAAGGCGTGGCCGCAGACACCAAGTCAAGTGGGAACACACCTAACAACGAAGTGCTAACCAGGCAGTTATAATCGTATCTATACCTTTGATATTATGTTCTTTGCAGAATTTTTCTATGCGAATTAGAATTTTTCATGCATTACAAATGTGACCATACTGCACACACCATAGTAAAGCCTGATTTTATTTTACTTAAAAGTCGTCAGCATTTCCTACGTTATTTTTAGTAGCTACAGAATATATATCCTCCGACTTGGATGTACCAAAACTGATTTAACCACTTCCCTACTATAGAACAGCTAGGTTGTTTCCAAAATTTTCCCTGTTGTAAACAATGATGGATAAAACATCCTTAGAGCTAAGTATCTGTGGACATCTGCAAGCATTTTCTCCGAATAAATTCCTACAAGTGGAATTTCTGGGTTTAAGGATATGAAATATTTTAGCGTTCTGAGAAGTACTGTCAAGATTTGTTTGAAAGATTTCAAAGGCATTTTACCCCTGCTACCTAAGGTACCACGTAGGTCTGCCTGTACGGACACAGAGAACTCCAAACTGTTCCAGGTCGAAAGAAAGTGTCCCTCCCCATCTCTGCTGAGAATAAAGGAAGTTTTGGAACCTGGGCTCTGCTCAGCCCTGAGGGCTATGCTTGCTGCATCAACAGGGTTTTCAAGACAAAGGCTTCTATACTATGAATGATGCTCCAGGAAATGCAGGACCTCCTAAGTAAAGCAAAACATCTTACATCAGTGTTTTGAGGTGACCCATCGTCATCACCTGTGAAAGACTCTAGACGCATGCATGCCCAGATCAAGATCAGCTGAAAAACCCGTTAGAAAGAATGCACGTGTTGAGATAAATGGCCGAACACAAAAATAACCTATAAAAAATCAACAGCTATAATACAGTGGCCAGTTGGAAAATATAATGCTCAGGGGAAAAAAAAAATCTATGTAGCAACAAAACAGCAAACTCTCGGGGAACAAACTTAACAAATTATGTGCTAGTGCTACAGAAAGAAAACCTTAAAACTACTGCTATTGATATACATAAAACAAGATTGATAAATAAAATAATACATTCTGTTTTTTGGATCGGAAGACAATGCCATAAAAATGTCAGCTCTCCCTAAATTAACTGATGAATTCAATGCAATGAGTTCTCTCTAGAAGACGATTCTGGGGTCAGTTTACAGGAAGCAACATTTGAGGATAGCAAGGAAAATTCCTTTAAAAATAAAGATGGATAAGTGGGAACTACCAAATATTTATGCATGTTACAGAGTGACATTGATTAAAACAGTCTGATGCACATGAAAAAAATAAGCTAGTCAATGGAACTGAAAGGGGAGTGTGGACTCCGTTTCTGGCTACGATGCACAAGCTTGTGGGATTCCAGCCCTCCTACTGAAAATAATTAGAACAGCTGAATAAAATGTAAAATATTGGCTTGAAGACACTGCAGAGAAATCAAGGAAACCAAGATTTCAGGGGTCGAGACCTGAAGACAAAGGAAGTGCATGGATATAAGCCTGACATTTTGTACAACTTTTGCATCTATATTCCAAAACTAAGCAGAGCCGCCGAAAGCCTTGGAGTAATTAGGTGATGGAGAGCCGGACTCACGACTCCTAAAGAGCTCACCGCGCTGATGGTGGAACCGTTCAGTGAGCAGAAGATCGGGAGAGATTTGTGAAGAGGGATGTGAGAAGGGGCTACTGATAGGCCCCTAGTTGTCAAACACACCTTGTCCCACAGAGGGCGGGGCAGTTTAGTGAGAGAGGGTCCAGGGCACGCTGGGAGCCCAGTGGCCTGGAGTGTGACTCTGGCCCGGAAAGTCTCAAAGAAGAGAGATGTTGGCTTCTTGCTCTGGTGATGGAGAGTTGGCTGCTCTTTGCCAACCTGAACTGCCCAAGTTTGTGGGGCTGGGATGTAGGAGCAATGCCAGCGACCGGGGGCAGGCCGGAGGGTGCTGGCCTGGAGGGACGCAGGTCCTTCAGGATGGCTGCCACGGTGGGGTCGGGGGTGAAGGAGGCTCGGCGGGGAGAAGCTGGGGGAGAACCGTCGGATCCCCACGAGTGTGAGGAAGGAACCACGAAAGAGCGCAAAACCCACCCGAAGGGAGCTGCGAGTTACAAGGCGTTAGGGGCGGAGGGGTCTATGAAGAGCCCAAGGAAAGGGCCGTGGGAGCCAGACCCAGCCTTGAAGACCCCCGAGCCCAGAGAGCCCGGGCCATCTCACGACCTCCCCGGCCAAGTCGGGGCGCGTCTACCTCTCCCAGCTCCCTCTCTCCAAAGCCGCAGCTTGAGGCGCGAGGGTGGCGGCGGGAACCAGCCGCACCCTTTGGAGGCGCCGGGCTTCCCGCCACAGCAGAGCTGAGCTGGGGGTGGGCAGCTGCTGCCATTATGCATCACGTCGGAAGGCTGGGCTGTCGTTGGGGACTGGACGGTCCAGTCACTGCCGGGGAGCTTGGTGTCACTGAGAGGCCCGAAGAGCCACAGAGGCTGCCCAAGTGCTCGTCTCGAGCCAAGGGAAGGACCAGCCCCGCTGACTCAACAAAGAGGGGACGGACGGCAGCTGCATGGTCACATCCCGCAGGTATGTGCGTTCAGAGGGCTTGAGGTTAAAAACCAGGAACTCCCATTTTCAGGCAATGCTTTGAGGAGGAAAGAATAAGGGATAAATGCCCCATTCCTCTCGCTCCTTGAGAGCCTGTTTCTCCATCTTGAGCCAGCACCTGCCGTGGCAGAGATGAGAACAAGATAAGGCGCTTCATGTGCGGGCACTTTGCAGGCTGAGGTCTGGCCTCCTTCCAAGCAGCGGGAAGAGAAGAGGACCTGGCTGGGTGGTCCGGAGGGAATGTCGAGGCTGCGCTGGCGAGGGGACCAGCAGAGGTGGGGGCTTGGGGGCCGCTGTCCTCCTTGAAGGCCCGGCTCTGGGTCAAGGCGTCTCCGCCCCCAGTGGCTCTTCCCCTTTGCCCATCCGCTGAATCCCACCCCCAACCCCAGGGCCTGGGGCGGAACCAGGGCTCCATTTCCCTTCTTTGTTTTTCCTAGCCATCCCCTCTCCCGCGGCTCAATGAATCAAATGATTTGAGGTTCAACTCCTGGCTGGACAGACACCCACTTCGGCGAGCTGAGGGTTTCATTAGATGATTCACCACAGAACTCCCCGGGTGGTTCCCGCATCCGTAGAATGGGATTGCAGCAACGCTTCCTCGTGGGCTGGCTCTGGGGACTAGGGAGCTGACACAGGTAAGGACTGGAGGTGCTGGATAAGGGAGCTGGGCCCAGCTTAGGGATAACTGGGACCATCATTTTTATCTCACGTGCCTGCCTGACGAATGCGTGCCGGGCATAAACAGGCACGCGAAACTCAGAGACCATAAGCGTCAGAGCAGGACAAACCACGACGGTCAGGACAGCTGCCGTCCCCCGAGCACCCACACCTCCTCTGACACCTTCCTTGCCAAAACTCATGCTATTATTCTCAGGCTGAAGACGCGGTGATCACCCAGCTCCTAAGCGACAGAGACGAGATTCACACCTAGGCGTGTCCAAGCGCAGACTCTGCTTCTCCCCCTTCAGTGACGGAGACCAGCCTCTCGTCCATTTAACCTGTACATTTAAACAGTTCTGCGGCCTCCTCCAACCACATGGAGGTGGGCTCCCGAGCAGCCTTGTCTGAACCTGGGAGCCTCTGTCCTGACCTGTGACGTCATCACTCGCAGCTCTGCCACCAGCCACGAACCACAGACACGCCTTCCCCTCGGCCCCAAGTCACACAGCGGCCGTGTGGCGCGTCAGGGACCCGGGGAGCGGGGGAGACGCACCAGCCCACCAGCAGACGTCTGGCCAGCCCCAAGCCCCGACTTCCACCCCAACAGAAACAGATTTTTATCTCACAGCATCTGTGGAAACGAAAATCGCCTTTAGAAAAGGCAGGGCGACTTGCATACTTCCTCCTTCCGTCAGATCCTGCTGAAACAGAGTGGCAACGGGGGTCGCAGACGACATAATTCAGTGGCACGAAGTCTTCGCTGTTGGCAACCAGAAGCCCGGCCACCTGCTCACGCAGCTACCGGTGCCTTAAGAGCCAGCGAGAAACGAAAAACAATTTTGTACCCTGTGTCTTAATACGTGTGGACAGGAAAAATGTTCAGACTTGATCTAATTCTGGTGACACTGGCCATCCATCAGATTCGACCGAAAAAGCCTGCAGGGAGAGCTGACCCAGGGTGTTCTCCGCCCTCGGCACCAGCGAACGGACACCCTGCCTCCCCAGTTGCCGCAGGCTGATGTTACGGGGCCGGGACTCTGTACCAGACACTGTTCATAGCAGCTACGCGTAACCCACGACCACCCTCGCGTAGGCGCCGCTATTAAAACGGGGACGTTTAATACGAGTAGCTTCTGCACGGGGTTATGAGGGCCCACTGAGCCGACACACGTAACCAGGTTAAAATGGGGGCTCCAGCCTGGCGCCCTGCAAGAGCACACGGTTCATCCTAACCGGGGTCGTCATCCCCTCTTTACAGGTGAGGGGGTGGGGGCTGAGCCATTTGCCCAAGTTGCCCCAGCGAGAGACGGAGGGAGCCGGGATTTGAACCCGCAGTCTGGCCCTGTCCTCTGCCAGCCCGAACTACCCCTCCCTCGTCTCTCAGCCTGGCGCTCATCAGCTGCACAGGGACGGTTCCGGAGTGCTGAGCTCGGCACCTTGGAAACTCTCTGCCCAGAAGGGCAGACTCCTCGCTGTCAACGTGACTAGGCTCCTGCCTAAGATAAGAGGGCTGAGGATTTCAGGTCCTTTTCTCCGCGGCCTTTGGATCACTCGGGTGGATGGACAAACCAGACGTTTTCTGTATAAAGCAGTGATGATGGAGGAGGGGAGGGCGGCAGCTGAGTGTCCCTGCTGGACACTCCAAGTTACCCTTGGTTACACCCAGCCCCCTCTATGCCTAGAACCAGTGTCTAGAGAGACACTGCTTTTTCTGCTGATGCTTCCTTCTGGGAGAAGGGAGAAAGGAGGGGGTGGGCGGAGAGTGTGAGGGGGAAGCAGTCTGGCTTTGGAGAGGCTACCCGGCCGCACTTGGCGGCCAGCTCGGAGCCCCGCGGCAGGCACGTCTCTCCGGAGAGCAGCGCCGCGGCAGGAGGACCCTTGCGGGACGGTCGACGTGGCCCGGCTGGGCGACACAGCACCGGGTGCGCCTCTGTAAACACCCCCTGCCGGTACGGCTTCCCTGTCTCCAGCACAGTTCACAGAACCTCAGGGTGCAGTGAGGATGCTAGTGGTCCAAGCCTCCCGCCCTCGCTCTCCCCGCATCCCTGTCCCCGCCCACGCGGCCCAGCCTGGCCGCCTTGAGTCCCGGGCACGGGGTCATGCAAAGAGCTGGACAGGCTGCTGCAGGTCCAGGAGGGGACCTCACGAGTCCAGCGTCCCGGGCCCCCCAGTGTTAGCACGGAAGGAAAGAGCAGCCACTTGGGGGCGAGAGCCTTGGACCAGATGCGCAAGGAGAGAAAAGCGCAGGAGAGGCTGACGTGTTTCTCTGAGGAGCTTGTTCTCAGCACGAGGCTTTCTGTTTCCCTCTCCACCCCCGGGACTTAAGGCGAAACACTGTCTAGGACACCCCACGGCCCCAGTGGCCTGCCCCTGAGCACCCCTCCCCGTGAGTGGGAGGCCCAAGCACACACAGGAGGCTAGGGCCAAGGCGCACTGGCTTTCTCGGTCCCGGAAGGTGGCCTGGTGGCCCCTGAAGGATCGGCGCTGAGCCCACAAGTCCGGGCTCCAGAGATACCTCGTGACTCTCCAGAGAGGAAGTCGAGGGGCTGACTGTGCTTCTGAAGAGGCTTCAGTATTTCCTGACTGGATGACGGAACCGAAGGCCTGGGGAGGGAACTCAGGGCCCCCAGGAGAGGGCTGGTGACGAGGTGGGAGAGTCGAGGTTTGCTGCTCTGCACGCTTCCCAGCCGGCAGCCCCACCTCATGGGCCCCAGGGCCGCGGGGCCCGGAGGAGCCTGGAAAGCGGGCACAGAGCAGGCCAAGCGTGCCCCGCAGCCTGAGGCCTCATTTCATCACTCCACTGAGGCCGCCGGGACACCCAGTGGGGCCCTGGGCCGGGAGGTCCGGCTTCTGGCCCCCTGCAACCGGCTCAGCCTCTGAGAGTTCCACCAGCGTCGCAGGAAGGAGCGTTTCTTCCCCCAGTGGCCGTGAGGGCTCCGGACCATAGAGCAGGTCACTGGCTCTTAGCAAATGCTCGTCTGCATTCCTTGACCCAGAAAGGCGGCAAGACCGGCCACCGAGGCAGCTGACGCCAGGGCGCCAGGGTGGGGAGCCCGTGTGCATCGCACTTTAAAAGCAGCCTCATAACTGCACAAGGCAGAGACAGAAACTGGGGTGGGACTTGGCAGTGTCGGAAGCACAGAAACCTCCAGAACGGCTAAGAGAGGAAAGTGCTGACATGGGATGGGGATGGGCAAGGGGTCCCCAGGCCTCTCCCAGGTCCCAGGGCACGTCAGGACCCGACGGGACACAGTCCCAGGCCTCCCTGCCAGCAGGCCTACCCGTGCTGCCCAGCAGTGTCACCCGGGGAGTTGTAAAGAAATCCCAGTGATGCTGGTTTGCTTCCAAGACCAATGACTGCCAACCCTCTGTTGGGGCTGAAGGAGTTGGCGGGGCTTGGCGGGGAGGGCAGTGAGGCATCAGTATTTTTTAAAAATCCCGAGTGATTCTAATGTGTAACCAAGGTTGAGAGCCACTTGCTAACTCGGGGACGCTCCCGAGCCTGGAGATGCACAGACCCCACGCTCACAGTTTGATTCATTCACTCTGGCCCAGGGCCGAGCCATCCAACGTGGTAGCCACTAGCCACGTGTGTCTCGAGCACCTGGAACGTGCGTGGCAGGTCCAAGTCGAGGTGTGCTGTTAGTACAAATACACACTGGATTTCTAGGACTTAGCATGAGGAGAGAACGTAAAATATCTCATTAATGGTTTGTAAAAACATTGGTTCCATGGTGAAATGGTATATTGTGTTAAAGAATACATTAGCTCTACCTATGTCTTTATGTTTTTTTAATGTTTCCTTAGAGAATTTTAAATTACATTATGTGGCTCACATTATATTTCTATTGGACAGTGCGTGTCTAGAGACTACCTAATTCAAAATGGTTTTTTGTTTTTGTTTTTGTTTTGTTTTGTTTTGTTTTTGCGGTTCGCAGGCCTCTCACTGCTGAGGCCTCTCCCGTTTCGGAGCACAGGCTCCGGACGCGCAGGCTCAGCGGCCATGGCTCACGGGCCCAGCTGCTCCGCGGCACGTGGGATCTTCCCGGACCGGGGCACGAACCCGTGTTTCCTGCATCAGCAGGCGGACTCTCAACCACTGCACCACCAGGGAAGCCCCAAAATGTATTTTCTATAGTTCTGTTTGTAACTTTGTTACCTCTGCTTTTTCATAATAATTTTCCTTAAATTGCACCTCATGGTTCCATTTATATAACATTCTTGAAATGACAAAAATAAAGAAATGGAAGAGCAACACGCAGGAACCTTGCGGTGTGGAATGTCCTGCATCTTGACTGCATCCCTGTCAATACCCTGGTTGTGCTATAATTTTGCAACATGTTACTATTGGGGGAAACTGGGTAAAGGGTACATGGGCACTCTCTGTATGATTTCTTACAACTGCATGTGAATCTACAACTTATCTAAAAAATACAAGTTTAATTAGAAAAAAACAATCTCACCTCCGAAACAGTATCTTTCATACTCTGTGTGAGAGTACTAACTGGTTTATCCTTCTGGAAAGCAATCTGGCAACATGCACTGAGCATTAAGCATTTCACTTCTCTTGGTCCCAACAAGTCTACTTCTGGGAATTGCCACTAAGGAAACAGACAAAAATACACAAAGATGTTGTCTGTAATAGCAAAATGCTAAAAACCACCAAAATGCTTTTCTGAAAGGAAGGTGTTATTTATATGAACTATGGTTTATCCACTCAATCTACCATGACATAGTCATTGTTGCAAAATGTTAAATGAAAAAAAAGTGAGACACAAAATATCAGTGGTTTGCTGATTTGTAAAAAAAAAAAAAAAAATCTGTTAATGTGGGATGATGAAAGCAAAAATATATGTAGTGGCTGTTTTGATCACAGGATTATGGGTGAATTTGTCTTTAAAAAATTTATTTATTTTACTTATTTTTATCTTTGGCTGCGTTGGGTCTTTGTTGCTGCACGCAGACTTTCTCTAGTTGCGGCGAGCAGGGCTCTTCGTTGCGGTGCGCGGGCTTGTCATTGCGGTCGCTTCTCTTGTTGCGGAGCACGGGCTCTAGGCACGTGCGCTTCAGTAGCTGTGGCACGTAGGCTCAGTAGTTGTGGCTCGCGGGCTCTAGAGCACAGGCTCAGTAGTTGTGGCGCACGGGCTTTGTTGCTCCGCGTCATGTGGGATCTTCCCGGACCAGGGCTCGAACCCGTATCCCCTGCATTGGCAGGCGGATTCTTAACCACTGCGTCACCAGGGAAGCCCAAATTTGTCTTTCTTTCTACTTTATTGTCCTTCTTCCCTGATTTTCTTGAATAAATGGCACCACATTTTCCCTTAAATGACATAATGATCTTTTCCCTTTTTAAATTAGCTGTCTTCCTGCCGCTAAGGGACAATGCCCCACCAGGGCAGGAGGCGGGTGGCTGACCTGCCCCCTGCTGGCTGACCGTGCGCTGCATCCTGCGGCACCGAGAAGTGGAAACACGGCTGGGACAGACCAATTATGGGCAGATTTAGGGCCCACTTCCTGCCTCAAAGCCTCTCAGAGAATCATGGCCTGTTAAGAGGATAGGAAGAAGAGTCTGAAACTTCAGAGCTTCTGTGAACTCCGGCAAGATACTTAAGCTTTCTCAGCCTCATTCAGTAACGACATAAAATGGTGACAACAATATAACGCTTGTAAGTGGGGTGACTGAGAAATGAAATGGTGCAGGAGCACAGTGACCTAGGCGATGGGTTTTATTTGACTACATAATGCCGAATTCTTTTCCAAAGCAGGTGTACCAAGTTACACTCCCACCTGCAGTGTGTAAGGGCTCTCATAGCTTCGTATTCTCAGCAACATTTGGTATTGTCAGATTTCTTAATTTTTGTCAGTCCCAGTGGGAATAAAATGGAATCTCATTGTCAAATTAACTTACATTTCCATGATGACTAATGATATGCAGTATCTGTTCATGTCTAGCCACAGTCCTGTTCCCATTTCTATGAAATGTCTGCTCGTGTCTTTTTCCCATTTATTTTTCTATTGAGTTCTTCATCTTTTTCCTTATTAATTTACAGGAGCTCTTGAAAGAGTCCGGATACTGATCCTTTGTCATATTTATATGCTAAGACACTTTCTCACAGTCTGAAGCTTTTCTTTTCATTTTCTTTATGGTATCTTCTGAGAGGTCCTTAAATATATTCAAACATACTATTATTCATTTTGGTATGATGAGCTTGTATTTAGCAGCTGTGCTGAACAAAACTTCCCCTGGATTTTCTATAAAATGAATGATCATATAGTTTGTGAATATTAACAGTTTTGTAGTTTTTCATTCCAATTCTTATAGTTCCCACTTCTTTTTCTTATCTTGGTGTACCGTCAAGTAACTCTAGGACATAGAAGGGATGGTAGAGCCCTACTCAACTGATCTGGAAGAGAATGATTCTAACATTCTACCATCAAGTCAGATATTGTTGACAGTATAGCTTAGGATAAAGAAGTCCTCTTCTGTTGCTAGTTTTCTGCAAATTTTTTTTTTTTTTACAATCATACTGACTTTTATTATCTTTTCTACATTTTTGACATGTTTATTTTCCTCCTTTAACCTGTTAATGAGATAAATTACATGAATAGATTTCCTAGTGTTAAACTATTCTTGCATTATTAGCGTAAATCTTGCTTTTGTTGTGATATATATGTATGTATATATATACATGTGTGTATAACACATTTATATATAATATAGTTTAACATTATATTTATAACATTTGTATGTATATTCATAAATGAAATTGACCTATAATTTTCCCCCAAAGTCCTGTTTAGTTTTATCATCAAAATTATATTTGAAATACAATGAAAAACCATTACACAGATGCTAGAATGGCTAAAATTAAAAAGAGAGACAATACTAAGTGTTGACAAAGACCTGGAGCAACTGGAGCTCTCATGCATTGCTGGCGGGAATGCAAAATGCTGCCATTACTTTAGAAGTTCTTATAAAGTTAAACATGTCTTTGCCACACAACCCAGCAATTCCACTCCTAGGTGGGACTACCAGAGAAATGAAAACTATGGTCATGTAAAGGCTTTCATTTGAATATTCATAGAAGACTTATTCATAACAGCCCCAAACTAGAACCAACCCACTGTCCATAACTGGTGAATGGATGAACAAACCATGGTATATCCATACCATAGCAATAAAAAGGAATAAATTACTGATACACATGACACGGATGAATCTCAAAATGCATTATAAGCAAAAGAGTCCAGACACAAAAAACTACGTATTGTATGATTCCCTTTACATGAAATTGTAGAAAAGGTAAAACTATAGGGACAGAAAGCAGATCGGTGAGGGCAGGTCCTTGGTCATTTTAAACACACCGGACGAGCTTTACAGACTTTTTTGCATGGTTCTACGATCAAGTTCAAGTTCTACAGTTGAGATGCTGATGTCCTCATTTGCTGTCTGTGCTAACTCACCTCAAGGTAACCCACATCCTCGAGTGGTTTGTAGCTTCTATTGTGAGCTCATCTTCGGCAGGGCTTTTTTCCCTGTGGGAATCCTATGCACTCTGGGTCCTGGACAAGCCCTGGAAAGCAGTTTGGAATTTGATTCCGCTGGGTGAGTTAGGGGTTCTATCAGTCCAGGACCTATTTTTACATTAAATTTTAGCTCAGGACTTCTCCCCTTTGGGGGTGTTGTAAATTTAGACTTTGTGCCTATGGGTAGCTCAGTCTTTGCCCTTAGGTTCCTTGAAGGAAACATTTTCCCCCCTACCCAGAGCATCTGGACAGAGTTAATGTCCTGACAGCTTTCTTGCGCCGGAGGTTAGCAGCCTGTCCACAGAGAGGTCCCAGGGACAACCTCTGGCCTTGTCAGGGCCCAATGTCACATCTCCCTGTCCCTGGGTGGGCGTTAAGATTCTAGACTTGAGTTACTATGACCATATCTGGGTCCAATAGCCCCAGTCCTCCTCGGTGTCAGTTTACATGCTCAAGACTCTGAGTGTGAGTTCCTTGAAGACATCTGTCTTTCTTATGAGTCAACTATGTATTTAAAACTCTTCCTAAGTACTGGTCGTTGGATGGGTGTGTGTTAGCTGAGCTAGCTCTGTTGCCAAAACTGGAAGTCTCTAATTCGGTACCTGCTTTTCATGCCTCCTGCTCTCCTGGGGTTGGGGGCGGGGGGCGGCCACCAGAGAGCTCTCACATGCCCACCCAGCATTACGGAGCCAGGGAGAGGAGGGAAGACGGTTTCTTCCTACTTTTCTGAATTTCCCAGTGTGCTGTAACAAGCACAAATTATTTTTCCAATTGGAATGTGTGTGTATGTGTGTGTGTAAACTTTCATTTAAAAGTTAGCAAAGGATGACCTATATATAAAGGAGAATACATTTTAAACCAGAGCAACCTCCTGGCAGAGGGGGGCTGGCAATGACTTCCCCACCCTCATCCCCAAAGATGGCCTTCCCTGCTCCTTCCTGGGGCATGATCCAGCCTGCCTCAGGCTTTTGCACTGTTCTATTTTTGTTTTCATTATTTAACTGTGTCCCAAATACACCGCCTAAGTGGAGTGCTTGGTTCCACAGCTTAATGGTCCTTAATGACCTCCGCCTGCAAATGCCCCAGTCATACTGCGCGCAGCAGGCCATCAACGGGGCCCTGGGCCATCTTCCCGAGGTCAAGTTTAGTCCAAGGCTGAAGACCATGGAGAGGGCTGGGGCTGCCCAGGGGAGACCCAGGAGGGGGTGAAGCGGGTGGCACACGCAGGAAGGGGACAGTGCTGGGGACGGAGCGTGCAGACGTGCGGGCAGCGTCCGCCTGCAGCTTGCCTTCAGGAGCTGAGGGGCTTGTAGGGCTGGAGGCCGGCTGTCCATCACCTCGTTCTCGCAGCCCTCCTGGCTGGCTTAGGATTCGCAGCTCAGCTCCTGGCCCGACTGGCTAGGAGCCGCACTGAGAACCACCTTTTGGAGGACTGAGGGGTTTGAATTCTTCCTCATCTCCTTTCTTAATTATTTAATTGCTAGACCTTTCTGGTGATCTCAACGGTATCTTCTAACCATCCGACCCCACAAAGGTTACACACTCGGGAGCCTGGAACACAACCGGGTGTGACGTTGACCCCCCGGCATTAAAGATGTTTTACTAAATGCTTTCATACGAGGTTGGGACCTCATTAGCTCCCTCCATCAAGCAGAGGAAGACGCTATTACGGATGGTGTGATCCATTCTGCAAGTGAGAAGACAGGCTGTGAGAGGCGTCCTGCCCAGGGAGGCTGGGTCAGGACATGAACTTGTGCCTTCTGGGGTTCAGGTCTCTGTCTGCGTTCACCCTGTTCTCCCCACAAAGAGGCAAGATGCTCTTCCCAGGCAGACCCAGTGCGAGCCCCAGGATGCGGGGTCAGGGGGCAGGCTGAGCTGAGCCAGGCCGGGTCAGCCCCTCCCTGGGGTGGGTGTGGCCCAGTCGGGAGGCAGGGGGCCTGAGGCTGCTCTCCCCCTGCCCCCTGCCCCCCGCCCCGGACTGGCTTCAGCCCCCTCCGCGGCCCTGCCCACGTCCAGTGCGCTGTCCCGGGGCCCTCAGATGATGAGCGGTCCTCATCCTTCCCACAACAAGACATGCATCAGGAGGGAGACAGACGTTCCAATCTGGAGGGCAGGGAGAGGAAGGGGAGGAAATCAATAACCAAGAATGATGTCTCCATGTTGTGCCTCCCACGCTCCATTTCCCTCGGCAAAGGCAGGACGCGAAGAAAATGGCGGCAGCTTGATACTAATTGATCCTGACGTAGGGTGAACCCGGGGTGCTCCCTTAATGGCCAGCCGTCGCCGGCTGGCACTTGGGTTGAAATGGGCTCTCCGTCAACACGCACGGGCCACCCGCATATCCGAGTTGGACACCCTGGCCTTCCCTCTGCTCCCAGCAGTCTGACGCAAGTCACCAGCTGGCTGGGCTCATCAGGGAAAGGGCCGAAGACCCGAAGCGGCGTCTCCCAAACCCATCTTTCCTGCAGACATAAAAATGCCTGCCTCGGGCTCAAACGCCTTCAGAGCTGAGCCGAAATCCAAGTGGTACAAATAGCACCGTCAGCCGGTAACACTTCAGTCTGAATCGGCACAGCCTTGTCCTCAATGGGGCCAGTCACAGGGTCTGAGGAGTGCAGGAGGTGACCCACGCAGAGGGCCCAGCCCACACCTGGCCCTGTCGTGAGCTGCTCTTACAGCCAAGCTCTGGCCTTGGCCCTCTGGCCCCCAACCTGTCTGGCATCAACTGTTTTGCCAACTGTGCGCTCTCACCTGGACCTTTCAGTTGACCCCGCAGGCCTTCCACCTTCTCATCTGGGGATCTGAGAGAATACTTCCTGGTACAGGTGCTACGATGATGAAACATGGCAGCTGCCCCCTGAAGCTTCTGGAAGTTTCCCGTTGGGGGGAGGGCATAGGGGTGCCTGGAGGTCCGGAGCAATGGGCCGTAGGAAGGTTTCAGGGAGGCAGCTGAAGGTGCAGAAGGTAGAGTGGGTCCCACATGCCTACGATGTGGCTCTCAGAGCTGGGGCTCAGAGGGGGTGCCAGGCCCAGCCTCTACCCTCACCGAACCGAGTCCAGTGCTACTAAGCCCACAGCCTGGGGCCCTTTTCTTTGCAACCCCGGGGGGCAATCACTGCCCCCAGAGCAAAGGAAGCAGGAGAGGTGGTGACTCAGAGGGGTCGTCCCTTTCTGCCACCCTTCTGAGTCACCAGATGGGGGAGGGGGAGGGGAGGAGGAGGGGAGGGGAAGGAGGAGGAGGGAGGGGAGCGTTTAGCTTCCCTCGACCTCCCTCCCGAGATCTGGGCTTTGACCAGGTGGCAGCGCTGCAGCTCAGTGAACGGATGCAGGAATCCAGAAGAGGAGCCTGTGGCTGGGGACATGGGAGGCTGCTGTCCGCGCCCTGGCTTCCTGGGGGCACGAGTGCTCGGACGGGGAGGGGGCACGAGGGGACGCAGGATGACACACGCCTCCCTACAGCACCCCTCCCCAGAGAAACCGAGGCCCAGCGAGGTTCCGGGACTAGCCCAAGGCCACATACAGCTAGTAAGTGACTGAGCTGGGATCTGAACCCACTTCTGTGTGGCTCCAAAGTCCCCGTTTTAGTGTAAGACAGCAGAGCGCGCACCACTCAAGTTCATGTCCCCGGGCTAACCCCACACTGCCTAACCCTTCTGGGCTTGGAAATGTGAGGTACGGAAACAATGCTCACCTTAGAGGACGGCTGGGAATGCACGTGGCAAAATGCCTGGGCTGGTGTTTGCGCCCAGCGGGCAGCGAGTAGTCTCTGGGGCTCCTGTACACTCAGAGACAAAGCTGACGGCCTTGCGGTGGCCTCGCGGCCCAGGGGAGACTATCCGACTGCTCCCCGCCTCCCCACTCCATCTCCTCCGTGCGCTTTCTCTTCCTGCTGCTTGGAAGGCGCCTCTGCCCCAGGGCCCCTCACCAGCGGGCCTTGTCCGCGCGCCCCTGGAAGATGGCATGGCCTCCTCACCCCAGCACACTCTCACCCCGCCCTCCTTGCCTTCCTCTCTAGCGTTTGCCCCACGCAGCCTGCTGGATGTGCTCCTTCTTTAGCGCACATGGTGTTCGTCCCCCTCTTTAGAACGTTTGCTTCTAAGGGAACAGGATGGGATTCTGTCCATTTTGTTTGTAGCTGTAGCCCCAGCGGCTGTCAGCAGTGGGTGATGCTGGCTCCCGGGGGACAGCTTTGGATGTCACAAAGGGAGGAGGGTGCTCGTGGTACTTAGTGGGTAGAGGCCGGGCATGCTTCTCAACACCCTGCAGTGCACGGGAACCGTCATCCTCCCAAAAGAATACTCTGGCCCCAAACGCCAATAGTGCCACAGTTGTATCCCCATTACTGACAACAGTGGCCAGCCCGTACACAGTAGGTGCTCAATGAATGACTGATGACGAATGAAGAGCTACTATCACCCTTGTCGCCGCCACTTGTTATTACTTAAGAACAGAAACTGTTGAGAATAATCTTTAAGAATGGCCATCAGGGGACTGCCCTGGTGGCGGAGTGGTTAAGAATCTGCCTGCCAGTGCAGGGGACACGGGTTCGAGCCCTGGTCCGGGAAGATCCCACATGCCGCAGAGCAACTAAGCCCGTGCGCCACAACTACTGAAGCCCGCACGCCTAGAGCCCGTGCTCCGCAACAAGAGAAGCCACCACAAGGAGAAGCCCGTGCACCACAATGAAGAGTAGCCCCTGCTCGATGCAACTAGAGAAAGCCCGCGCGCAGCAACAAGACCCAACGCAGCCAAAATAAAATAAATAAAATACATTTATAAATAAATAAATTTATTAAAAAGAAAAGAAAAAGAATGGCCATCAGGTTGTCCTGGGGAGCCGTAACTTCTTGGCTATGGCTTGAGCTCTGCCCTCAGCAGCACCCGGAACGGGCTGCAAACTGGTCCCTGCTGGGCCATCATCAGGCGGGACCAGTCCATGGCTCAGGCCCCCTGAGGGCCCACGCGATGCTGGCCCGCCCCTCCCGCGGCGGGCCGGCTGGCGCTCCTCAAGCCCACGCCCGCCAACACCGGCCCCCACGCCGGGAGGCTCAGGGTTGCGTGCCCAGCCGGGCCTGGGGCCGCCTCCACGAGCCTTTTAGGTGACCCCAGACGAACCCTGCACCCCCAGGCCTTCTGAGTGAATTATGCTCTTTTGCTCTTTTCGAGATAAGGCCATAGGAGGGTGTGGGGATGTGTGAGGGGCCACAGGTGTTGGACCCTCCCCGGCCCAGCTCGGCCCAGCCTCTTGCCTACCTGACAAATTACCCCTGACACTTTTAAATGGCCAGTGCGGCTCTCCCAGGCTCTCCCAATGCAAAGAGCACCACCTAGAATACAGAATACATCACACACCACGTGGCCGTGCTCTCACAGGGAAGGGAGGGCAGCGTGAAAAGGAAGGCGCTGGCTCTGCCCCAGTCACAGGACTGGAGGCTTCTATCGGCTCCCTCAGCAGGCCACCCAGCCCACAGTCCCGCTGAGAATTCCCACTGAGGTTCACAGCTTTCCCTGCCTGCCGCCCGCCCCCGCCCCATCTCCCCAAGCCCTTCCTTCTCCTGAGGGGCCTCCTTGGGCTCACCGCTGGGCCTTTCTCTGCAGAACCCAGAGGCTGGCACATCACCTTCCTCTCCTACTCTCCCCACTTTCTCTTTCCTCCCCCCTCTCTCTCCCCTTGCAGGTCCTCAAAGCTTTTAAACAAGTCACCGATGCTAAGGTTTAGTAGCTGACTTATTAACTGGGTACAAGGCCATAGACAAAGGAATGAGTCTCTAATGGTGGAGCGTTAGGCAGCAGACTGCTCGGTTTGGGGGAACAGGATGATATTTGGTGAGCAGGGGTTTTCATGGTATCCCTGAGGTCACGTGTAGCTGGCCCCGATTCTGCCAGGAGGAAGGCTGACCCCAAACCCAGGATGGACTGAAGGAGCAGGTGTGTGCCCAGTGACCACCCAGAATGAGCCAGGACGCCGTGCAGAGCAGGCCCAGGGCACCAAGGGCTAGAAGGTAGGGCTTGGTGGAGACTGGATTCCAACTCTCCCAGCTGCCTTCTGGGCACCAGAGCGCAATCTGTGAGCTACCTGATCAAAGACTCCCACCCCTGCCCCAGCTCTAGGATGGCATGCGGCGTCTTGGCGGCACAGGGCCCTTTCAATGCAACATCCAAGAATCAGGCCGTGGCTGCAGGAAGCAGAGGCGACTGGCCCTGGTCATCTGCTACGAGCCCAACACTGACACCTGTGTCCTTGCTTTGCACACGCCCCTGGCCCTGTTGTACAGAGGAGGAAGCTGAGCCTCCAAGACTCAGCCAAGGTCCAACGGTCAGAGAGCCGGCTGCGGCTGGAGCCCGTGTTTTCCACCATGACCTAAGGTGGCCTCCTCAGGTCAAGTGTGAACAATTCAGGCAACCTCCCCCTGCATCCCCTCCCCCAACCCAAGTCACGGAATCCCACCACACAGCCTGAGCATGGCCAAGGTCTCAAAG
This sequence comes from Phocoena phocoena, assembly GCF_963924675.1. NCBI lineage: Eukaryota > Metazoa > Chordata > Mammalia > Artiodactyla > Phocoenidae > Phocoena > Phocoena phocoena. The sequence goes on from NC_089237.1 coordinate 493,236, forward strand.
CCTGCTGCCAGCTGGGGCGTGGGTGCATGCAGCCCACCAGGGGGCCAGGCATCTCACAGCCCGGATGCATGTGCACAGGGCAGCCCTGGCTGCACCCCGCCCCCGGGGGCATCCACCGAGCTCCACACGTGAGAGGGAGGCTGAAGCGTGTCGGGGGGTGTCTCAGGCACAGCTACAAGTTCCACCCTTTCTAAGCACCCTGGGGACCTGGCGCTGTGACGAGATGTCCCCAGCTACCTCAAGCTGCCGAGTCAGCAGAGAAGCGAGGCAGAGCTAGCGCTTCTCAGGTGGGCGGGGGTCTCTGGAGGGAGCGCTGGCTGTCGGGTCAGCGGAGGTTGCTACCGACCCCACGCCCATGGTCCTGGGACGTCCTGGAGCCAGGACATCAGATCCGAGCCGAAGTCCCCCAGTGCCCACCTGCAGGGCAGTCCAGGCTGTTAATTCATCAGACCCTGGGGATGTGGAGGTGAGGGAGGGGGCCTGAGTGGGCCGGGAGGCAGGCCCCATCTGTGATCCCTGGGGAGCAGCTGCCAGCACTGGCGACAGCTGGAGCGTGACTTCTGTCCAACTGAGACAGGCCTCCACTTGGGGACCCTCTCCCGGGTCCTGCTCTTGCCCAGTCACTGATAATTCAGTGCAAAGTGGGTAAATCCTTTCCTTAACGAAAGTCCTCAACCATGAAAAGGGCCACCCGTGTGTCTGGCAGGCCCCAGGGGGCAGACGAGAGCCCGTGGCCCCAGCCTGCTCACAGGCACCCCGGTCAGCACCGGAGGGGCTCAGAATGTGAGCCTCCCCCCCAAGCCAGGTCCCAGGGAATCATCTCTTCAGTCCTAGGAAGAGGCAGTCTGACTTCATTTAACAATTTTTAGCACACTGCATCTTCGAGGGCAAAGCGACAGGTCAAGTAATTAAAGTGGGGGGGGGGGCTCTGGCGCGACTGGGGAACTATCCTGGTGTGTGCCTGGGGGGCTGCCGTCGCACACTCTGCGTCTGCCTGCAGGTTCCCCAGCGCCTCCCCGCGTCTCCCCCGACCCCCCCGCCGCCCCCGTGGCCTCCGGCAGGGACACTTCCTCCCAACCCAGCCGGACCAAGCATCCCCACCAGTCCCACCAGCCCCGCGGCCAGGCGGGGGCCGTCCCGGGGCAGGCGGACCCGCGGGGCTGTCTGACCGCTGGGGGAGGGAGGCCACCCAGCAGGCTGCGGTAAGCGGGGAATTCGACCCGCGTAGACGGACAGCCCAGCTCGACAGGTTGGGGTGGGCTTCCCCGCCCGCACGATCCGGCTAATGGCCGCCGGCGCTCTTCGAGTTTGCCGTGGGAGTCCGCCCTCAGCTTCGGGGTGGGCAGCTCAGCAGCGTCCGCAGAGAGGGGGCGTCATCACCCCCCTCACATCCCCGAGACAGACAGACAGACGCGCACACGCACGCGCACACGCACTCCCCCACCCCGCCCCTTCCTCTCCGCGCCCGCCCGGGATGCGCGCACGCGGGGACTGTGGCCCCCGCCCCGCGGTAAGGGGGCAGCGGGCGCGGCGGCGGCTCGGGCTCGCGGGGAGCTTGTCCCTTGCGGGGCCCACGCGGGGACAGCCGGTCTCCCCCGGTCTTCCCGGCTCCTACCTCGCTGGAGCGGCAGCGGCCCCCGGCCCTGGTCGAGCGTCCCTCGCAGGCTCCGCGCGGGGCAGGAGGCACCGAGCGAGACTCCGGGGCGCCCGCCCCGTCCGCGCGCACGAACCGCCCGGCACCAGTGGCCGCGGCCGCCGTTCGAGCCGCGGCGGGGAGTGGGCGGGGCCGGGGCGGGGCCTCACCCCCCCACACCTCCACTGCGAGCCGTCGGCGGGCTTGGGGACCCTGAGGACACTGGGTCTCCTCGGGAGGTGCGCACGTCTGGGGAAGCACCTTCGCGGGGTTTGCAGGTGGCTAGTCGCGGGCTGGGGTCTCGAGGAGAGGAGTTCGGGGGCCACGTAGAGCTTGGCCGAGCCCTCCCGGACTTGAGTCAGATTTCCCTTCAGATTTCAGCTGCTGCTTCTGCTGTTTAACCAGCATCATCACTCATCGTCAAAACAACACAACTCCACCGCCGGCTGGTATGTATTGATCCCTGTGCACTAGGCACGGTTCAAAGCGCTTTGCTCCCATGGAATCCTCCCTCCCAACAACCCCATTGTACGGATGAGAAAACTGAGGCCCGGAGTCCCGAAGCGATGTGCCTGAGGACACGCGGTGTAGCTCAGTCTGCCTGGCTCCCGGATCTGTGCTTTCTTTCTGTGTGGCCTTAAGCACACCCCTCGGAAGCATAGAGTGGAAATACATGTGCAATAATGATAGCAACCAATGTTTTTTATTTCTTCTTTCTTCCGCTTATATGTCTTCTTTATTCTCTGGGCTCCGGACCCCCAGTAGGTGCTCAATAAATATTTGTTAATCAGTGACTTGTTTGAAAGCTGCAGCTGGAGCCTGGTTGGGTGGTTCAACCCAACAGTTAACTCTTTCTGGCCTGAATCCTTGCCCATCTTCGTTTCTGTGACGACGGCCTGACCGGCACCCTTGTCCAAGACGTTCGTGTGACTTGCTTACGGAACAGCAGCTTCTGCCCTCTGCTCTGACAGGTAAGGGTCACCCTGCAAGGAGGAGCCTCCAGGAGGTGAGCTTGGCCAGCCAGGCCATGGGAACCCTTCCATTGGAAGGTCTGTAGTCTCTGCAGACCGTGACGTGGTCAAATACCTGGGATGTGCATGTGTTTGAGGGCAGAAGTAGGCTTCCGAAGAATGAGACACCATCAGTGAACGTATTTGCTGAAAACTGTAAGGCAGCAGTGCAGCAGGAGCCTGTATGCTTCTAAGATCTCCTGACCGGGGCGTCACAGGACGTTGTCACCTGTGAACGGGGTCATGTGGAGTTGAAACCACTGAAGGTTTATGGGGAGGACACACCAGGTTTCTATTCACAGCACTTTAGGCCTGAAAACTTCCCAGCTTTCTCTCTCTTCTCTCGCCTTCCCCAGGAGTGTTCCTCTCCACGTCCCAGGGTGCCCTGATGGAGAGGCCTCTCACCCCGTTGAAGGCGTCCACATCTCTCGACTGGGACCGAGTCCCACGTCTCTCAGACTCCCAGACCCCACCACCCCCAAACTCTTCCAAATGTGTACCTCCTTCTGCTTGGCTTGGCTTCTTTGCCACATGGAAAACTCCTATAGGTCCTTCAAAACGTTGCTCAATTTGCTCCCTCTGACCCAGTACACATAATTTCTTCCTTCCCTCATCTGGGCCCAGGAGCCTCTTGACTAGCTCTTTCCCACTTAGCAATGGTGAGTTTATTGTCAGTCTCCCCAGCTGTGCTTGTGAGCTCCTTGAAGGCAGGGGTGTTGCACACAGTAGGTGCACAGTTGATGTACTGTTGAATGACTGAATCTAAGCAGGATGCATTTCCCCAAGACCGAGGTTTGTCAGATCAAGGGGAAAACCACTCACCAGAGCAACTGAACTGGATCAGTGATATGAAAAGATGAAAACTGGGCAGAGCAGCCAGGAGCTGTGCCTCTCTCAGGGGCTGCATTTAATGTTCCCAGCAAAGGCCAGAGATGCTGCCCTGGGATCTGTGTCCTACAGGGTCAGCTCTGCTGGACGGCAGCAATGTCTTCAGGCAACAGAAGAGTGGGTATTAGGGTTGGGGGCGAGCAGGCTGCCTGAAGGTGGGTATGAAGGAAGGGGTAGCTGGGGCATGGGGTGTCCTCCTTCGTGGGCCGATTGAGGGTTGCTAGAATGCCCACTTGCTCCCCAGACTGGGCCCCTCTTTCATCTGATGATGCTGTTCTCCAGGGTGAAGGAAGAGACCCATTGCCCACCGAAGGCATCCTTCAGAAGGACCGTCGGGCTCCGGGGGTGTTCACAGCCTCTCCCCTAGTCATGCTGCCCGAGGCAAGTGGGGAGGCCTCACAAGCTGGGTGGTTGAGAGGAAGGGGATTTGGATCAGATGGATCGGAATTCAACCTGATTCTGCCCCTAACTAGCTGTGCGACTTGGACAAGTTACCTGACCTCTCTGAGATTCGCTTTACCGCCCTCTAACCAGGGCTGATTTCATGGCTATGTGACTTGTACACTCACCCAGAACCTGCTCTTAGGCTTGGTTGGTCTAATGATCTGCTTTGGCGGTCTTAAAATTTTTAATCATTTTGAACAAGGGACCGCATTTTCATTTTGCACCGGACCCCACAAGTTATGGAGCTGGTGATGACATCCCCCGACACACGCTTCATTGGGATAATGTTTGCACAAACGTCTAACAGCCGGCTCGCAGCAGAAGTTAGTGTCCCTTCCTCTGATCTGGGCTTGAAGAGGAAGAGGTCGCCAGGTGGACAGAGGGACAGGAAGGCAGTTTCAGGCAGAAAGGCCGGCCCAGGCAAAGGTAGGAGGACACCAGTTGCGTTCAGGGAAAGGCCGGCCGTCTGGGGCGGGCGGGGTGGAGGGCTGCGGGAGACACACCTCAGGACGCGCGGTGCGGACAGAGTGAAAGGCCTTCTGGTTCCTTTCAGGAGCTCGGGCCTCAGGCCTGGGGGCCCGTGAGGGGCAGGGTGGGCCCTAGACACCAGCATGCTGAGCGGAAGGCTGCTCCCATCGTGTCGATCTGATGAGACAGGCAGTGGAGGGCGTGGGCGGGAGCCCTGCTTCGAGCTGCCCGCGCGCTCGCTGTCGACTTGATGGGGAAATTCTGTAGGTGTTTGTTAAGCCCAGCAGTTGCGCTTGGGGACCTGGGGACTCTGGGCCTGATGAATAATGGAGCAGCCCTTCCTCTCTGGGCCTCTTTCTCGCTTTTCAACAATTCATGCATTCCCGTGGTTGAAGCGTTGCATAAAACCTCAGCTTTTTCTGAATCCGAGGCCAAGCTCGGCGAATCCGACGCCTGCATGCCTGAGGTCTTAATTAGAAACATACACGGGAGCGCACTCAGCCCACGTGCCCTGTGCTCCTATCAAGGAAAATGCCCCGTTACCTCCCGAGGAGGCGTGAAGGTCGGGCCAGGCCCCCTGGAGGTGGAGGGGAGGCTAGCTGCCCCGGTGGGTGCAGGGCTGGGAAGGTCCACGGAAGGTGCGCCCCGCCCAGGGTAGGAGACTGACGCTCAGCACCCTTCGACGTCAGGCCTGTTCAGGGGACCTACTCCTGCTGACGGAATATGAGGAGAAGTGACATGTGTCACTGCCAGGTGGAGGCCTTAGGGGCCACCGAACACTTTGCCATATTCCATTTCCCCCGCCTTTGGGACTGTGGAGAGGCAAGTCAGGATGGAGCTTCTGTCGCTCCGAACCTCCAGGTGACTGAGGAGCAGAGCGCCCCCTGCCGACCTCTAATGGACACACAGCCTGAGCAAGAAAAAACTTTCTTGTGAAGCCGCTTGGGTGGAAGGGTAGCTCGCCGCGGCCGCGGAGCTTGGCCTCGCCTGATTCGGCTCCCCTGCCCGCCGGCCCTTTCTTGCACCTTCTAGCACCCACTGCCCATTCGTTCAGCAGCGCGTGGGCTGCAGTCTCCGTGCAGTGAGCAGATGGGCTGGGGAAACCCTGAGCCCCAGGTCTCCGTGGCTGCCAGCGCTGATGTGGGAGGACGGGTAACAGAGAGAGGGGGGCACCTTCGAAGGTGTCGGGATGGAGATCAGGGTTTCCCAGCAGATCCAGATCAGGTTCGAAATGGGCACGACCTCAGGGCCTGCGGGGCCTCTGTGTATGTGTGTGTATCAGAGGGAGGGAGGGGGGAGGCCCAGGGAAGAGAGAAGAGGGCCTCGAGGGGGTGGGTGTGTGTGTGGGCAGGACCGGGCAAGGCCGGGGAGAGGAGACCTGCGCTCAAGGGAGCGGTGCTTCTATGGCGCGTTGGCCGGTGATAGTAACATTAGTGCCTGCTACCTGCCGCAGTCTGCCGGGTGCTGGCACACACTGGCACTTTGGGTTCTCACAACGACCCTCTGAGCCGGGACACCAGTACCCTCCATTCCAGATGAGAAGGCTTAAAGAAGCAATTTGCCCTGGAAATGGCAAAATGATAGCGCTGGAGGGAGCATGGCACATTCAGGATCCATCCTCGCGGGCATCACCCACGCCGTGAGTGGGTACAGCACACTGCGTCCTCAGGCTGGCCGTCAGGGCCCAGGCACGCGGGATCTGGTCTCAGCAGGGAGCTCTTTGGGACCCACGTGTTCGGGATGACTGGGCCAACAGGGAAGCCTAGGGACACAGGGCCACTGGCCGCAAGAATATTCAGGGCCCAAGAGACACTGGGCTTCAAGAAGCAGGAGACCGATTCTCTGCTCTGCCTCAAGGAGGGTGCCAGGTGGCTCAGCGATGCTCCCTGGAGAGCTGGTGGGCGGGGCCCTACAGGGGGGCTGGGCTTGCGGATGTGCTAGCCCACCAGGTGACGTCGCTGACTCCCCTGCTGTTTTCTCAGCCGTGGGTTCAGGCCTGTGAGTTTCCCTATTTTCCTCCTGGACTTGACTTTGCTGGTGGGGGAGGGGTTGACGGGACCGCGGGTCCACCCCCCTGTCCCTCATTCCTCCAGACCTCACTCACCCCTCCTTTGTGGTCGCCCCTGTCGTTCAGTCTCTGCTGTTTTCTCGGCCCGCCCCCTCCTCCCCCGCAGCCCGCTAAGTGGCTCGGCAGGTTTCCCAACGTGGCTGGCCAAGAACTGAGTCCTTTTCTTAGCAGGACGTGCTCTCTCCTCCTCTGGATGCCGCAGGGCGTGGAACCTGGGAGCGGTCCCGCCGCTGCGCATGTCCTTGCCGGGTGACCGAGCAGCCACTGTGTTCCCCCCACTGGCCGTTCTCCAAGCTGCCCTCCCCGTCCCCCAGGACCAACTGTTCAGCCTCTGCTCTCATAATTTGTCCCCTTGGCAACTGGATGATTGCTTATAAAACAGTTCCAAGGGCAGGGCAGCCCGTCAACCAAATGAAGACTCTTCTCCATTCCGACTGCAGACAAAGTTGCCGGTGCTCGAGAAACGGCGCTGAAATGAGGGCCCTGGACGTGGCTGAATACGGCAGGGCGGGAAGACAGGAGCGGGGGAGGTCTTGGCAGGAAAGGTCTGAAGGTGGCCTGGAAGATGATGGCCTCGTGGGGACAGCTCCCTGCGGGGCTCAGGAAGCAGGTGGCTGGAGGAGGGTCTTTGCAAAAGGTGATGATTGCAGCCGGGTCATCTGAGACTTTTTCTTGCTCTCTGCTGATCCCGGGAAACTCTCTGCCTGGTGACTCATGCTCTTGGGCCTCAGGGAGACACCAATCCTATGTGAAAAGTTAATCCACGCCAACATCAGTGTGGACACACGTGGGCTAAGTGTTAAATAGGCCAGGTGGCATAGGCCCAGGTCCTTAGAGACTGTCCAAACGTCCCCTCCATAAGAAGAAGACCGACGACAGTGGTTATAAGCCCAGCGAGCTGGTCAGCGCTCCAAGGGCAGGGGGACAGCTCAGCTAACTGGGCAGCTGCAGGGTGGGTGAGGGAGCCCGTAACAAAGGGCAAGAACCCCGAGGGTGGAAGGGGTGGTGGGGAGAAGGGGGCCAGGAAAGGAGAGCGTGGCCATGGACTTCAGACAGAGGTCAGGACCAGGTTCCTGAGAGGGCAGAAAGCAGCATTTTGTACAGCTATTTCCCAGCTTTGAAGGTGATGGAACAAACTTTGAAAGGTAGGAGTGAGGGTGGTTTTCTAAGCAGGCAGCATCTGGGAAGGAAGCACAGAGGAGCCAGTCGGGGTGGGGGGGCACGTGCTGATGCCCCCCCCCCCCACCGACCCACTCCCCCTGCAGCCGTGAGTGACCGTCCTGCAGCCCCGGGTCTGCTCCCATCCCGGACTGATGGTCAGGCCCCTCCCTCAGGCAGTGATTAAAGCTCGAGAAGGGGACCACTTTTGGTGGGGTGATCTGACTGCAGATATCAAAAGCATTGAAATTGTTAGCAGCCTCTGACCTCGTAATCCCTCTTCTCTGACCCCAGTGATCAATGTTCATCACAGCCTTATTTATGACGGACGTGAATAGGAAACTCCCTCAACACCTGCTGTTCAGGAATCCATTGGGGGAGCGTATGCTACATATCCCAAGAACAGAGTATTATAGAGCCATTAAAAATCAAGTTTTTAATTTAAGGATACAGAAAATGCTCATAGTATCTAAATATTATTTACTATATATATATACATGTATTTATTAGATAGCTAAGTAAAAATCAGGACACAAGAATATTTATGTAATATGATCCACTTTGTGAAAAACTAAAATTATACGTGTGTACAAGTGAAAAATAAAAAGGTCTACAAGGAAATATACCAAAGTGTGCACAGTTGTTAGCCCCTGGGGAAAGATTATGGGTGATAATTATATTCTCCATTGTTTTCTATATTGTTTAAAATTTTCTCACTATGAATATATGTATATGAATACTATAATCAGAAAAAATAACATTCATTATTATTTTAAATGAAGGTAAAATATACATAAGACGTACCATTTTAACCATTTTTAAACGTATAGTTCATTGGCATTCAGTACATTTACGTTTCTGGGCAACCATCACCATCCAAAAAAATAACATTTTTAACTTGAAGTTTTCTGTACAGATTGAAGGAGAGGGCTGGAAGCTAGAATTTTCAAATTTCCACATGAACACATCTCTCAGCAATTTCCCGAAATTGACTCAAGCATAAACTAGGGTCTGCTCCACAGAAACATTGAAACTGACTGTATCATCAGGATTGTTTTAGTTGCAAGTGACAGAAAATCAGGAAAGGGAATTAATTGACTTATGTAGCCGGCATCCGGGCTTAGAGAGGATGGTGCGGACAGGTCCTCGGAGGAAAACCTGGGAACAGATCCCGGAAGAAGGAAGGGTGCTTTTCACCGAATCAGCAGATGCTCGCCACACAGAGGTTAGGGAAACATCCTCCCATCATGCACCAGCCCGGCCCCTGCCGAGGCTGGTATCGCTGTGACACTGACGTTTCTCAATTGAGAAGCTTTTTTATGGAGATGAAATTCACATGACATAAAATAAACCATTTTTAAAGTGAACGGTTCAGTGCATGTAGGTAGTACATTCACATTGTTGTAAAATCGCCACCTCTATCTAGTTCCAAAACACTTCCATCACCTGACAAGGACACCCTGGACCCACTAAGCGGTTAGTTCTCACTCCCCCTACCCCCAACCCCTGGCTGCCACCAACTGCTTTCTGTTTCTATAGAGTTACCTATCTGGATATCTGATACAAATGGAATCTTACAATATATAGCCCTTTGTGTCCGGTTTCGTACACTTAGTGTAATGTTCTCAAGCCTCATCCACACTGTAGCATGTGTCAACACTTCATTCCTTTTTATGGGAACGTTCTGTCGTATCACAATTTGTTTATCCACTTACCCGCCGATGGATATGTGAGTTGTTCCACCTTTTGGCTACTGGGAATAGTGTGACTATGAACATGTGTGTACATGTATTTGTTTGGACACCTGTTTTCAATTCTATCGGGTACACACCTAGGAGTTGAATTGCTATATCATAGAATAATTCTCTGTGTAACTTTGTGAGGAACTGACAGAATTTTCCACAGCGGCTAAACTGTTTTACATTCCCATCAGCGATGGACAAAGGTTCCAATTTCTCCACATCCTTGCTAACACTTGTTATTTTCCTTTTAAAAATTATTATTAATTATTATTATACCATAGCCCTCCTAGTGGGTGAGAAGCGTGACACTGATTTCCAGGATAAGGGGTCTGAGGATGTGGGTAGCGAAGGTGAGAATCAGAGTCTGGAATGGGCAGAGCTGGTCCCAGAAACCCTAGCAATGATGCTTGTCCAGAGGCTCTGGCTGTCCTTTCAGAGTAAGCGAAGGTCTGTAGGATTCACCTGGGCTTGGCTCTAGGAAGTGGGACTCCTTCTGGGCATGACAAATTGGTCTCTCAAAAAAAAAAAGGACCTGCTTCAGGTTATCTGGAAGCCTCTAGCTTCTGGAAACCGTGATGGAGAATGACATATCCCTCAGCCATCACTTGTAAAGATCATAGATTCTACTCATGCATGGGGAGAGAAAACAATCTCCTTCCGTCAGTCATTAGCATCTACTGGCAAATGTCTAAAATTTCCCGGCAGATCTGCTGTCCATTTGTGGGAGAAACTAGGTCAGGCTGTGTTTCCTGCCCCTTTGCAGGACAGTGATGATGACGGATGGCCCGCTGGGGTGAAAGGCCAGGGCTGCTCGACCGACCGGCTCGGGGACCCTGGCCGCTCCAGCAAGCCACACCTCCGCACACCCATAACTCCGTGATCCCCGGCGGAGTGCACTCACGTGCCCCGGAGCGAGATGGGTCTGAGATTCAGTTCCACGTGTTGGCCATGAAGTGACTTGGGCAAATTGCTTGATCCCTCTAAGCTCTGGTTTCATCATTTGAAAACCGCACAGATTGCCCAGAACACCCACCTTGAGGGTTTGTGGGGAGAATAAAGGAGACAATGTATTCCAAGGGTTCAGCACGGGGTCTGGCTAAAAGGAGCAAGTTTTATTATTATTTATGACACATTCAGTTATAGATTCCTATGGTGGAGGGTGTGCTTCTAGACGGTTCATCTTCTAGAGCGCCAGGCGCGTCCCTGAGCGCACAGGAGAGGATGGCAGGGAACGAGAGGGCGGTGAGTTCTCTGGGCACCTTGGGCGCACCTGGTACCAAGCAAGCGGGATGGGCCAGGAGCCCTCGCGGGCCCACCAGGCGGGCGCCGACGGCGCAGCCAGCCCAGGCTGGCTCTGCAGAGTCGTGGGGACAATGCCGGTGCCTGTGGGTCATAGCAGAGCTTCCTGGACGACACCGGGCGGAAAGGTGCCCATTTCCCCCTCCTCCTTGGGGTGTCCTCCATGTGTCCCCCCGTGCCCACTCCCGTTCGAGGCCCCTGCCTTTCGGCCCCGAGATGACAAGCCTTGTTAACTGTCTAGAAAGCTTTAACCCCTAAGCAAACCGACTGCGGTCCTTCTCCCAAACAGTGAGAGGATGGGGCCAGATCCATGGTTCTCAGCCGGGGTGGCTTTGACCCCGACGCCGCGGACATTTGTCCATGTCTGGAGACGTTTTCGGTGGTCACGACTGGGGAGGGGGGTGCTAGTGGGAGGAGGCCAGGGGTGCGGCTAAACGTACTGTGGCACACAGGACACTCACCGCCGCAGAGAATAATGAACCGCAAATGTCATGGTGAGACACTCGTCAGGCGGAGAAATCCTGAAAGGAGTAAAATACCGGATTCACGGGCACCTCCCAAAGGGCGGGGCGGGGCGGGAGGCAGCTCTCCGCGGAGGTGCGCAGGTTGCTGGGCAACCCTCCAGCCCGGTCTGCTGCGGGGGTCCCGGTTTCTGTCCCGGCAGAACGGACAGGCCTGTTTGACTTCATGCGTCCCCTGGTTGGGACGATCAGTTACAGTCTTCCCATCGTTAGGGGCGAGCAACAGCCACCGGAATGGAGGCAAAAGCCCCTGGACGAGGGGACGAGGGGACGAGGGGACGGGCTCTGCTCCTTCTGAGTCACGGCCGCGCCTGGGGAGGGGGCGGAGCTTCACCGAGACCCCGAAATCACTCAGGGCCTGTGGGACCAAAAGATCCTCCTACCTCCTCGAATGATTACTCTGTGCGCTTTCAGCCTAATAAAATTTCCCAGCATCTCCTCTCTGGCCTTTAGTCTTTCCTCCAAAGCCAGTTTATTGTTTTTTGCGCTGCTTTGCTTTGCTATAAATCCTTCTGGCTGCAGCAGTGGGTTTTGCTACTGAGCCCTGGGTAAGGACTTCTGCGGCGAGTCCGGGCAGCAAGATGGTCTCTCAGACCTGAAAAACCCTCTTTGATGTCGAGCTCTTCTCTCCCGACAGCCCCTCCCGGCCCCTGCAGGCCTTGGAAGGTCGTTTGAGACAGCTCGCAGAAGGGGCCCCGGCCAGGACTCAGCGTGGCCAGTGGCAAGGAGGCTGGAGTTCCGGGATTGGCTTACACCACCAACACCCATCCCCTGGGGCACTAGAGGACCCATGTTTACCCCAAGTCGGCCCCAGATGGTGTTCTGTTAGCCGAGAGGAGCCCGGCATGGCGATCAGGTAGGCCACGGACATTCAGAGTTTCCCCAGGGAACTGTGCAGTAGCTGGACCAGGTAAAGCACCTGTCCGGCCCGGCCCCCCTCAGAGGGGGACTTCCTTTGCTCCTCTCTTTGACGACAGGGTGGGGAGCTTTGTGTCAGATGGCTTCCCCCCTCGGCCATGGATGACTGGGCCACAGGTGGGAGCCCGACCCCCAGCAGCCAATCCACGGGCTTGCTGGTGACCAACGACACGGCCTGACCCAAAAGGGCCCCAGGCCAGTGTGGTTGGTTGGAATTTTGAGAAAGCAGACAAGTAGAGGGGGCGGAGCACATCCAGAAGGTTATATCCTGGCGCATCTCTCTCGAGATGACAAAATTGCAGCGGTGGGCAAAGACCTGTGGTTGCATGGGCGGCGGCCGGGAAGAGGTGAGTATAACGTAGCAAAAGGGAGTTTCCTTCTGGAAGGAACAGCTCCCGATCTCGAACATGGTGGTGGTTATGTGACTCTACACACGCGGTAGGGTTTCATGGTATCACACGCGCACGCACACACGCGCACGCGCACAGCATGTAAAACCTGGTGGGATCCGAATAAGGTCTGTCCTCAGTTAACAGTATTTCACTCGCTCGATGTCCTGATTTTGCCGATATGCTGCGGTTATGTAAGACATCATCACGGAGAGAGAGGGGTGGGGGGTATGTGGGCCCTCTGTATTATATTCGCAGTCTTTTGAGCCTTAAATGATTTCAAAATAAAAGGGTTTAGAAAGAAAAAGAGAAGCTGAGATGCCGATGTGAGAGACAGAAAGAATTCACCTCCCAGAACTGCCAGAGACCCCAAGATTTCCAGGCCCTGCTGGGCACAGCTGTGCTGATTGCAAACCTAGGCGCCCGGGCAGAGCGAGCTCCTGGCACATAAGTCTTGACGTGCAGTTTTTATTACTTCCTTAGGAAACAAATCCCCACAGCAGAATTGCTGTGCATTTTTAAGACTCTTGTTACCTGGTGCCAAATCGCCCTCCGGAAGAACCGTACCGATTTATATGCCACCCGCAGCGTACGAGAGGGCTGGCTTCCCCAAGTCTTGCCAAAACTGGGTTTTGATCTTTAAAGAAGGCTTAATCTTTGCCAATTTGATAGATGAAACTTGGTGTCTCATGTTTGTTTGTTTTCCTCCAGGAATTCTAAATTCTTGAACCAGGTTGGACCACATAATCGGCTACTTACCTGGAGATTGGGTTTGTTTATTTATTATTTATTTATTTATTGGTCACCTTCATGAAGTTGCATTTCAAGGTTAAGCCCCTAACTTGATAAAGGTCACTAAAGAAAGGCCATGTGAAATTTGCTACTGCATTTATTTTTTTAAAACTCCCCAAATATTGTAGAGGACATCATTTCTTATATGGCTCACTCTCTCTTCCATGTAATAAAATCACACCCGAGAATTTCCTTTGGGATTCAGTGCTAGGAGAGGCTTTCATTCCTAGAGGAATATATATGCTTCCTCTTTTCCAATGGTTCCCGAGTTTTTTGGCTGCTAGGAAATACAAAGCCAAGTACGGGGGTCAAACAGCAATTTTGTTAACTCTTGTGGGAAATATATTTATGTTTTTATTGTCTTTGGTCCTGATCTTCTGTTTTTATTTATTGTCCACGTGGAGTGTTTTAAGCCACTTCAGATCCCGTGGACAGAGGCAAAAGCCTAAAGCCCTCTGGACCGTGAGTTCTGGTAAATCACTGCCACCTGGATACATAGCCCAGACCCGCACCTCATATAGTGCTCACGGAAATATTTGTTGGACGAATTAAGGAAGGAACTTGACAACAAACCAACAACGGCATTGACATTGATTGAGTAGAAATGCAAGTTACTAGTTGATCCAAGAGCAAGAAAATGTTACCAGGGAAAGTAGAGCTTCTTGAGAAGCAAAACAGAAGGAAAAAAGTACCGAGAGTCTCAAAAATGTTCAGTCATTCTATTTCTGGGAGCCCAACTGAGGAAATGATCCAAAATGTATTCAAAATTTTAGGAACAAAGATGTTCATCGCTGAGTTGTTCAGAATAATTAAAAAACTGGAAACAACCTAAAGTCCAGTAATAGGGGAATTCGTAAGAAAACTAAGGTAGTAGCCATTTAAAATATTCAGTACAAAGAGTTCTAATGACTTGAAGAGAACAAATGTATGCAGTATTACATGAAAAAGCAGGATACAGAATTGTATACTCATTATATTTCTCACAAGGTAAGACGATGCACACAGAAGGAAGGAAATAAACGGCGCTGTGATCAGTGGTTATCTCTAGGTGGTGTGATGAGGGGGGAATTTTATTATTTTATCTTGACTTTTCTATAATGTTCCAAATTTTCAGTAACAAGCATGTATTTTACAATAAAAGGCTTGATTAAAAAGAGGGGGAAAAAAAAGACACAAAGCAATAGCAAGACTTACTGAAATGCATTTTGGGACAAGAGTCTCATTCCATCAAAGTACAACCAAAGTGGTTTCTTGCTTCTCTTCCTGACAGCGGTCACTGCCCTGGAAGGCTCACCTACCTATGATGTGGTGTTTTAAATACGTCCCCAAATCCAAAGTGGTCCTTAGTCCTCTCCCCTTGAGTGTGGGCTAGACTGAGTGACTTGGTGCTGAGAAATAACAAATGGTGGAAGTGATGATGTGTATCGTCCAAGATTGATGGTCCAAGGCATTGCTTCTTTCTTCTGAGTCTTGGATCATTCGCTTTGGGGGAAGCCAGCTGCCCTGTTGTCAGACGTTTGAGCAGTGCTATGGAGACCGGAGGGGTGAGAAGCTGAGGCCTCGTGTCAATGGTCACGAGAGTGAGCCTTCTTGGAAGCCGACACTCCAGCCCCAGCAAAGCCTTCAGATAACGGCAGCCCTGAGTGACACTTGACCACAACCTCATGAGAGACCCTGAGCCAGTCCACCCAGCGAGGTCACTACCAAATTCCTGACCCACTGAAACTGTGAGATAATAAACGTTTGTTGTTTTAAGTTGCTAAGTTTTGGAGTAATTTGTTCTGCAGCAGTAGATAACTAATACACATGGTAACTATTAGATCTACATGCAGGTACGTAGGGTGTATGAGTACGTATGAAACTTTGAAATGATTCAATTGGGTAAAAATTCGAATTTGTGGTTTCCTTTACTTCTTACTGCATTTTGACAATATGTATCAAAAGCCCTGAAAAGGCTCATAGCCACTGACCAAAGATTCCAACTTTTTGCGGACTTCCCTGGTGGTCCAGTGGGTGAGACTCCATGATCCCAATGCAGGGGGCCCGGGTTCAATCCCTGATCGGGGAACTAGATCCCACATGCTGTAACAAAGAGCCTGCATGCCGCAACGAAGGTCCCACATACCACAACTAAGACCCCATGCAGCCAAAATAAATATTTTTTTAAAATTCCAACTTTTTGAAATTTATCCTAAGGATGTGGAATCTTCCCACAAGAATATAATTCCAAGAGCAGGGATTTTGTTGGTTTGGTTTATTGCTGTATCCCCAAGATCCAGAATAGTACCTGGTCCATAGTAGGGGCTCAATAAATATTTTTTGAATGAAAGAAAGAATGAATGAAATACTGGTTAAGTGTGTAAAGATATAAAGATTAGAATATTCAACAGTGTTGTTTATGATAGAAAAAGTTGAGAACCTCCTAAACGTTAGGACATGAGGCTGAAAGTAAGTGATGGGTTAGGAGGCATTATAATGCATATGTACAAAATGGAATATTATACAGCTCTTAAAAAACAATACAATTATGTGGAAAGATCTAAATTTTGTAGTGGAATCTTTCTTAGTTGATGTCCCCTGAATGGATTAACAGACTTTTTTTTTTTTTCTCTACAAAACACTAAATAATGCCCATGACATGCTGAACATCTTTTCTCTGTGGAATTGTGTTCTCACTGTGACTTAGTGCAAATCAGCCAACTTATTCCCCAAACATCTGATGCTGCTATATTGTTTTTTAGTTAAATAATTTAAGCAAATGCCTCAGAGACTGAAGATATACGAGTGCAAAGAACAGAATTGTTTCAATGAAGACACAATAGGATGTCTAAGAAGGATAATAAAGCTGAGTTTTTAAAAACGGCTCTAGAGCTAGTTGTGGGCAAGGCTACTACAAAATACTAGAAAATACTGCAAACATCAAGAAGGACTTTGCATTCAGGTTGCTTTGTGAATATTTTGCTTTTCTTCAAATAACCTCAAATTGGCAATTTTCAGTCAAGCATTATGGGTATAGTTTATGCAAGAAGGAGCCACAGAGAGAGAAGACCTCATCCTTTCTGAATGTCGTGTGTTTACAGGCTCTAAGTTACATAAAATGTTTAAGGAACTTGCATGTCAACGTTTGCCATCCCCATTTTAGATGGCCAGCTTAGGGTCCCGGTAAGTTTGATATGAGAACTTCACTGTCCCCGTTATGAAAATGTAACAAAATAATTAATAATAATTAAGTGAAATGAGCAAATTATCAAGAATTTTTTTGTTTTTTAAATTTTATTTGTTTGTTAATTTATTTATTTTTGGCCACGTTGGGTCTTCCTTGCTGCGCACAGGCTTTCTCTAGTTGCAGCGAGCGGGGGCTACTCTTTGTTGCAGTGCGCGGGCTTCTCATTGCAGTGGCTTCTCTTGTTGCAAAGCACAGGCTCTAGGCGCGCGGGCTCAGTAGTTGTGGTGCACGGGCTTCACTGCTCTGCGGCATGTGGGATCTTCCTGGAGCAGGGCTCGAACCCGCGTCCCCTGCATTGGCAGGTGGATTCTTAACCACTGTGCCACCAGGGAAGCCCCTATCAAGCATTTTAAGTATGACAGTGGTTATCTTGGGATGGGGAGGTTTTCTTTCTCCTATCTGTATTAGCTACAAGAATCAGGTGTTATTTTCGTAAATTTTCCAGAAAGTAAAAACACCCCCAGAGTATTCTGCCCCCACCCCCACCCCCCCCCCCGCCCCAAGTCCAACCTTTCCTCCCTGGGCTGCCCTTTGCCAAAGAAATCAGCTCTTCCCTGTTAACAAGGTCTCTGGCCACTAGCTGGTGCTGACCCTGCCCGGCCAGCCTTGACTCTCCCTCCCACACGCCCTGCGGGTCACCTGCACTCACTACTTCCATTTGTTTCTGACCTCTGGGAGGTCTCAACACCAGGGTTGTCCTGTGGGGGGAGGGTGACCCCAGAGCCAGCCCCCCGCCTGCCAGCTCGCTCCTTCCTCTGGGGCTTCTCCAGGTGACAGCCAGCCAGGTGGGGCGGCTGCAAAGGGACCTGCTGCGTTTTGAGAACCGCAGCGCTATTTTTCTCTCTCTACCCACACCCAGACAGCTCAAAAAAAAAAAAAAAAAAAATCAGATGAAGGTGGGAGAGAGGCTTCCAGAAACAGTTACAGAAGGGCCTCTGGTCTCATAGGCATCAGAGTCAGATGAGAAAAGGAAACTTCCCTTGGTGATGGGGTGGGCTTTGCAGGAAGCCGTAAGGGGAGAAGGGCCCCGGGAAGGTCCCGCACACCCCAGCCAGGCTGCCTCTTTGGTGCCCTAAGTGTTCAAGGTCAGAAAGGACAGAGAAACCTCGCTGTGATGCTTAGGAGTTATAGAACTGGAAACCAGTTAATTAACCTGGGCCTCAGTTTCCCCATCTGTAAGGTGTGAACAACGGCTTCTATTCTGCAGGCGTGCCATGGGGATTAAACGAGATGATTACGTGGGAATTACGCAGCGAGCACTGGATACGAGTCAGTCCTTCCCCTCCCACCTGTTTACTGATTTCCGTGTGGTTTTGACCCCTCCCACCCATCCTTTCCTCCATCAGACCACAGCCTCCTGCCCCCTCCTCCAGGAAGGCCCCCAGCGTGGCTCACATCTGTTCTCTTCCATTTGGCTAGGTTTGCCGGGCGTTGCTCACCGGGAATTGTTCTTTAATCTCTCTGGACTTCGCTTTCCTCTTCTGTAAGATGGGCACAGTAGATAGGACCTACCTCAAGGAGTCATTGTGGGCTTTAAAACATGCACTTAAGGTAACCAGAAGAGTGCCTGGCATGCTTTTGGTACTCACTCAGTGTGTGCCTGTGTGCGTGTGTGCATGTGTGTGTGTGTGTGTGTACTTTTATTTTTTTGCCTTCTCCCTCCGTCTGTTGAGTCCACCACTAGCTCTTCCTGTTCTTTAGAACCAAATTGTATTTACCCCTCTCCTGCCTAGAATAGGCCTCTCTGCAATGTATTTATTGAATTGGCTTTTTAAAAAAAGCATCTCAGGGAGACATCCTGTTCTGCTTTCTTAGAGCCAAAGCACTGCTTGCACATCCTCGCAGGCTCCGCTCTGCTCCCCGCCCGTGGTGTGGACTGTCGCCTTTGCCCGTGTGTGTTAGCGTTTCAGCTGAGCCAGGATTTCACCCCAGAGCACTCAACAGGCTGGAGAAGAGAAAGCTCAGGGCCGTCAACAATCGCCCAAGTGTAACCGCAGCAGCAGTGCCTCTAGGTGCTGCCTGGTGGCACAGATTGACAGCTTGGGTTTCCTCGGCTCGCGAAGAGCGCTGAGAGCTGGTCATGAATTAATTCTCGCGTGCACATCTTGTCTCCTTAATCAGCCTGCGAACACCTCGAGCGCACGGGCCATGACACGGTTATGCTTTGGGTCACAACTTGCCAGCCTCAGAGCAGTCTTGGCATCCATTCACTCATTTATTCATGCAACGGACATTTTTTGGAGCCCTACTATGTGTGCAGTACTGTTCTAGGTGCTGGGATCCAGCAGCGAACGGGATGGACCTGCTCGGTTTTCTTGTAGAGCTTATATTCTGATGGGAAAGGGCACACACACACACACACACACACACACACACACGAGTGAATAATCAAGCCAGCACTTTTCTGAGCTTACCTCCTACCCATTGAATTCACATGCCACGAGCCAGATTGTATGAGGCTGGTGGGTAGTGTGAAAGTTTGCGTTTATTCTAAGATCATGGGAAGCCACTGGAGGGCTTTAAGCAGGTAAAGGACCTGCTCAGACAAGGTCATGCTGGCTGATGCACAGAGGGCCATGGGGCGGGGGTCAAGGGCAGCCTCAGGAACCAGGCGGGGAGACCGGTGGACATGGGTGGAAGTGGACGGCCTGGGGGCCTGTTTCAGGGCAAGGTTCTCGGCAGCAGCACCGCTGCCGTTTGGGGCTGGATCATCCTTTGCTGTGAGGGCTGCCCTGTGTGTTGTAGAATGTTTAGTACCATCCCGGGCCTTTGGCTTTTATCTACTAGACGCCAGTAGCCCCTCTCTCCAGCTGTGACAACCAAAAATGTCTCAAGACATGGCCAAACGTCTGCCCAGGGGGCAAAATTGCCCCCAGTAGCGAACCACGGCTTTAGGGTAGACCCAGCAGGTCTTGCTGGTGGACTGGACGTAAGTGGGCAGAGCTGGACACAGGTTGGTACCGGACGCAGGACAATCAGAGAAGCCCCTGCCACCGCAAGGCACACTGCCCACCATCTCAGGGCAGGGACAGAGGGTCAGAGGGACGGGGCGCCTCTGAAGCCACAACACAGGCTCGGGTCCCCCGGGGGGTTACGCTTTCACTCTGTCTCTTTCAACAGCCGTTCGCTGCTCATCGCCGGCGTGGGCCCCTCCCCCCTCCCTCCCTCCCCCCATCCTCCCTCCCTCCCCCCCATCCTCCCGCGCAGAGCGGGACGGGGGGCTGCTGAGCCCAGGGTGCCTCAAGGCTCGTCAGTGCCCCTCAGTCTCCCTCCCTCGCGGCTCGGCCGCCCCTTCTCGCGAGGACCCAAGTCCTGTTTACAGAACATCCAGGCACACGCCCCCATCAGCCCTGCTCCTGGAGGCCGAGGTTGGCTCAGTGATGACCTTCCCACCGGGGACTCCCCGGTCCGCTGGCACGCGGCCCCGTTTCTCAAAAAGGGCTGAGGGAGAGAAGAAGCCGTGCTCTCGCTGCAGCCCTGGCCCGGCTTGGTCTTGGGGGGCCTCGCGCCGGGGCTCCCACCGGGTCGTGAAAGCTGGCGTCCATTGCGGGAGATGCTCCACACAGACCCTCGGCCCGATGGGGCCGCACCGTCATAAGCAGCGCCTTTTGCACGCGAGGAAACTGAGGCCCCGGGAGACACAAACAACTCGGCCCCGATCGAGCAGCTACCCCCGGGGGGAGGCCAGCAGGATGGCTGCAGAGCTTTGCTCTCAACCGCCCCCTGGCCTGCCTCTCCTGGGGTGGGAGACACAGGGCGAAGCAGGGGAGAAGCTCACGGGCGTGGATGCACCATTGGAGGTGGCCACGGGCACCAGGCCCATGCGAGGATGGGGCACGAGGGGGACGGGGGAAGGAGCCATGAGGGGGACGGGAAGGAGCCACGGGGGGACGAGAAGAGCCATGAGGGGGAAGGGGAGGAGCCACGAGGGGAGGGGAGGAGCCACGGGGGATGGGGAGGAGCCATGGGGGGATGGAGAGGAGCCACGGGGGATGGGGAGGAGCCATGGGGGGATGGAGAGGAGCCACCGGGGGACGGGGAGGAGCCATGGGGGGGACGGGGAGGAGCCACGGGGGCCACGTCAAGCTGAGCGACCCTCTGAGTTGGCTCAGCCGTGAGCTGCCAGCCCAGCCAGAGCCCCACCTGGGTCGTAGGTACCAGGCGTGTGTGTCTGGGGGGCCGGGGACAGGCTTCCCGGGCAGCCGGGAGCCGCGATCTCGAGCTTAATGATGCATCAAGTCCTGACCTCCTGGTGTTCAGGCCACCCCCTAGGCCTCCGTGGCGCCAGGAGGACCTGCCCACCTGATCTTGATGGGCCTTGGGGTTGCCCCGCGGGGTGAATCGCGGTGGGCTGAGCCAGGCCCTCCCTGTGGCCAGCTGCTCCGAGGACGCTGCCCTGCTCCGTGCCGGATGCACGCGCTCCATGCCGCATCGCAGCCAAAGGGAAAGGGAACGCAGGGCTGGGCCTGACGCACGGAAAATAAAACAGCACCTGGTGGGAGCGAGGGCAGAGGCTGAAAAGCCATTTTAAGCCGCCCTCCACATGGCCTCTTTGCCAAGGCAGCGGAGTAGCAGCCACGAGCCGCGCGTGCCTGTGCGAGCAACCAGCCCCGGGCGAAGCCTGGGCCAGCCCAGAAGCCAGTGACCACTCGCCGCTCCCAGGGCCCTAGACGAGCTCCTTGCTGTTCCTCATCTAAACCGGCAGCGGGAAGACCCTGACCTTTCGGGAGATGCAGGGGGAATACAGCAGCTCGCGGACGGGACGTTAGCCCCGTGGACACCGGCACTTGGGTCATCTAGTGAGCAGGCTGGGGCAGGACCCTGAGGAAGGGATCACAGGGCAGAGCCGGTCGGGAGAGGCCGGGATCGCATGACCCCGAGAGCGAGAGTGGGGAGCAGCCCCCCAGAAGGAGGTGAGCGCACGAGCCAAGACCGCCGCGGCTTTCAGAAGTAGTGATTTGCTTGTTTCGCTTTGTTTTCTTGGTCTTTAATTCTGTTTGAGGCTAATCTCCTCGGGAGTGTTGAGTTTTAAGACACTGGGTGTTTTGGAAGGCTCCCTGTTTCACATGTGAAAATTTCCCCGTTTTTCACCCGTGAGTATAAGTACAGGGTGAAGGCTGCTGACGCTGAACGCGGGGAGTCCTGAAGCCGAGCGCACAGGGCAGCCGACAGGATGCGTGGGAAACGTCTGTTTCTGGAGAAAAATTCCCAAGATTTGAATTCCTTCTGGAGCCCTTCTTCCAGGGTGGGTCTCTGTCTTGGGACGACATCCTCACCAGCTGCTGTGTGTCCTGTGCAGTTTCGGGGTGCAGGGACCTGGCAGGCGGGGGCCACGCCAACCTTCCCGTCTGCGCTGTTCCCCAGCTGGCACGAGCCCTGGCCTCCGTAAATGAAAGACTCAATGACCTGCCACTATTTTTATCCCCGTAACTGTTTGGGTTTCAATTCAAAGCAGGAAGTATTTTAGGAAATAAAAGACAGTGACCCTAAATGGAGAGGCACACACGACACAGGTGAAAAGACAGTAGCGTCCACGGGGTGCACCCAGACTGAAATGCTACACTCGCCAGGTGAACACGATGAAAACTCACTGTGATGCCACAGAGGGATGCAAATGAGACCGGGGACACGAAGGAATGATCATTATCTTTATTTATACACACTTGCTTCCAAACTACAGTTAATGTATCTAACAAAGCGTATCATGCAAACAAGGATTAGAGGTTATGTGAATTAGAGCAATGCAGTAATTTGTACATCCATTTCACCTGCGATAAACCCAATGTGATCTGACAGCTGAATGGCCTCTACATTTTGCCAGCAGGTGCCTGACAGAAGGGAACACTGCAGCCTCCGTCTCTTCCTGTCCCTCCTCCACACACATTTGGGGTCTGACATAGGATCCTTTCCAAGGATGCTTTAAACACGGCTTGTCCTTCAGCCCACCCTTCCCCCTAATTCACGCAGCAAAGCAGTGATTCCAAATGTTTCTGACCATCTACAAAAGACATTCGAAAAGACCCTAAGAGAAGAGACATGAGGTGAATTTTTAGCCTCAGAAGGAAAACAGCCTTCACGGATGATTCTGAATGGTCCACTAACCCCCTCAAGAAAAGAATCACAGCTTTCCAGGAAGAGTATCACCGAGAATCTACCAACAATCACAGGAATAAATACTCCTAAAGGGAAGCAGAGGGGCAAAGACAGAGCCGTTTGATCAGAAAATGCAAAGCCACCTTTTGTCTTATTTTAGAAAAAAAGGTTCTCATAAAGTAGCCTTGACAAGTAGGGTCCCGTCTACTCACTAGAGATGATGCCAATGGGCACATCTGCTGCTTCTTTCTTGGGGATGTCAGGGTAGTTCTGAGTCGCCCAGGGACCAAGTTCTCGCAGGGCATCACTGAACCTTCACAATGTATGCGAGACCTGGGGGCCCGTGGGGACAGGAGACAGAGCTGAGGAGGCGCCCCCCCATCCCCATGCCAAAAGGTGGTCGCAGAGCCTCGCAGGGCAAGGAAATGGGAAAGCTGTCCTAAAGCTGCATCTGGAAAGGGGACACTAAAGCCATCTTTTTCCTGCGGTCCCAAAGTTTCTAGACTTTAGACAGTTGTCCCCAGTGTCTCATTAAAAACACGGAGGGCATCATTCTGCTGACGTGTTCCACCTGGACTCCCAGTCGTTGTGATGAGGACTCCATACCCCACTGGATGGGAAAATCCTGCAGTGGGACTGCAGGACAGGGGTGCTCCAGCTGACCCCAGGTGAGTCCTCCTACAGGCTCCGTGTGATTGGAATCTTATGAAACTGTCAGTAGTTTTATTTTAAAAACTCATTTCTAAGGAAGAATTGAGTTAATAAAGTTCTCTATAAAAAAGTACAAATAGCCCAGTATATTCAGATGTTCTGTTGGAATTAACAGATTAATTTCTTCCGTAAGGTTTCAAAAAAGTCTTTGGAACGTGTGGGCCTTAGTGTGGGTCACTTTGAGGCTGTTTGATGACTGAGTTGGACCTACACCGTTATTAACGGACAGCCGATCACACACATCAGTGGCGCTGGGATCCTGGTCATTCCGCCCTTAACCCTCCTGACGAGCCCCTGACACTATCGGATTAACAGAATTGTGGCCAACACCATTTCTACACGGCTGCCTTCACCCACGTGTAACGCAGGTAACCTTTCTAACAACAGAAATATACAGCATTCCCTAGATGTGCTGCGTCAGCCCACACGGGAAATGACAGAAATACTGACAGTCAGTATATTTCATAAAATGTAACCCAAGCAACTCAAGGAAAAGGTTTTAAAAACATTTCCCAACGCTCCCTGTCAAATTAGGGTGTGGTCACGAACAGCGAGAAGGCCTTCTGCTTCCTGTGACTGTCAGGCCTTCCCTGTCCCCGCGACCCTGAGAGTCTTCATCTCTGGGTCGCTGCCCAGCGTCAGGTTCACGATCGATCGTGACTCTTTAGTGCTGCCCCTGCTGGGCTTAAAGAAGCAGGAAATGGTACAATAGGCGACTTCACAAGACCAAGGTGAGAAAATGACTGTCAGATGGTGTTTCCTTCCTGAGGCTTTTAAAGACCTAAGACCCTCACTTTGTCCTCCCTTCAGCACTGAGCAAACAAACGCCGGCAAAACACTCAAATCCCTCCTGCTACGTGGAATCGGGGAGGTGGGGGGGGACCTGCAGTGTTAGTTGCTTTTGCTCTGTCCCCGCTCCCCCCTCCCCGGACCCCCAGCTACAGGAAGTGACAGGGGAAAAGTGGGTGCGAACCCACCTGCTGGATGCTTCGGCCCCGCCCAGAGAACCGGGAGCCTCTTCGAGGGGGCAGGGAGGACGCTGCTGGCGCTTGGGAGATGCTGGCGGAGGAGGGCCAGCAGCCGCACCGGACACCACCCGCGGCTCAGCCTCGGGGACCGCAGCGCCCCTCCCTCCCTGCCGGCTTCCTCCCGCTGCAAGCGTCCGCCAGCCCTTCCGCACTCAAACCCACTCTTCCCTAAACTCCCTGCCGACCACGGCTAAGGACCGTGGCTCTGAGGGGCTCGACAATCGTTCGCTGAATCGCGTTAATCAGGGTCCTCACGCTCTCCTAGCTGACCGGCTCAGACCAAGTTTCCGGAGATCTGTGAACCCTCTGGCTTTCTCCCAAAATCCGGATAGGAAAAAGCCTAAGCATCTCCGAAGACACGACAAGGCAGAGGCTCTGCATGCACGTGAACAAAGTAGCAGCAGACGTGACGGAGAGCCATCGCTCGGTTCCCGGGGTCTCCTATCGACCTTCTGAATCATTCCAGCCTCGAGCGAACCTCCCATTAACCTCTGCGGGCAGCACGTCCCATATTCTTCCTTCAACCCAAACCCCTCGTGGGTCTGACGGCGATGCCCAGAGGAGGGCCGCCAGCGCACTGGCCGCAGCCTCGGAGCAGCCGCCTCCCAGGGGAAGGTCACGGGACCAATCTGAACGGCCTTTCGCGTCACAGTGTCTGGCGGGGGACCCAGCTCGAGCTGGATTCCCCTGCGGGCCCGAACCTCCATGGACCCCAGCGACACAGGCTGCGCCCGGGGCTGACCCTTCTCGGGTCCCTCAGTGACTTGGCCCCTCAGGGCCTCCTTGTTATCCCAGCCCCTTGGAAACGGCGGCCCCTTCCCTGCGGCTTTACTTTACGTGACCTCCACGAATGGGGATAAAGCCACAGACCTTTATCAATCCATTCTGCTGACGGTTACCAACATGACGTGTGCTTTCAGCAGAACTGTCTTGGGTTGCTCAGATTTTTGAAAAGCATTAGCTTCTATCTACATTCGGGACACGGCAACGCACCAACACGCCCCATCACGGTAGCACTTCACTGGCACTGGAGCTTCTACTGTTTTCCCCCAAAGTTTGTCCTCAAGCCTGCAGTCCCTCACGCAGAGTACAGGGCCCCCCAGACACGGTATTTCCTTTAAAACTTTGCCACGCACTCAGAAAGGATAAAAAACCAGCTGGGATGTTTCCTAGAGATGAATCATTTGGAAACGTGTTGGCTGTGTGAAGGACAGCGTGACCTGCCCGGGGCTTAGCGCGAGCAGGCAGCGAGGGGCTCGGGAACACGTGGTTCAACCCCGCGGGCTCCTTGCTGGGACTTTCCTCACCCCTGGGGCGTAGCTGGGGATCTGCCGTCCTGCTGTTGCTCCGTTCCGGGGCAGGGTGACCGGCCCTTCTGCTTCTTAGGCTCTTTCTATACTTGGGTCCCTTTTCTATCAGACCAAACGAGGTGCACCTGGGGAAGATGCAGCCCCCGGACGTGCACGGACCCATGGGGCCACAGTTCTGCAGCCGGGGCCCCTCTGGAGCCCTTGAGTCTACGGTCCGTAAGAGGTGGCAGAAGAATTTGCTCTTTTCTGGTCTAACCTGTTCCCTACCCCATCTCTTCCTCCAATCAAGGCTTCCCAGGATGGCCGAGGCCTCTCATCCCTAAGACCCCTCAGCGGTCGTGTGGCAGCTGAAATTCAGGCAAACAGCCAGAGAGTAAAAGTGAGAAGACGCTTCGCTGGGACACGCTTTTGGGGAACGGGGCACCGAGCAGCCCCCTGTAAGGACTGACAACCACGTCCCTCGTAAACGTTCTTTCCGCTCTTTCTGACCGGCTCCCGAGGACCCCGCACTGTGACGCTGCGTCCCACGGAAGTGCTCCTCACAAGACAGGGAAGGCCGCTTCTAGCAACACCCGAGAGGGCATCTGCAGCCTCCCCAGAGCGTCTGCTGACGGCTCCAGGGCCTGGCTGTGCCTCACGAAGTCCGCACGTGCGGCAGCGGACGGCGGGGCGTGCCGAGGACGGTGAGATGGACAGCACGCTTCCGGGGCATCCGCACACGCACGTCAGGAAGGGCGTCTTCCTGTCCCTGCTACCCCGGGTCTCCAGCAGCAACAAGGCTGAAGGGAAGAACCGACTGAGCGAAGGGCAGCCCGCGGGCCGTGACACCACACCTGCACGAACGTTCTGGGGGCGCGGGAGCTGAACATCTCCTGCTGCCACGGGAGGACGCGTGACGAAGGCGACAGGGCTCAGAGGCTAAGAGGAGTCTCGCCTCGACGGTAACCCCACAGCCCCGACGAAACTTCTGTTTGCAGGCAGCATCGAATATTTTTACGTATATGTGTATGTAAGCCTAACTGATCATGCAAAGTGGCCATTCACCTTCGAAATCAGATCCACTGCAATAAAAAGTCAGCACGCCCGACACAGTGCCAATGCAGGGCACGCACGGAGTCGGCGTGGGGAAGAGGAAGCACAGCGGCACAAAAGGAAGCTAACACTTAATCAGAAAAGCAGACTAGAAACCGGAGCCGTCACAGACACAGCACAGTTGTGTCTTATAAAATTATTATAATACTCTGTGTACTTGATACGATTATATCAATAACATAGATTCACTTGTTATTAAGGTTTATTCTAAACATGCAAAATTCATTGCATGATGCCTTTGCAAAACATTTAAAAATCCTTCTAGCAATAAAACCTCTTTGAGCTGATACGCATCCAGGTTCCCTGTTCTACAGCTTCAGGTGTTTCATTCAACATGAACCGGAAACGGGGGACCAAAACCTTACTGTTCATCCCAAGAGGATGTCGAGGGCTGGAGACGGGAGGGGAATCGATTCTAGGGGCTGAAGTTACAGTCAACACTTGGATTAACTTACTGTACATCGTACTCTCGTAAACACCACAGCCTATTAAATAAATAAGTACAAAAGGGGTGGGAGGTGTACGCTCCGGCTTCTTAGGAAGTAGGCAGCGAAATATCGGTGTGAGGGGGGTTGGCTAACAACACTTGTGTGTAGTGGCATGATCGCTGATGGCACCCTGGATCCAGAATAATCTCCCAGAGATTAAAATGAACATCACACGCACACTGATCTACCCTTGATCTGAAATGACTTCACATGCTCATTTAGCGGAGTCCTTAGAAGATTTGGCCTCTTAAAAAGAAATGCAAGTATCGAGACAGTTATCAGCCAAGTAGGGTACAAGACGACAGATGCCCCCAACACTCATCTGAGGTTTTCTTCCTCTCTTTTTCTAAACTGGTAACTGCTGGACCGTAACTGTGAGTGGGTTACGACTGTCAACCTCTGGGAACAGTGAGCTTGCAGGTGGGACCAGATTCCTCCCGGCCTCTTGGGCCCTAGGGACCGTTTCCATCGAGGCAGAGAACACCAGCAGCGGGTCCTCTGAAGCCCCAATCCCACCTCCCCCGGGTCCCACCTTGCTCACTCTCTGGGCTCCCCGTTCTTTTACTCCAAAGATGTCTTGGGCGGAGATGTTTCCGGCTCCCTGGACTGGAGCGGGTTCCTTTGAACATGTCTGGTTGGGGGATCCGGATGGTGAAAATCAACAGAGGGTCTGGAAAACATGTCAAATTGTACCAAAAACAAAAAGGGGGGGTAGAGTCTGTTTGCCTTCCAGGAAGGGTTAACCTACCGCCAGATGTGACCTCTACACAATTAAACTGGATGCTGTACACGACACCACCTGCCGCTAAGATGATGCTCTTGGTTGCGAGAGACCCTGAACAGCTGATCACGTTTGGACTAATAACCCTACAGTTTTCAGGCCTCCCCTGGAAACAAGGCGGTGGCCTTCAAACTTTAGGGCTGAGGATCATTTCCCACGGCTGGGGGCAGGGGGCAGGGGCTGGGGAGGCGCCTGTTCTCAGTGCTGAGTTTCATACTGTGCTCTGTAGGATGGGGTGCACGAACTGGGGGTTGACATAGGAGAACCCTTCAAAATCAGACTGGTCGATGTTAGCGATGACCAGCTGATCAGGCGGTGTTAAGACAGGCTGCCCTCGCGTGAAGAACTTGTCGAAGTTTTCTGCTCCTTTGCCGCACTGTGGAGAGAAAAGAAAAAGAAGGAGCGGTCAGTAGGTTATTAGACCCCAGGCGGCAGCTCTCTGGGCCTCTGCGGGGAGGAGCGTGGCCAGGGCATCAGGGCTGGCTGGGCAGGACGAGTTCTGGAGGATTTGCAGGCCAACGGGATTCGAAAGCAAGGCAGAGCGAACAATCACAGAGAGCCACTCAGCTGTAAACCACCCAGCAGCCTCGGGACACCCCAGGCGGGAGGGCCGTGTTGCCGGGAAGGCGCCAGCGAGGCCACGGCCTCTTATTTCTCGTCCCGTCACGGAGCCACGAGCACGAGGCCGCATGCGCGGGGCCAGCAGGCACGCGTCCACGCTGAACGGCTGGGATGTGGGTGGAAATGAGGGCAGTGGCCCCTGAACTGAGAGGTTGGGATACTGTCCCACGTCTGGTTCTTTGCAAGCCTGTCTGTAATACAGGCTTGTATTAACACAGTAAAAGCTGTGTTATTCTTGTCTTCCAACTGGGAGGTTCTAGAATCTCAGCCCCGAAATTAGTCTTCAACCAGGAAGGGGTCAGCGTAGTGGCAAGGCTGGGCCATTCTTCCCTGGGCTCGGCGGTCTAGGTACGTCTGGTCAACCGGCGGACAGGTCGCCGTGGCAGGCATCGCTGGTGGCTTCGGTCTGGATCAGGTTTATGCTGGTGCCCCGAGAAGGCGGTCTCCGTCCTGGACACTCATTCCTCTGCCCCTGGGTCCACCAGGGCACTTCGTTAAGATGGGCTGCGGGCAGAGCTGCCCTGGAGGAGGGGTGGGGGCCGGTCTGGAATCCCAGCCGCTGAAGCAGCACTGCTTTGGCAGTCTGACCCCGCATAAGAGGAAGGGGTGTCCTGTTCGCCTTCCCAGCCACCGGAAGGCTGTGGCATGCCGGAGTCCCAGGATCCCAGGTGACTCTGAGACAGAGTTCTGGGAGGTGTTCTGGAGACACAGTGACCCATCCCCTGCCCCATCCCCGGCCGGTACTACGGGGCAGCGTGAATTGACTGAGCTGGCCTAAGGCGTCCTGCACCTTTAACAGAGCACGGCTCTAGGTAGGCTGCGAAGCGGGGTCCACCCCTTCTCTTCATCTGTAAGGTGGGGAGAATAGCTGGGGCCCCCTCCTGGGCTGCCACGAAGGTTGAACGTAGTGTTTCACACAGAGCCCGGCACGTGCGGGAGCGCACGACACCTGCTGCTGCTGCTTCTGTGAGGGCAGCTGAGTCTCGGGCCGCACTTTCTCACCTCCTCCGTCACAGCTCCTCCCCATCGTCTAGAAGCTCTCCTCGAGAATCTAGCTTCTTATACTTTCCCCGCCCTCTTATCAAATAACATGTCTTGGTGGAAAGCACGCCATAAATTCAAGGTTAAGGCCTTCCTAACTGAGGCCTTTCCTTTCTGGGGTGGTTTTTTTTTGTTTTGTTTTTTATTTTATTTTATTTATTTATTTATTTATTTTTGGCTGTGCTGGGTCTTCGTTGCTGCGCGCGGGCTTTCTCTAGTTGCGGCGAGCCGGGTTTAATCTTTGTTGCGGTGCGCAGGCCTCTCATTGCAGTGGCTTCTCTCATTGTGGAGCACGGGCTCTAGGCGCCCGGGCTTCAGTAGTTGCGGCACACGGGCTCAGTAGTTGTGGCTCATGGGCTCTAGAGCACAGGCTCAGTAGTTGTGGCACACCAGCTTAGCTGCTCCGCGGCATGTGGAATCTTCCCGGACCAGGGATCAAACCCGTGTCCCCTGTATCGGCAGGCGGATTCTCAACCACTTGCGCCACGGGGGAAGCCCTCTGGGGTGGTTTTTATTTTCGTAAGCGACCACCTGCCTTTTAACTGGAGGCGAGTTCACACCAGTGACTGCTGGGTGGTACGTGGGCGAACGAGTGGGGGGCTTGTCGGGGCCCCTCCGGTCACTCTGCCGGGGCCATGCTGCTGGTCCTGCCCATGCCTCGGGCCCTGCCACCTGCACGAGGGGCGGTGGGGCCTTCCCTTCACACTCCGCCTTCCCAAGGAGCACGAAGTGCCTCTGGGGCAAAAGTCAGCAGAAGCAGGGCCTGCGGCCTGCACCCCTCTACGTGCACAGGCCACCGTGAACCAGTCGAAGCACTCTTCAAGGAAGAAAAGGCACGACGTTTCTCCCCAAGAATTAATCAAGGGTCTGCACTCGATACGTCAGTGAAACCAACCAACAGCAACCAACGTCCACAGAGCACCGCGTCCAGACGCCACCGTGAAGATGACAACAGAGAAGAAAGAGCCCTGCTTCGGAGACACCAGTGGTCCTCATCCAGGGAAGGTTTTGCCCCCGCCCCGCAGACATCTGGCAATGGGGTAACCCACGAAGAGGTGTTGGCCCCGAGGTCCACAGGGCTGTGGCTGAGGAACCTGAAATATTCCAACTGCGAAGCAAGGCTCAGTGGGTCCCAAGGTCAGTGTGAGGGCAAAGGTGGAGGCCAAACAAGGGAACCAGGCAAGCCAGCCAGATCTGAGAGCAGGGAACGGAGAAGCTGCGGACACTCAGGGCAGGAGTCTCGTACGCAAGCGTTACAGCCTCGGGGGACGTGGCTGTGAGCAGAACATCCTTCGGGACTCCGATTAATCAACACCCACTGCCTGGAAGGTTTCGAGCACATCTATTCTGGGTGCTCCCAGCAGCTGGCACGTGTGCTTCCTCAGGGAAAGGTTACTTCCTTCACTGATTCCTGGCATTCACTGACTACGCAAAGATGAGCGAGAAGCAATTTCTGGGAAGAAAAATCAAAGGAGAAGAGAAGTCCCTAAGAGGAAGAGGACGGCGACACGGTGAATTCTCTCTCCTCCGCTAGCTGGAGACCTGTCCTTCCAGCTCCAGGCCCGTCCGTCTGTCCTGTGAACACATCACACAGCCTCTGTGCAACCACAAGGCTCAAAGGAAAGACTGACACCTTCCCCTGAGCACCTCCTGCAGAGTACTCGCAGATCACCTTCCAACGAGAATTTCTCAAAGCCAGGGCTCCACCGCCAAAGAAAAATAAAAAACAGAGTAAACGAAGAGATCCCAAGGTCTCAGAAGGGGGACCACGTGACCATCAACACGGAGGAGCCTGGGGATGGGATGACGCTTGAGGGCGGGAAGTTCTGAAGCCGTGTCCAGAGACTCCTCCTAAAAGGGCTGCGCAGCTTGCGAAGCCCGGGGTGGTGACGCGCGGACGGAAATCCTCGGCGCGTAAGCTGCGTGCCGTGACCATGCTGCTGGCGGGGGCCGAGGGGGATGGCGGAGACCGGGTCAACCCAACCCCGAGCGGGCAGGCGGCGGCAAAGAATGAAAGCTCTGTGACTCTGAGAGGGTCTCGGCAAGCCGTGGGGGGCCGGGTCTGGAAGAGCTGAAGGCGGGGTCTGAGGGTGAGCTGAGGTCCAAGGCTCAGGAGGGTATCTGACCCCGAGGGGGATCACACCGGACGGAAGACCCTCCCCCAAGGGGCGGGGGCAGCTCGGCTGCTTTTACCGGTTTGGCTCGATGACAGCACTTATTTTTCCACCACAGAGGCTCTCCCGGTGCTTTAAAAATGAGCGCTCCGCAACTCAGCGAAATCAGGCCAGAAACAGCCTCCTTTAGGTCAAATTGGAGAAGATCTTGAACTACTTGTCTTTCAAGACGTTTGTGCAAAAAATGCAACTGTCCTCATACCACCACCCGCTGCACGGGATAAACTCAGGGCCCTTTGGATCCCTGGGGAAAAGACAAACAGTGGCTTTAACCAGCTACTGTCTTTTACGGTACAGAAGAGTCTCCCGGCCACCTGTGAGCCAGTCTCACCGGGGCCATCAGCTTGGCGGGAAATGGGTCTCGGGCGCCATCTTGGATCTGAGAGGCAGCCAGAAGAGGCCCGGGGCCCGAATGGGGGGTGTAGGGGACACCAGGCAGGCTGGCGTGTCCACGGCCTCGGGGCTCTCCACCACCTGAGGACACAGCAGGTGAAGGCAGCACTCGCTAGCTGTGAGCAGAACCCCACGGCTGCGTGTGCGCTGCCCCAGCTCCGGAGGCCACCCACACCTTTTGCCAGCTGAAGCTGCCAGGATGCCCGCGGGACGTGAGGTCCCCACGACTGGTTGGGACAAAGATTCAGGGGGGGAGGGCGGAGGAAGTGGCCCAAGCACGGCTGGGCCAGCATGTGCGCCCGGACAGCTCCTCTGGCCATCCCCGAGACCGGACGGCCTCCATGATCACGGTGACGCACTTGACACCAGGGGGAGACCCGGGGTACGGTGGGGATGAGGCACTCAACCAGAGGCCAGGAGCCGGGGTCGGCTTGGGCAGCGCACGTGCCTCTCTGTAAAGATAGAGGGGGATG
Source organism: Phocoena phocoena (assembly GCF_963924675.1). Lineage (NCBI taxonomy): Eukaryota > Metazoa > Chordata > Mammalia > Artiodactyla > Phocoenidae > Phocoena > Phocoena phocoena. The sequence continues at coordinate 525,997 of NC_089237.1, forward strand.
CGAACACCCACCTCCCACGGCTGTTGTGAGGTCAGAGGGACGGCATGTGTGCGACCCTTTATAGATGACCAGGCCTGATACAGACCTACGACGCCACACGCAGCGCACGTGCCCGGCGTGGAGACGGCCACTGATTACTAGGCCAAGGACGAGTGGAACACTATTAACAGTCTATCTGCTGCCGTAGCTCTGGATTCAGGACTTCACTCCTCTGTTCTCTGGACGCTCCCACCCATTTGGTAAAATCATCGACGAGTAAAATGAATCCAGGAGAAAGCGGGATGGCAGACGTGTGGCAAAGCCCCGGGTGGGATCTGGGATGCGCCGCTCCCCACCCGGAGCCCCGCGTGGCGCAAGGTCGGTCGGCTCACAGCCTCTGCATCTTTGCGGGGGGCCGTGGGGAAGGGACGGAGCCTGAGCCGGGCCGTGGGCCTCTCGGCTGTGACTCTTACCTGGCAGAGGCCACCCAGAATGCACCACACATGTGCTGGTCTCAAGCCTGTGCCTTACACCTTGGTGTCTCGGTGACGTAGAAATTAACCTCATGGTCACCGGCGCGGGACTTAGGGTGAGTGTGAGTAGCTCGAACACGCTGCCGTTACAGAGCAAAACGCCAAACCGACCCCGGGAGAGCATGAGGGTGCAGAACAAAGCCAGAGTAAAGGTGAGCAGCGCGACGAAGGAGAGAGGAAGCTTCGCAGGGCGGGGACCGTCTGCGCCGAGGACCAGACGCGGCTAGCTCGTCTTAGGGGAACCGTCCCCGCGTCCCGAGCCCCGGTCTGGGGAGCTGACCTCAGCCCCGCGCCGTGGTCCCCGTGGAGGGGTGGTGAGGACACGGCCAGCGATGGGCTCGTATCCCTGACTCTTCACGTAGTTAAACCAGCGGCAGAAAGGAGCGGGCGCCTCCTGGGAGGTCACGTCCACACCAGGGAACCGTCTAGCAAGTGGGCTGGGCCGCCGGGAGGCAGCTGGGGTCTGCCCTCCTAAGATCAGCATGCTGGGCGGGGGGCCTCCGTGCAGGACCAACCCAGCAGGAGCGCACGCCAAGGGTTATGGGAGGAAGTGAGGTTAGTTTGTGCATTGCGTCACCCAAGGTTCTGGAGGTGTGCTCACCGAAGGCCTGGACGCCCACTGAAGCCAGTGCATTTTGGTGCAGAAAGTCTGGAGAAGGAGAATGGGCAGAGGAGAGGATTTGGAAAACAGTCAGTGCCCGGCCTGGGGACAAAAGGAAAGGAGCGGGCCCCACGCAAAGGAGGCCACACGCCCATGTGAGCAACGTAGGGACAAAGTGTATAGATCCATGCACGCGTACAGCTTTCTGGAAGGTTACGGAAATGCCAAGTGGGCAGCGGGAGTGGTCCCTGGGGAGAGGGAGATCCCGCCTTTTCATTTTATATCCTTCTCTACCGCTTAACCATCTCTTTCACCGCAAGGAGACTGTATTTTAACAATAATTTTTTTAAAAAGGGACTGGGGCCTCTTTCACCTCCTGCCAGCGTTCCCTGGAGACAGGCCCTATTTTCTCAGACAAAATTAAACAGGGCTCCCCTCACCTGCCGCCTCAGAGCACCTCTCAGGAAAGGCCACTTCTGGCCTGGAGGCGGCTTTGAAGACGGACACACTAAACGGTTAGGTTCCTGCAGGTGAGAGCCCCGTGCGGTTGAGGGCAAAGGTTCTGGCTTGCCGTGGCCTGTACCCTCTGCAATGAGAACACGCACGCCGCCTGGTCTTTCTTTACACGCACGGCCAGCTTCAGGGCGCTCAAGGCCGCTTTTCCAAGAGTGGCTGTTGTCATGCCCAGCATCACGGCGCCTTCACTCCGGACCCTGGGTACCGGACTGGTCCATTCCCTCGGCCAGAGGCCCGCAGGGCCCGCATTCCCCGTGACTCCCCGCCGGCAGCTCCCTGAGCCTTGCGAGAGCGCTACTTATTCATATTGATAATTATTCAAAAGTCTCATTTCTTCCCATTTCTCTTTCAAGCAGAAAAGCATCTGGGAGCATAATTACCCAGGAATAGGAAGACATCCTGCCTCTAATTAACCAAGGAGAAGGTGCTGTCTTACGTGGGTTCCAAGGCTTAAATCCCACCTCAGCACATCATAATATGGCAGATTCTAGTCTCCCAAGGCTGGTTAGTGTCCGTATGTTGTCAGAGAAGCTCCCCGAGCCTTGAGAATCTTGATTTTAATTAGCATCACTGCTGTTGGTTCCATGGAAAGGTCTCCCACCTGCCACCTGGGAGAACTGATTAGATGCGGCCCGAGGCTGCTGTCCACTCCAGGGTCTTCTTCTCCTGTGACCTGGAGAGCTGCTACCCCGTACAAATAACTTCTCAGAGCAATTATCAAAAGAATACAATGCCATGGGATGTCCTTAGTTCTAGGAAATACACATGGAATTATTTAGGTGTAAAGAGGCATTATTTAGGTGTAAGTCTGCAACTTACTTTCAAATGGTTCAGAAGAGAAAGTATGTACATGTGTGTCCTTGCCTACACGCCCTCACAGAGGTGCAGAGGAAGAATGACACAGGGAATGTGCTGAAATGGTAGCACTGAGGGAATGTGGGTGAAGGGGATGCAGCAATTCTTTATACTGCCTGTGCAACTCTTCCGCAAGTCTGAAATTAATAATTATTTCAAAATAAATAAAAAATATTAAAGAGAATACTGCATTAACTTTGATAATCAAACCACCATCAAACTATCTAAACAAACTAATGACCCTGTGAGAAAAAGGGCTTTGAGGCCATCAGGAAAATGAACCTGACCGTGCATCTCACCGCAGACCCGAGGAAAGTCCTTCTCTTCCTTTTTCTGTCTCTTTTTGATAAAATAACGACAGCAATTTCCCAAGAAAGCCTACCTGAGATAGACAGGCCTACTTCTAAAGTGCTCTGCTCACCCATCAATCCTGGATACACTTCTCAGTGTTCACTTCGTAGATTAATTTCTAATAACCATTTCAGTACAGGGGGCGCTTCTGGCCGGCCTGTGAACTAGCTCTTCTGCTCGTTGGTGCCAATGGATAGAATCCAAAAAGAGAAGCACCAATTACCTCTCTGCTTCCGATGCTTGTGGAGACTGTTATTTCTCGTGGGTAGGCTGAATGCAGATGTGAAGGCTCTTCTTGGGCATTTTACTCACATGAATAATAAATCAGGACAAACGCCTACAAAATTCAGAGTGACGCTGGCTCAGGATCTCGGGCTCGCGTGTGCCTCTGAGGGCAACCTGCAGGGAGTAAGATGCAGGCCTTCTGTGGTTTCAGGAAAAGCAAAAAGGAAGAGCTTTCCTTCTGCAGGGAGTGCTCAGGACGCGGGGCCATCGTCCTTCGTGGGACCTCCTCCTTCACAGAGACGCAAGTAAAGAGAAAACTGAAACCAGCCTGCCTTGTGCTTTTTCTCCACAGGGAGGAAGGGACGCTGCGGAGCTGCTAACACTCTCCAGGAGAGCATCACAGCACAGCCGTCTGGTTTTGCTTTGGCTTCGGTTTTTCCAAAGAAACCAGCACGCGAGGATGGGCCCGCTTTCTAGCAAATCATCTTCACCTTCACAGTCTCACACGGGACACGGATTCTCCCACCGTGGGGGGCCGCAGGGCAGGCTCCCGACTCCCTCTAGGAGCTGGTGCACCCCTGAGTCTCCAGACTCGCCCCCCTCGGGGGGAAGGCCACAGTCCCACCCGCCTGACACTGTCATCCCTCTCCCCGCCCTCCTTCACGTGTGGCCTTGAACAGAACCCAGGCTGCCGCTGCACTGCAGACCCACCCTTAATGTTGCCGTGGACGGAACGTTCTGCTGGAGCCTCTTCGTGGACCCAGTGCATCGCGCCACGCACTGGGACGGTGGAACCCCACATGTTCCAGGCACTTTGGTGCAACTTCAGGGAGACAGGAAGGTGAGCAAAGCCAGGGCACCGTGGGAGCCCCGACCCTCCAGGGAAGCGCTGGCTGCCCACTGGTACGCAGCTCAGCTGAGGGAAGTCAGTGACTCTGTATCAAGCTTTCACTGGAGGGTCCAAAACGAAAGTAAAAACTAAAACAAACACGAGACTCCCAAGCTTACAGGCAAGCCTGATCTCCCGACAACTGCGGGTACCTACTGCTGGTGTGTAGAGTAACCAAGGCCTTGATTTCACGGGAGCCAGGGGCCAACAGTCCCTTCATACGATAAGTCTCAGGGAAACTGATTCTCCAGCACTTGCTACAAACGCATCGAGCAGACTTCACCGAGACAGACACGGTAGCCAGCCAGGGCTATAAACACTGCTCAGAGGAGGAGAGCTGCTCTCAGCGTCGGGTTCACTGCACGCGCTGAGGAAGAGCCTCTGGCAGAAACATCTGCCTGACGGGTTTCTCAGCAGCGAAAGCCAGGCTGGTGCCACCGCATCTCTCTCTGAACAACAACACTGCCCGTCAGAGAGGACGCAGCTCTGGGTTTTATCTAGAAACTCTTTTGACTCTGTAATTGGCTCTGGGTGAGGGAACTACACTTTCCCCCGAGAAAGCCGGGAACCCCTCTTGCGGAGTAACTCAGAGGCCGTCGGGTCTCCTCTGCCGCCATGTCAAGCCCCGCGTGTCTGGCAGCCTCGACGGCAGCGTGCCGTACGCTGCTTCCTGCAGGTGGGAACGGCCACTATTGCTCCTGGCACGTGGTCTTCCCGCCCCAGTGCAGTGTCCCGGGAGACCGCTGAGATGCCCCTTCCTGAGATAAGGGCCTCACTCTGCGGCCGTGCAGGGGGCTTGCCGTAGGGATGAGCTCTCCAGGGGCCAGAACCCTCCAACCTGTCCCCATGCCCTTGACGCTCTTCTGCTTTGGGACAAAAAGTCTGCTGCTTGTTCCCGTGGCCGCTCGCACCCACCGTGGTTTCCGCTTCCCGCCTCTCCCATCCCGTCCTTCTGCATTTTTTCCCAGCTTCTTCCTTTTCTGTGTCCAGACTCCCCAGCACAATGTGGGTTTCTGCCTGGGCCGTCTCACTGCGAGCAGATGAGCTCTCACCAGACAGGCCCTTCGCATGAATCCGTCCGTTTTAGGGCCTTGGTCCATGACTTCCACGTCTGTTTGTGAGTTCGGGGGCTGTTTCTTCACAGCCAGACGCAGTTTATTCTTTTCTAAAAATTTAACCAGCGCTCGGTTGAACAATGACCAGACAGCAGCAGCGTTCCAGGAATAAATAAATACACTCCCCGCCCCAGACCCGGCTCCCGGCTCAACTGCCTGCCACGGGCTGTGACCACGCGGTCCAGTGAGTTCTGCGGCCCACGGGGAACGGTGCATTCTTGGCTGTCGGAGCCAAGGACCCTCTGGCTTCCCCCCATCTGAGTTCAGGGCCACCGTCGCCATAGGTGGGAAGCTATGCGAAGACACAACTTCTTCTGCCAGTGAGGTGGGAATAAGCAGGAAAGGAAGATGGATAAATCACGGTTGACGTCGCTGCATGGAGTCTCCTTCTGCAACGTGACTGACAAGTAGCTGCGTTTTGCTCGACAGGCAGAGCAGGCTCAGCGTGCGTCTCCATGTTGTTCCTGTACAGAAACTAAGCTGTGTGTAGGCTGCTACTGTACACCTTTCGTACTTAACTTAAGAAGGCTAAAGAGATATGAAAGGCAAGAAAGAAAATCCCTAACAATATTCCTGAGACCGCCGGCAGCGCCATTTATCACCGTCTTCATCGTTCTTCCTCTTAAAACCAGGTTTTGTAACCTGGAGGGCTGGCATCCTCTCCTAGGAGAGCCTCCCGACTCAGGGCCCAGAACTGGCTGCGGAGAAGATGGCACAGCGGAGACATAAGGCCCCTCCTTGAAACGCCAACTCAGGAGGAAGTCACCTGACCCGATGCATTTTAGGTTTTCTTCAGTTTGTGCTAAAAGTATCTTGGGAAAATAAAATCCGCGGGCTCGCCACCAGCAGTTTTATCCTTGGAGGAGAGGCCACGTAAGCACATTGGATGAGAAAGTTGCCGCTCTAAGAATAAGCCCTGAGCCGCCCAGCCGGTACCCTAGCGCCCCAGGAGGGTCCCCTTGGCCAGCTCACGGGCACCCGTCAGACGAGACAGATCTGGGCCGCGTCACCACCGGGGATGCTTCTGCCGCCGACGGTGGTGCAACGCTGCTACCCGGTGCTCTCCGGAGCCCACCCCATCCTGGCCGAGACGGGGCGGAGCCACCTGGCATGGATCCACCCGGCCCTCAGAAACTGGGTGCGGGGCAAAGCGGGACTTCCTGGGAGGCACGGCAGGGCCGCAGGTGGGGTGAGCGAGGGGGCAGACGTCTTACAGACTCTCGGTTTATCTCCAGAGGCATAAACGTGAAGACGAGCCACTGTGCAATGGGGAAAGGATCCCGGGCCACAACGCTGAAGTCTGCACCCTGGTTCCACCACCCACCGGCTGTGTGTCCTCCAGCAAGTGACTCAGCCTCTCTGTGCCGCAGGGTTCTCAACTGTAAACTGGGGACAACTGTAGCTACCTCACAGGGTCGCCGTGAGGGCTAAATGAACGAATTTGTAAAGCACTGAGAGCAGGGAGGGCCTGGGGCGTAGTGTTTGCCAAATAAATGCAAAAAAACCCCAAACCCCAGACAAATGGGAGCCTCCAGAAGTCAGACAGGATGTGTCTGAACAAAGGCAGCAGTGCCAGCGATGACAGCGGGCACACAGCCCCCGCGGCAGGGCTGGCCAGCGTGGGAACCGCGCCCAGGCCGCCGGGGGGCCAGCTGAGACCCAGTTACGCTGCAGGGCTCCCGTCGGGCGAGGCCAAGCCAGGAGAGCTGCAGCGGACAGGGGTCCTGCCGAGGATTCAGCGAAGGACGACAGCCACGCGGGGCGCACGAGGCCCGGGCCCCGAAGCCGACCTGCCCTGGTCCTCGCGTCATCCGGGGGACTCTGCTGCCCTCTTTGGGGCACGGGTGCCACAGGCTCCCCTGACGCTCAAGGTCAGCTCAGACCTCGCGCACAAGGGCCAGGCTGGGGCCTGCAGAGGCCAGCGGTCAGCAGCCTTCTCTCTGCCGACAAAGCCCCCGGGATCGGGGGAAACAGGGCTCGGGAAACGGCCGCGGCCCCGACTCACCACTTTGGGCTTGAAGGGCGGCTGGACCTCCCTGTTCTCCAGCTTCTCCCAGTCGATCCTCCGGAAGAAGGTGTGTTCCCGCACGTCCCGCTCTCCCTCGGGTCCGCAGCCCAGCCGCTTGCCGGGGTGTTTGGTCATCAGCTAGAAAGTGGGAGGAGAGAGAGCTCTCACGTGGAGCATGGTAACCTGGTGACTGTAGTTGACAGTCCTGGATCGTACAACTGAGTCCGCTGACCGCAGGACAGAAGCGGTCTCACCAAAAAAAAAAAGGTGATGTGAGGTGACGGATGTATTAACTCAACTGTGGGAGTCCTTTCACACTGTACACATACATCAAACCATCACAGTGTGTGCTTTAAATATATTACCATTTTATTCGTCAATTACACCTCAATAAAGCTGAAAAAAAAAGAAAGAGAAACAGAAAGACCCCCTTGAAAACCAGGGGAAAAGGGAATGCCAGGTCCAGCGCCCGCTCTACTGCTGTGCTGCCCCCAGCCCTGACGGCAGGGATGCCTGGACCACATCTTAGGATGCTCTGAGTGACGCCGACTCACACAATGGGGACACGAGTGGGCCTTTCTACAGTGAGTTTTGTGATAAGGAAACAGGGAAGCAATCTGGACCCACAGCAAACACAAGAAGAATTTAAGTAGCCGTCTCTATATACTGTTTCAGGAGCTGCCATTCTCTATGTGCATTAAGGACACATACATAAAAAGGCACGCAATCGCTAAAAACTGTGTGTGCCGGAAGTATCACAGGCCAGTATCACACGGGATGCTATATAACAAGCAATTTACTGCCCGGACCAAGATACCCTCAGAGACTCATGGTTCGGGAAAAACAATGCTGTCACAAAGAAGGGTGACGAGTTGGGGCTTCCCCGGTGGCGCCGTGGTCGAGAGTCCGCCTGCCGATGCAGGGGACGCGGGTTCGTGCCCCGGTCCGGGAGGATCCCACGTGCCGCGGAGCGGCCGGGCCCGTGAGCCATGGCCGCCGAGCCTGCGCGTCCGGAGCCTGTGCTCCGCAACGGGAGAGGCCACAGCGGTGAGAGGCCCGCGTACCGCAAAAAAAAAAAGGGTGATGAGTTAACTGCAAACCCAGCGGCGTGGGCATGTGGTCCCCCCACAGTGCCTCTTAGAACCGTCTGGATGGCATCTCCCCAATGGACCCTCCTGTCCATGGCCACCAAAGGAACCCAAGCCTACCTACCCCTTTGCAGATGGAGACGGCCTCCCTGGACAAGGACTTCGGGTACGAGACGTTGTGCTCCATGATGGACTGAAACAGCTCGTCTTCATCCTCGCCGTCAAATGGAGGCTGCGCCGGAAGAGAGGGGGAGGGGGTGCCTAGGCTGAGCGATTCCGCACCTCGCCGCGGCGCCCGCACACCCAACCCAGCACCGGGAAACAGAGCGGGCCTCTCCCACATGCACACGGCAGGCTGCAGGCTTAGCTCGATGACCTCGCGGGCTGTCTTTCATTAGGTTGGCGGTCGGGTGTGTTTTTCATTTTCTCCTCTGTCCCTTGCCTCGCTCTGGGCAACCCCAAACAATCTTCAGGGAAGGTGTTTTTGAGTAATGTTTTTAAGGATTTGCAAATAAGTTACAATTAACCCATTAATCTGTAATTACGTGTTAAACAATCTCACTACGATCAAGTGAGGTTACAGATGGCCTTGCGTTCAGAAGGTGTGCGAGGGTGGAGAAGGCGGATGCCTTTGGGTTCTGAACCTGGGGTGAAGGGGACGCAGAACACGGGCATAGAGGGCTCTCCCCAGGCCCAGGAATCCACACCCGGGCCCTCTGCTCTGTCGGGGGCCTGCCGCCGGCACGGTGGCGGTGACGGGGGCTTGCCATCCCCTGGGCACCTCTCTGTCCTCTTCTACTGCGTTTACAATCCCCACCTGGACAGTGGGGGGCACGGCAGCAGGGGGGCAGCTCACGGCTTTAAAGCCAGGTGGCTCTGGACCAGAACGCGGGCCCTGCCGCCTCCTAGCTGGGTGTCCACGGGCAAGTGACCCACCTCTTTCGTTCGCAGTTTTCCAATTTGTAAAACAGGGCTCCCTGGTGAGTCTAAAGTGTCTGAGATTTTGTCCTGTGCCCAGTGAATGCCCAATGAAGGGTGAGGGGTGCCGATGCTGGTATTGGCCAAGGGCCAGTGCGGAGGCCGGTCCCCCTGCCCATCCCACCACTTCTCTGCCTGACAGCATTAACCTACTTCTCCTGAGCACCTGTTCCGTAACGCCTGAAAAACAGGCAGTTATTTTCAAATCACGACGTATAGTGTGGAGTTCCTTGTTTTTCACTGGCTGTTGCCCCCCCCCGCCCAACATTTTCTCTATAGCTACCCGTGCTCCCAGTCAGGCTAACGCCGTGAGGTAACACGTCATCAGAGACGGACTCGTGCGTCCAGGGCACATGTATACCTGCTTCCAGCCTTGTCTTCTAATAACTGACACTTCTACCAACACCTCTGTGCACATCACTGTTTCCTCCCTGACTTCCTAAGAATAACTCCCAGGTGTGGGAAGGTGTGAACATTCCGATGGTTCCCATTCAATCTCTCCAGGTCACCCCGGGAGCACCCTCCCAGGTCACTGCTTGCTCTCAGGCCCTGGTGCTGAAGGCCGGTCAGCGGTGGGGCGTTACAGTCACGTGCACCTTCCTCCCCAGCGACTGAGCCTGGGGACCCAGGGGTGATGTGCGGTGCAGTCCTCGCATACAGGACCATTCTGGATGGCTTCCCTTCCCTCTTTCCCCCATCCCTGTGTTACAGTTTTAGATTTCTACAGCTCTGGACTCACTGTTTCAAGCTAAGCTACCTGCTAACTGAAGACCTGGCTTGGTGTAAAAAAGTTCTGAACGGGGAGTGCTCTCCTTGGTGATGTGTAATTTGTGGATTTTAAATAGGCAAGTGAGGGGTGAGGCTCACGCTTCCCAGAATGGTTCCGGAATCACTTACTTAGTCACGGGGGCCCTGCCATGGTCACGTACAGATCACTGATGTGGGGTTGGGGGGGAGTACCCAGGGACAATTCTGGCTTAAGTTCTGGGATAAAGGACTCGTTACCGAGTCACCAGGAATGGAGACCAGGCATAAGTGACCCTGGCGGGAAGGCACATAAGAGGAGAGGGCTGCGCGCTTTGTGATGAACGCCCGGGACGCTCTGAGCAGCAAGACGCTCGTTACAGGGCCGGGTAAATACGATTTATGCTCGAAAGGAATCACATTTGTCAAGCGATCCAGGAACTGCAGAAAGACTCAGGGTGTTTTACACTCCACCGTCCCCCTGCCTGCGGACAGTAAATAAAGCAAATGAGAAGAAAACTGCAATAAACTGTCTTCTCTTCCCCGCTCAGCTTCAGCCCTCTGTGATTAAAGAGGATACACTTAGACCTCAACCCCATCAACAAGTTGATAATTAATCTCCCTTTTCAATAAGGACATCCATTCCCTGTAGCTTGTGGGGGTGATCTGAGCAGAGCCTTCATTATTATCCTTTCTGGCCTGAGTCACGGCCCAGGAACATGTTTAAATTTGCCCTGAGGAGTCATCAGGACTTAAGAAGGGGGTTCTGAAATGAAAACCCCGTGTTTGTGGCAGGCGCGGTGGAGAGTTAGAGGACCCGCAGCTGGGCCCGACGACACTACATCCCAATGTGGGATGCTTTTCAAATGCCGTATTTAAGGAGTGTCGCCATTTCCATGTGACTCTGAATGAAAGCAGGGCTTGTTTCCTGGACTCCAGAGTCAGAACGTTTGAGTGGGGTCTCGAGGGGAACTCAGCTTTCTGCGCCTTTGCGAACAGATAGCTCCCACGGGGGCAAACAATTCAGTCAAATTTTACTGTCAAAATGCCAAGGAGGGGAAATTAACTTAAGGTGCAGGCGATCTGTGTTCTGCCAGCGGCTATCTCGCTGACAATGGTTCTACGGAACTGGCTTTTCTGTGTTTGCACACGGAAGTATATAGCCTTAAGAAGAATGGTTCCTTGGGGGAAGAAACCTAAATAAATAATACACAAACCACTTTTTAAATATCAAGTCTCAACATCATTGAGAAATAAAGACCAAATATAGGTGGAACCTCATCTTTTAATACTTAAAAGGCAACTTTAGTATCTATGTGATGATGTAAGACACAACGAAAGAGAGAAAGGAGAGACCGAGGGGTCTCCCAGCCCAGAGGGAAAGCCAATGGTCTCGCGATGGTCTCCATGGCCCGGGGCCTGGTGCCCTCTCTTCCTCTCTGATCTCAGCCTCCTACTCCGTCTCTAGCTCACTCCACTCCAGCCACATGGGCTGCTTCCTCTCCGTTCCTTAAGTGTAAAGCTGCGCACTCCCACCCCAGGGCCTTTGCACTGGCTGTTCCCTCTGTCTGGAATGCTCTTCCCCCCGGATGTGCACGTGGACATCCTCTCACTTCCTTCTGGCCTTAACTTTATCTTCTATGTGAGGCCCTCCCTGGCGCTCCGAGCTAAAACTTCAACCCTCCCCCAACACGCTATGTCCTTCTGCTCTGTTACTTTTCTTCTTAGCGTATCACTGTTACAGTTCACCAACTGCAGATCAAAAACGAAATAAACGTCCAAAACAGTTTAAAAAGCAAAACTTGGGAATTCCCTGGTGGTCCAGTGGTTAGGACTCCACGCTTTCACTGCCAAGGGCCCAGGATCGATCCCTGGTCGGGGAACTAAGATCCCACAAGCCGTGCGGTGTAGCCCAAAATAAATATAAAATAAATAAAGAAAAAGCAAAACTTGAATTTGCCACATACCAACAGATACTTAAATAACATTTATATTGCAATTACAACTAGGTACATAGCATTTGTATTGCGTTAGGTATACTGAGTAATAGCAAGATGATGTAAAGTGTACGGGAGGATGTGCCTGGGTTATACGCAATTACCACACCATTTATACGAGGGACTTGAGCCTCCAAGGACCCTGGTTTACCCGTGGGAGTCCTGGAACCAGTTCCCAAGGATGCCGAGGAGGGGCCCGCACATCATTTCCGTATCTGCCTGTCTACTGTCTTTCTCTGGACCGTAACCTTGCTGAAGGGAAGGGTCTCTGCCTGTGTTGCTCACAGCCATTCCCACGCACATTCGGTAAGTACGCACTGAATCAATAATAAATGAGTCAATGACGTAACACGTCAGAAAGGGTGACTTCTCCCTAGGAACAAAGATTTCTCTGGGGGCAGCTCTGCTACTCGACGTGGCTGTTTCTTTGCATTCTCTCTTACAAAGGCCCTTGGCTAGGGAGGGGCACACTCCCTGGCACACTTGAGGGCTGAGAGTTAATAAAAGCTGCCCACGACAGAATCATTAGTAGACACGATGGCAGAGATCTGAAACGTGTGACATGCACCGCTGCCATTCTTAATCCACTGAGATTTGGGGGTGGGAGCTGTTTGTCAACAGCAGCGGGTGTGACTTACCCTAGTAATACAGATACTAAGGCCACCACCTTAGAAAGTGCCCCATTAGGCAGCGATGCCCTTGGTCACCTGACACACGTCACGCAGCCAAGGGAAACCTAATCTGCCTTTCCTTGACTGGAGGTTCAGCCTCGCTGGGCTTTTGTGAAAATGACAATGAATTGCCCAAGGAGAGAGAAGGGCAGACGGGAGAGGCTATTAAAACACTCCTTCCAGTTTAACTAACTTCTTCCTTTACAATAATACCGGCTCTACACCCGGGAGCGGCCGGGGTGATTTCTGCAGAGAAACGTGCGGTGAAGCCCAATCCCACCCAAGGGCTGAGACACCGAAAACAAAAGGCCACCACTGTCCTCAACGTGCCGGGACCTTTGGCGGGTGATGCAAAAGCTGTATGGTCTACACTCCAGGGTGTAGCTTTCAATTTGGGTTTTTAGGACTACAAGATCATTTCTGTACAATTTCTCCCTCTTTCACCAGGATCAGGGGAGTCAGACCAGCACCAGCCATTCCACACGGCCAGGTCCTGCTATCGTGGTCCCCACAGAGCTGAGCCTTCATGAAAACACAGGGAAACATTACCTGCCCGGCCAGCATTTCATATAACAGGACGCCGTAGGCCCACCAGTCCACGGATTTCCCATACGGCTGATAAGCGATTATCTGTGTGAAAACAAACACATCAACTACATTTAGTGGCCAATCAGAAAGCCTGTGTTGGAACAGGGAAGTCAAGCGTGTAGTCATTTACACACTCCGTTCATGCAAATGGGGTGATGGTAACATTTGTCACTGGGTTTTGAAGGGGACCCTTCGAATCAAGGCACACAGAGAACTCTCGCCCCATGATTTTGGAATTCCTCTTCTGAATCCACCGGGAGATGCCATGGCACTGCTGGAAGGTAGATTTACTTATCTTCTTGGGTGAAAATGATTTGGGCACTGAGGTGGATTTCATTTGTGGAAAAAGCCAGAGGTCATTCACAGCAAAGCCCGTCTGATAAATAAGACGATCAAACTGTGTTACAGAATTTTGCTGAAGGATGATGTGAGGAGGACTAAAGACTAAAGGAAACATGCCAGTTTCCTTGGGCTGTACAACCCGCCCAAGGGCATCTGCTGAAGGACTGACGTTTTGAAATGTTTTTGAAAGAGACAAAAATTGCAGTAATCAAGTGTAAGATTTGGACCTTGTCTGAATCTTGATTCAAACCACCCCAACGTAGAAAGAAATTGGGAAAATTAAAATACGGTCTTGAATTAGATGACGCTGTGGGAATTGTTGCTAATATCGTCATGTGGGATAACCGGCCCCATGATTAGTTACGAAGTGTCCTTTTCAGTTAGAGGGGAGTGTATGCAGGGGTGACGTGCGTGCGTGAGAGATGAAGTATTTAGGGGTGAAATGACATGATATCTTAGATTTGGTTTAGATACGTCAGTAAAATCAGGGCGGGGGGAGGAATCGATGAAACGAGTTGTCTGCAGCTGGGGATGGGCCCAGGGACCTTGCCCCTTTGAGACTCTCAGACGTGCAACGGTGGCTCTACACCTTCCCCCCACCGCCCCCCGTGGAAGGGGGTAATACTGACTCAGATTTCTGAGAGGCGTGACTTATCACAACACGGTGGCCGCGTCCCAGGTAGGCTGTGTGCCAGAGGCACACACTTTCCAGATCCGTGGATCCGCCCCGGAATTCGAGGCGAGGATGCAACTAACAGGTACTCAGCACAATCACCTGCCGTTCTGCAGAAAAACTGGACTTTGGGGTGCTCTAGGGTATCTTCCAAATGGCTCCTACGTCTCATTAAACGTCCTGGCACATCAGCTAACCTCCTGTGTGTCTGCCCACCCTCATTCCTTTAACGTGTTCCGAGTATTTCTCCCCGTGGCACGAGCAATGCACACTCGTCTGACGTACCCCGGTGTGGGCAGGAACAAGGGGGCGCGTGTTTCAATCCGGCAGCTTTATAGCTCGTTTCCTTGACGAGAAAATGAAAACCAAAGGAACCTACAAAGAGGCCTTAATTCCTTTTGAAGACTACCTTTGTTCTTTCCTGAAAACATAAAAAGCACAAAATACCCTACCAAAATGAGCCTCTAATTTATTCCCTAATGACACGAAATGGTGGCGGCCACACCAGTCCCCAGACGGGAAATGACTGCATCAAAGCCTGACTGGAACAAGTAGAAGAACAACAGAAATCCTCTTTGGGAGAGGAAAGACACACCCACCAAGCACCTACTGTGTATCAGGTAACTCTGCACACACTGTGTGCAACCCAACGAGCCAGAAATTCTTCTCATTTTTTAGGGGACAGAACTGAGATGCAGGAAGCTTATGGAACTCGCCCGAAGCCAATCAGGTAATAAGCGGTGCTCTGAAAACTGACAGGCATGTTTTAAAACTACAGTTTATGGGGCTTCCCTGGTGGCGCAGTGGTTGAGAGTCCGCCTGCCGATGCAGGGGACACGGGTTCGTGCCCCGGTCCGGGAAGATCCCACATGCCGCGGAACAACTGGGCCCGTGAGCCACAACTACTGAGCCTGCGTGTCTGGAGCCTGTGCTCCGCAACAGAGAGGCCGGCGCACTGCGATGAAGAGTGGCCCCCACTCGCTGCAACTAGAGAAAGCCCTCGCACAGAAATGAAGACCCAACACAGCCAAAAAAAAAAAAAAAAAAAATTATAAAACTGCACTTTATGGCTTTCAAATACATGGAATCACTCGCACTGGGATTAATAAGTTATGAATCAAAGGGCTTTGAGAATTAGTTCAATGAGATTTGAAATCATCACTTCAGTTGTCGTAACTATATTTCAAAAGCACTTGAGTAACATTTGTTCTTGTAACTATATTAAACCAGGCCCTGCAATCTGTTCTCGTTAATCAGTGTTTCAGTGCTTTTTTAAAAAATTTTTTATATTGGAGTAGAGTTGATTTACAGTATTGTGTTAGTTTCAGGTGTACAGCAAAGGGATTCGGTTATACATATATGTATCTATATTCTTTTTAAAAAATTCTTTTCCGTTATAGCTTATTACAGGATACTGAACATAGGTCTCTGTGCTCTACAGTAAAACTCTGTTGTTCACCTATCTTAGTTTCCGCTTGTTTGGAACACAGGCTGAGATGAGGCCTCGCACTGCTGTGCGAATTACGAGGCTGAAGAACAGTGGGGGCTGGATGAGGGGGACCACGCTTTATTCCAGGCTCTGTTTCTGCACATACTTGAGCAGTCTCACCAGCCAGACCCCTCTGCTCGGGTGCTGGAAGATGCCACCCACTTGGAGAAGTGTCACCAGTCAAGGGTGTGGAAGCCCCGATCCTGGTCAGAATGATTCACAAACCCTGCCAGCCAGGCCCAGGGGAAGCTTTTGTTCATTCGTTTGTTTTGACTCTTTGTTAGCTTTGGTCCAACTTGCTTCTCAGGGTCCATTAAGCTCTTCTGACTTGTGCTGGTAACACCTGATGCTTCCTCCAAGGCTTAGGACAGCAGGAGGCTGAGCGCCAATGGCTTGTTTTCTGGGCGATGGCGTTGGTCAGCCCCTGGAGCCGGCCAGCTCACCCTGCACTGAGCTTACAAGGTTTCGCCTTTAACTGTTCATAATAGGACGGGGGTTAGGATTTAGCTGGAGCATTTTCTCCTGGAGACGTTCACAGTCTGTCACCCCTGGCTCACGCCCTGGATGAAATAAGACGGTTCAAAGATCTAAGCTACGAGAGATGGGGGCAACCCCACCGCTGCAAACGCACACTGAGCACGAAGCGTACTTCCCCTCGACGATCAGCTGCTACAAACACCTCCAAATTACCCCAAACCTCGCCGCAGAGGGGAAAGCAGTGCTGAGGAGAGCGCCCCACTGAAGATCTGAACACTTAGAAGCACAGGATTTAGGGTGCTGGTGACACTGTCCCCTGTGAGCTGTGTAGGCCTGCACTGTCCCATGCGGGAGCCACTGAGCCACGCGCGGCTATGAGCCTCTGACACGCGGCCAGCGCAAACGGGCATGAAATGCTTTGGGTGTAAAATACACATCCGATTCGGAGGACTTAGTACCCAAAATGCAGAATATCTCATGGCTAATTTTTCATTTTGGATATACTGGGTCAAATCAGATATTAATTTCGCCTGTTTCTTTTTTAAGTTTTTAAGAAAACGTGGCTGCTTAAATGTGGTTGGGGCTTGCATTTACTCCTACTGTTCAGGGCTGGTCTAGACTGAGTTCTACCGGCTCCTGCTACCCGCTCCAGCTACCCGGCTCCTGTTGGCCTAGGGGGCCAGCTTTGGGCTGAGGACGCAGCTCAGGGACCACAGAACGGACGGGAGGCTGTCTTGGGTCTGTCCCCGACGGACACGGGGGCAGGTGTCTCTGGCACTTGGAAGCTGGCAGCCAAGCCCGGGTGATGCCTGTCCCCCTGCAGCCCCCCGGCGAGGGGCTGCCCTGGTGACATGGTTCCCACCGCAGAGGAACTCACAAAAGGAGAGGCGGGAGGGGCTGGCGGTGGCCTTCCCTGCGGCACGGGGAAGCCAGAGGCAGAACCCGGGGCCGCTGTCATCCAGGTTCACTGCTACTTGTTACCGCGATCTTCATGGTTATGATTCCCTGAGCCAGGTGCCTGGGGGCTGTCAGGACGCTACAAGTGGCTGCCTGTCTTGTACAGCGGGGTGTGAGTAGCCTCCTTCCAGCCTGGGAACAGGACCTGGGCAGAGGGTGGGGGGCGGCTTCTCACCTCTCATGAGGCCAAAGGCCCACAGCAGCTGGAAGGACGTCGCTCCAGGGCCACCCACCCTTCACCCCTCTGCAGGGCTACACACTCCAAGGCCTCCTGAAGTGGACGGGGCTTCAGAAGCTTTCCTGGAGGACTCGGGGGGCAGCGTGGTGAGGCTTCAGATGCTACAGACTACAGCAACAATGACTGGAGCCCATGTCACCATCCGGACTTTCACCAGGGGCCGGGGTCTTTCTCTTTCTTAGCTCCTGGAGCCCTCACGAGACCCTGGCGGTAGGAGCGTCCGATTTCAGAGATGAGGAAATGAAGTACAGGGAGGTTAAGTAGCCTGCCCAAGGCTCCACAGCCAGAGGTGGCAAAGCAGGCATTTGAGCCCTGGACGTCTGGCCTTGGCCTCCACGATCTGGACCATTTTTCTCAACTGAAGGTTCATCCGCTCTTGCGTCGGTGCGGCTCCCTAGACACTAGGGCGGGAACTGGCCCAGTTAGGGTGACTCTTGCCGAGAAAGGGTTCAAATGCTTAACGGGGTCTAAATGGCTACGATGCCCACTTGAATCAGCAGGTGGCCCCGAAGCCTCGTCTTCAAGGGCTCCGGGGACTCGCGCTCCCGCCCTTGGCCGCGCTTTCCTGGACTCTGCTCCTCACCGTCCCAGCGTGTGTCCCAGCCGAGCCCCCGTGCCCACGCTTGAGTAAGTGGCCCGACTGCCGGCTGCCCTTGCCAGGCTGCAGTACAAAGGAACACTGGCCTTTACTCATGAAACGCGCTCAAGTCCTCTGACTCAGGGAAACAAAGCCTATTACTTCCTCCTTTCATCAACGATAAAAATATTTTAATGGGAAACTTATGGTTGTTTCGAAAAACATCATAAATCCCCCAGGCTAGAACATGGGACGCTGGAGGCCTTCTTCACGGAGCTGGTGGAAATGCTGACTTGTTGAAATAGTACCATTGGGAAAGAAAGATGACGTGCCTGGGTGTTTTCTGGGTGTTCCGTTCTGACAGCTACAGGGCCCTGAGCTCACTCAGTGTCTCCCCAACTCCCTGCTCCGGGGCCCACAGCCCAGGGCCACGCAGATCCCGAAGCCTCTGCCATGTTAGTTACACTGAGGCTGTGTATCTGCCCCCACTCGACCCCAGGCTCTCCCCGCAGGGGCCGGGCCACCCTCCCGAGCACCCCGCACAGCAGACTCTCCCTAAGGTCAGGCTGGAGAAGCCAGCGGATCTCGTGCAAGCCTCCTCCGCGGACACCACCGACCTCGAGTGCAAAATGCAAAGGGCTCGTCAGACTGCTGGATTGCTAAGGCTGCACGGGCCTTCGAGACGGTTTGGAAAAGCATCCTCAGGGTTCTGAGAAGGAAGCCGAGAGGCTTGCTGGAAGGTCGCTGGGTGGGCGGCAAGGTCTCCCAGCTGTGTCCACCTCCTGCAGCGCCAGGCTTGGACCAGAGCGTGGTGAACAGGAAGCACATCGGGGGCGGGGTATGGACGAGGCATCCCCAACTCTCAGCCAAGATGCTCCCAGTCAAACCACTTCGGGCAGTGCCTCCCCCAGCCCAGAGCACTGCAGGAAGCAGAGTGTGGCAAGAAAGCTCCGAACCTGACTGCCGGAGCCCAGCTCGGCCACGCGGGAGCTGTGTGACCTTGGGCAAGGCGCTTAGCCTCTCTGTGCTTCCGTTTCCTCATCTGTGACGCTGGAACCCCAGCACCCCACACACTGGCAAGTACATGGTATGTATAGAAACGTGTGTTTATTGCAGGTGAGTTGAATATGCGTAACTCCACAGGGTCTCATGGCAGGAGCAGGAAGGCCCTGGGCATGGCAGGCAGGTGAAAGGGACTCAAGGCAATGAGCTAACCCAGGCCCACGGGAAGACAAAGGAAACATTTTGAATGAGAGGCTGGATTAATCACATGTATTAAATGCTCTGAAATGATCGTCAGCACCTGGGAATTCTGTCAACGATGAACCTTCTGTTCATTCTCTCAGCAAATGTCACCTGCCCGTGTGCCGGACGCTGTTCCAGGCACGGGGCACGGAAGTGAATAAAACAGATTAAAAAATCCCCCTCTCATGCAACTGAATTACTTTTGACCAGAGCAGCAGAACTTCCGGTCTCTCTTCTCTGTGGTATTAACACCCCCTCCCCCGCCCCTTCCCTCACTGCCACTGTTTGGGCTAATCGTGCGTCTCTTGGGGCCGGGCACCCTGCGAGGGTGACACGAAAATGGATAAATACACTAAAACGTGATACCTTACACATCGAGGATCTTAGTTCATCACACGAGAAATACCTGCGATACTTGAAAGCTCTGGACAAAATGCATAATATAAGTAGAAAGGAATTCTGGCACAAGACGAGAACGGAAGGTTTGGAGTCTGCACTACATATTTCCCGTTGAGATGAAGACGGCGGCCAGGACTGGGGCGAACAGAAAACGACGTCTCTAAAGGCAACACAGGCGCCTCAAGGTCCCGTTACAGTAACCACCCCCCTGCCTCCTTTACACCCGGGGACGGAAGGCAGAGAGCAGGACAGTGTACGACGTTCTGCTCCCCGAGGACCTGAAGGGGATCACGTGGCACAAAGAGGGTTTGCAACTACTGACCCTGGCTTCAAATAGCAAGTAACACAGAAGAGAAAAGGAAGGAAGCAAGGAAGGAAGACGAGAGCGAGGAGGAGCGGAGGAGGGGATGGCAAACGCAGAGCTTTCAAAGCCTGGTGAGTACGGTCCCCGTTCCCAGTCCTATCCTGGACCTTTGTTTGGAAGGGAAAGGCCACCCAGGCTGCATTTCTTCTTCTTCTTCTTTTTTTTTTTAAATTCATAAACTGCTTTAAAGAGAAGTTTTACATTCAGAGCAAAACAGAGGAATCTGCGGAGTTCCCATATACCCCGCCCCCACCAAGTTCAACACACCGAGGCAGTATCTTAGTTACAATCGCTGAACCTGCATGGATACATCGTTACCACCCAAAGCCCAGGGTTTACATCAGGGTTCACTCCTGGTGCTGTACATTCTACGGGTTTTTGAAAATGTATCATGACATGTACCCACCACTGTACTGTTACTGTACGGAATAGTTTCACTGCCCTCAAAACGCTCTGCCCACACGGCCCTCCCCCAGCCCCAGCAATGACCAATGTGTTTTATTGTCTTCCTAGTTTTGCCTCTTCCAGGACGTCAACACTCGGGCTCTCACAGCGTGCAGTGTTTTCAGACGGGCTTCTTTCACTTAGTCATGCACACCGAGGTTTCCTCCATGGCTTGAGAGCTCACTTCTTTCTAGTGTTGAATAATATTCCATTGTCTAGACGTATCGCAGTTTATTTGTTCACTCACCTACTGAAGGACATCTTGGTGGCTTCCAAGGTTTGACAATTATGACTAAAGCTGCTGTGAACACGTGTGCAGGTTCCTGTGTGGACGTAAGTTTTCAGTTCATCTGGGTAAATACTCAGGAGCATGACGGGTGGATCGTTCGGTAAAGACCACGTTTAGCTTCGTAAGACACTGTCGAGCTCTCTTCCACGGTGGCTGTGCTAATAATTCTGAAAGAGCCACGAGTAAAATTCCGAATCGCCTGCCAGACTTCTGATCAGGCAGAAAGATGCCCCCCGCCCCTCATGTTTGTCTGACACTGGGATGTGTGCTAGCGAGATGTCTGTGGTCCTCGGGTGAGGCATCAACAACACGGAGTTACACAGGGAGAAAACATTCCCATTTCAAGGCTTTGTGCAAAAGCTCTAATCTCTACTTGGGCTAATCTCCCTCTGTCTCCTCGGTAACATTTGCTTGTCAAGGAATAAGTCAGGAAGGTGACTGTGAAACGACCAGGGCTGGGAAAACACCACCCCAGTTAGCCTGGGTCACCCAACCTCTTCAGCCCAAGGCCGAACTAACTTCCATAATTTCTTGTTACATCAAAACAACAATGACAAAAAACTAAACACCTCTTTGGATTCTCTTCTGCCAACCTGATATTTTCAAGAACCTCCTTAAGAGCAAGATACACTAAGAATATGATACCCGCAGTAACAGGGGCCAAGGTTTAGCCCACCCAAGCCACACTGCACTGGGCACAGTGCCCGGCTCCCACGGGGGTGGCTGAGGCCCGGCCAGCTTGCAGGCAGTGACACCGTGGGGCGGGGGGATGGTGCAGAGCCAGGATGCGACCCTCTGTCACGGTGCCCCTCTATGCGAGCAGGACAGGAGTGGGGTGAGGACATCTGAGGTGCTGCCCCGGCCCCGGGGACCTTCACCCACCCTTCCTTCCTGCTCTGCTCGGTGACAATGATGATGATTGTGAGCAGGTAAAACGCATCCCGGTCTATAGCGTCATTCACCTGTGGCCGAGACCCAGGACTCCGTACGGGCCCGGGGTGCTGGTGCCAGAGGAACAGAGGCCACAGACCATCTGCCTAAATACATACGCTACAAACTGAGCTCGCGATATGGACTAGCTGTTCTCTCCGTGCGCCTTGCCCGCGGACTTCCCCCGGCGCTCTGCTCTGGCTGCCGCAACAGCACGGCTCCAACAACAGGCGTCTACTGGTCACGGTTCTGGAGAGTCGAAGCGCAAGGTCAGGATGCTGGCAGGGCAGCAGCCCCCTCGCTGTGCTCTCACCGGCCTGTCCTCCGTGAGCTGCCCTCCTGGTGTCTCTTATGAAAACCTCAGTGCTCTCTGAGGGGGTCCCACCCCAATGACCTCATCTGGCTGTGATCACCTCCTGGAAAGCCCTGCCCCTATGGACAGTCACACTGGCGCCACCTTCAACACACCGATTTTGGGGGAACAGGATTCCACCTGTAATTCTTCCCAACAACCCGGAAGGCCAGGTTCGACTGGAGAATTCAGGGGCCCCTGAGATGCCCTCCGGACACGGAGACATGGCCCGCCTGACTGCTCTTGCCGCCCCCTCCACCACGGCCATGACGAGCCTCCCGCACGTCCCAGCTCTGTCCCATCTGCCCATCGGACGCTAGCGTGTCTGCGCCAGCAGGGCGGCACCCCGCGGGGCGATGGCATGGGGGGGAGGGAGAGGCTGCGCGGGTCCTGGGAGGGAGTTCTCAGACCCCAGGTGGTCACATCCCTTTGACCCTACAGACCCCAAGCCTGTGAGGACAGCTCAGGCTGGGGAGGCCCGATGAGAGCCCTGTAACGTTGGGGGCGCAAACTTCAGCCTGCAGCCCAAATCCAGCCCAACCCTGCTGGGTGCAGCCTGGGAGCTAAGCATGGTTTTAAGTTTCCTGAATGCGAGAGAAAAAATGTAACAAAGATGATCAGTCTTTGGAGCCTTTTGGCAGGAACAGCTGCTCAAACTGGAGAAATCTAAAATTTAGATGAAGGCAAAGGCTAAAGCACTTACCCTCTAGCCCTCAGCAGAACAAGCTTCTGATCCTGGCTCTGTGACCCAGGGCAGGGGCCTCTCTTGCCTGGGTTCTCGGCGCTTTTGAGACCTGCCCCCGCGGGGTGCTGTGCTGCGGATTCTCAAAGCCAGCTGTGCAGGAGGCTGTCCCCAAAGACGGCCACAGTGCCCCTCGCTCCCATCCTGTATGGCCCCTGCAGCGTGACAGCACCACGCCTCCCACCAGGATTTAGTACTTACATCACCTCCCCTAGATGCCGGGCTGGCTGTGGACTTGCTCCGACCTGGAGAAGGTGGTGGGAATGACACAGTAATCAAGTTCTAGGTGAAGCTTAAGGGGCCTCCACTTTTTTGGGGGGCCTGTGTTGTACCCTCTTGGGAGTCACCGTGGCGAGACGCTCTGGATAAACTATTGAACGAGGAGAAATCTCACGGAGGACAGAACACGGAGAGGAGGACCCGTGGGTCTCGGCCAAGAGCCAGCAGCCCGGGGCCCCCGTGGGACCACCCTCCAGGGCCCAGCAGGGCCACAGCGGCCGGCACATGCCGGGCAGAATCCCAGCGATAACGTGGCTTCGGTTTTAAGCCATTCAGTCTTGGGTGGTTACACAGCAGCAGCAAGTTGAAACAACTGTCAAATAACAGACGCGAATGTACGCAGCCCTCCCCTGGAGGCAGGCCAGGCTTCTTACATGCAAGACTTCAGCCTCAAAGTCGTATCCCCATTCCACAGACGTCGCCCCAAGTTCTTAAAAGAGCAGAACTACAGCCAGAGCTGACTACACAACGATAGAGAAAAGGCCACCTGAAGTCAAACAGGAAGTCCTTCCTTCTCAGAAACATCGCGTCTGCGTGGGGCTAAGGTAGAGTCGAGCTGAATTAATCTGGAATCGGAGGCGCCACCATCAGCCTCTAGTCTCTCTCCGAGCGGTTCTCAAGCTTGGCCACTGTGGCCCTGGTCACTGGTCTAGGCTGCGGTGGCAGGCGGGGGGGCGCGGGGCCGGATTCACTGCTCCGCGCCCCCTTCAGAGCCCCCTTATCTCAGGCCTCCTCTGCTGAGCAGGGAGCCCTTCAAGCCCTTTGTTCACTGTGGCTCTGAACAAAATAACCACTTGTGCAGTGAAGGAACGAACTGGGAGTCAGGAACACATTTGCGCCTGTAAGACCTTAATCGGCTGGAATAAAATATTTTCCAGAATTTCAGTCCGGTGGTCTTCACAGATGCGTGTGGAAGGGGGCACTGAGGCATGAGGGCCCCGGCCCGGCCACCTGCCGTCTACGAGCCCTGCACGGGACTCCTCTCCTCCCCGCGACTCCTCTTGTCTGGAGAACAGGGACAACGCCACTCAGCCAAGGACTGCTGTTAAATGACACGAAGTCACAGGGGCAAGCGCATGGTCCACACCCGCCAATGAGAGCAGACTGGTCATCTCCGTCCAGACACCCACCCCGTCCTCCCCACGGCAAGGTGAAAAGGGATTCAGTGATCCCTGACCCGTTTTTGCAAGATTTAAGCAAATCCCCAACTGAAGGGCCAACTCATGTAGCCATGGGATTCCTGGAGTAAAGACTTATCAGGGCGTCACTGGTGCTTGGAAAACAAAGACGGGGCCTGGATGGAGGGAGGCTCACTTGCACCCCCGGAGGGAGGTGGTCAGTCCCTGGGCAGCCCTCCTCCCGGGACCACAGCTGCTGCAGGGAGAAGCTGATCAGCCCCGGGTTCAGAGCCCAGCCTGCCTTGGATCTGGGGCGTGGGAAAAATGAACGAATCTCTGCCCCTTGGGTTCATCATCTGGGAAACAGGGCCAGTAACACCGACTCTGCAGACGCAACTGAAGGATTAAACAGACTCACGTCGATGAGGCGCCCTTCCCTGGCTCTCACACGCAGCAGGCACCCATCAAGGGGCAGCTAAGTCACCAGGAGCTGGTCATCTGTGGAGGGAGGGCTGGGAGGGGGAGGGGGAGAACAGACTGGGGCTGCCTCATGGACCACGATATCACAGAAGGGGTCAAATGCTCCAGAGAACAGGCTGAACTCATTAAACTCTGATGCCACAAAAATGAGACAGTTAAAGAGACGCAGGCAGACGAGCAAATATATGAGATAATATAACCAACACCATTCCTCGAAAAGGTCTGAGACGAGTTATATAAGTTAAGGAAGAACTGCCCCCCAGAACGCCTGGCCTGGGCTCTTTAAACATTTCTTGGGGGGAAAGCGGCTGCTTCATCTTCTCTGTGACGCTGGAGTCACTGGACCGTGACCTGACGCAGTGGGAAGCTGGCCTTCGATAGAAAGCAAGCGTCTTCTGGTTTATCGTTCTTTCTTTAATCAAGGGCTTTCTCCGCGGCCGCCCGCCTGGGCTGGGTTGGGGTCAGCGGCCCAGAGGCGCTGATCTCAGAGGGGCCACTGCTGGCACTCACTGGCTTCTTTCCATCTCGTTTCCCCGTTTCTTCCCAGCTTGGCAGGGGCTAATTTACGGCCTGGCTGCTCGGCCGTGTGCACCAAACGAGGTCTTTTCTCATGTGACTTTTAGATCTCTTTTATTCTCTGCCCCTCTCTACAACTCTTTCCCCAGAGTCCAGGAGAAGCTCCGGGGAGGTCGGTACTCTGGCCCCTCGGGTCCTGAGCTGACTTCCCGTCCACCTTGGACCCTTGGGGAGCCCCGGCGGTGGGTGAGGGGGGGCGCGGGGCCACACCCCTGCCCCCGCACGCTCTGTCACCTGCCATCAGCTTTGGGTTCCAGCCCCGGAGCTCCCGACCCCTCAGTGCCTGAGCCTCGGCCCTGTGCCCCGGCCCATCTGCCCTGCCTCGGCCATG
Organism: Phocoena phocoena; assembly: GCF_963924675.1. NCBI lineage: Eukaryota > Metazoa > Chordata > Mammalia > Artiodactyla > Phocoenidae > Phocoena > Phocoena phocoena. The sequence continues at coordinate 551,437 of NC_089237.1, forward strand.
GCCAGACACACAGCTCGCTACGCCTGCCCCCAACCCCCCCACCCCACATCCCTCCTGCCCCCGGGGTAGCGGCCCACCCGTGAACAAAAGCCAAGGGTCCTGCTGCCTGGAGCTCAGCGGGAGACAAAGAAAGAAGTAAACACGTGAGCACGTGAAGTGGTCTATCCAAGGGTGACGTGCACCGCGGAAGGGGACCAGGGACGCGGCTGGAGGTCTGCCCCCTGAACCAGGGTGGCCGGGAAAGGTGACCTCCCGGAGGTGACATTTGCGCCAAGGCTTCAAGGAGGAGAAGGAGGGAGCAGGCTGACCCCCGGGAAAGGAGGGTCCAGGTAGAGGGAAGGAGAGAAGAATCAGGCATATTTTACATAAAAATGCAGACTTCTGGCTGTCGTCATGGGCAATCCCGTGCTGGCCTTCTCGCAGGGCTGAAAGGAGAGCCCAGCACCCCCGGGACGGGCCTCCAGCTCTCTGAACACAACCAGCCCAACACGGATGGCAAGTGTGTGCGTCTGCCTGGGGCAGTTGGTGGCGGGGGTACCCGTAGGCTTCTCCCCCTGGGGTTGTCCCGTGCTGGAGGGCTGTCTGTCGTCACCTGGGGACACGGTCTTGCCCGTATCTCTGAGCTCCCCTGGGCTGCAGTGGCCCGCTCCTAACTGCTTCCAGCCCCTGACCCTCCTGGCAGGGGGTGCTTGGTGGACCCTCGGTGAGCACCTGAGGGGGAGGGGCTTCGAGCTGCCGGCTCACCCCGGCTTCTGAGAGGTCTGCCCAGGATGGGCAGCTGGACCACGATCCTGACTCGCTGCCCCAGAGACGGAAAGGCCTGGTCAGGACTCAGACCCCTTGGACGTTAAAGAAGAAGTGGGCCGTCACATCTCCGTGCTCGTTCCTCACTGCTCTTTCCCTCGGGGAGTCTTCTCATCTCCCTGGAGGCGCTGCCATACGTGCACAGGATACACAGGCTTTGGGGTCGGAACGTCTCGGCTGCAAATCCCACCTCTGTCTCCTGCCAAGTGGCGCAACCTCTGCTCGTGTATCAGGGGTGACCAAGCGGAAGCTGCGTTCCGAGGGCCTGGTCTGGAACAGGCACTGCCCACACTGTGGGTGACGCCCTCTGCGTGTGGGCTACACACCCCGGCACGACCGGGCCGAGAGCGAGGGGCCCGCGTGGTGCACTTGCCAAAAGCTTCTCCCCTACCGCGGCCTCGCTCTCCCAGGGAAGGGCGGGCGATGCTAGCGTCCAGGCTGCTGCTCGGCTGCGGCAGATACCTGCCTTGCGACTGGATCTCGCTCGCCCGGAGCAGCCGACGTTCAGATGCGGGATGAAACCCAGGTGAAGCCTCAAGGGCTCTCTCGCCGTCCTCGAAGGACCCTTTCTATGTCAAAGCAAAGAGTCCCCTTCACGTCGGCTTCAGGGATTAGTTCCTGATTGGTGCCCCTTTCCCAGCGTCCATCTCGGCGCCCAATTTGCGTGTCAGTGATATTTTCTGCCTTTGCTCATCTCTGCCGGCTAAGGAGATGCTACAGTACCGAGATCCATTTCGAGGCTTCTGACGAACAGCCATAAACATTTAAGCCTCCGCTTTGCCTATTTAGGAAAATGCCACCTAAGATAATTATTTTGCCTTTGCCTGACAGAAAGACTTACACAGAGGACAAGACTATTTTCACCTCTGAGCAAATTCAGAAACTTGGAACCTAGATGGTCTTTTCTCTACCCTGCAATGATTCCTTGGGTGAAATATGCCAAATTCCTGGACCCTTATGAAGAAAATGCTAGCAAAAGGCGAAACAACCTAAAGTTATTCCTGACGGAGCTCCCAAAGGAGCGCGGACTATTCTTCATTGAAAGTCAACTGGCATCTAGGTGTAGATTTTGGTTCCTGTTTGCGGCACCTCCTCTAGACGGGAAGCACTTCCAGGGCAAGGCCCCGCGTGCTCTCTTTCTGTGTCCCCACAATGCCACGCTTGGTACAGCAAGCGTGCAGGATGCTCTCTGGACACACAGACTGCTCCGGGTTTGAGTGGCTCAGCATGGCGGGCAGTGCGAAGGTCTGCAGGCGGCCTGAGTCTGGGGAGGCAGCTGGATTCCAGCACTTTTAGCAAACGTGGCCCCAGGCTGTTACTGACTGCCTCGGACACTCATCTGAAAGACAGGCCTGCTGGCCTGTTCCTCTACAGGGTTTGTGATGAGAAGAAAGTACAGAAGGAGCCCAGCACACAGTGGACACTCGATAAATGGCAGGTGCTCCCTGATTGCTTGCACAGTGGGTATAAGGAGAGGAATGAAGGCTTACAGAACCTGAGGGTATCCGGAGCCAGAACATGTGATCCAGTGTGTATCAAGAGGCCCAAAGCTTGTTTTCCATAAAGCCCTCTTTGACGGCCTGTTCCAGCATCCCTCTCCCTGATGGGTGTTCCCAGCATCCCTCTCTCTGATACCATGTCCTCAGGTTCTTAGCATGACATGGCCAACCCCATGCAGGTGCGATCTCCTAAATGGCAAACAACTTCTCAGTTCAAAGGGTCTTTTCCAGGCCAGCCTAGTCTCTGTTGGCCCAAAAAAGTGACCAGGAAGACAGCAATGGCCAGGGTCTTCTAGGACAGGCTTCTGGAAGACTGCAAGAGGCTCAGAATCCGATGTGGCAAGTGAGTCAAGTGAACGAAGGACCAACCTGCCTTGCGACCGACAAGGCATGTTCCCTTGAGATGGGGAGATGACCCTGCATTATCTGGGTGAGCCCCATGTAATCCCAAAGGTCCTCAGGAGAGGGAGGCTGGAGGGCCAGGGCTAGAAAAGAGAGGGAGAGAGATTACAAGATGCTACGCTTCCGGCACAGAAGATGTAGAAGACCCATGAGCCGAGGGCTGCAGACAAGCCCCAGAGGCTGGACCAGGCACAGATTCTCCCAGAGCTGCTGGAGGCTGTGCAGCCCCGCCGACAGTTTGGCGCTAGCCCAGTGAGACTGCTCTGGGCTTCTGACCTCCAGAACCGTAAGATAATAAATTTGTGCTGTTTTAATCCACTAAGCTGGCGGTTGTTACGGCAGCCACATGAAATTAGCACCGCGAGGAACCTTGAAAAAAAAGGCAACCAACTTCAATTATTTGGACAATGTCATCTATGTGGAACGCCGTCACCCTGGTGACGTCAGACGGCTGAGGTGTCGCTGAACACAGGAAGCTAACTGTTTGAGCAGCAGGGACCTGGTCTTGATGAAGTTCAAAAGCCACCTTTACTCCTCAAGCTGCTGCCATTCCCGGCCACCAGGCTTTGACAGCAACCGGTGGGTGTTACACAGAGTGGGCACAGCTAACAATCACAGCCTGTTTAATACGTGTCAGCCAGGAGAAGGCTTCAGAATAAATACTGCATCCGGAGGTTGCATTTTTTTCTGTACCATCTCTCTGTCCTTCACGTTTGAAAAAGATTTAAGCTCATTATATGCATGGAGATACTAAGGTGTGAGTTGTTTGCAGGGAAAGAGGTTATGTAGGTTATGTATCAAGAGAACATCCCATCTTTGCCCACGTAATTCAGAATTTAAGTTTCTAAGTCAATGTTCTAAGCCTGTGTTCCTACACTGTCTAGGAATATAACAGGCAAAACAAAGCCTTAACAAAGGGATAAAGATTAGCTTCCCTTTTGGAATAATGGGTATAACGAGGGCTGCCAGGTGCAAACACTGTACTAGGCGCCTCAGTCCTCAGCAACTCTACAGGGCGGACAGTATTACCCCTGACTTGCCACTGTAGAAACGGAGGCTCAGACAGTTTGAGAAACTTGCCTGAGCTCCCACAGCCTGTAAATAATGAAGTCAGGAGCGCAGCTCACACTGGTCGGATTTCCAATCGCGAGTCTTTTTGATTATTTCTACTGCCTCGGAGATAGATGCACGAGGCGCTATGCTGAATAAATACCACAAAGCCACCCGACAGCTAACACGAGAGCTGAAGGTTGGCCGCTCCCTGCTGGAGCTCAGTGCGGAAGGGACGGTGCCGTCCACAGGGTGGGGCGTGGTCAGAAAGGTGGCTACACAGCGACCCAGGGTTCTAACCCACCCAATCACTGGCATGTAGGAAGCTTTGTAAAGTAGGAAGAAAGCCACTCAGTATGTGTCATGACGAAGACAATGCAGCGTGGCCACTGCTGTCAACACACAAATCTTGGAGCCACTTCGCTTAGAGCCACGTGGGTGTGCTCTTCCCATGATCCACTGCGGTGTGTCGCTGAAAGCACCAATCACTGATTTTCTGACACAGAGACCAAACTTACGGTCACCAAGGGGAAGGGGGGGATAAATTAGGAGACTGGGATTAACGTATACACACTATGGCATATAAAAGAGATAAACAACAAGGACCTACTGTATAGCACAAGGAACTACATTCAATATCTTGTAATAACACGTAATGGAAAGGAAACCTGAGAACGAACCTGAATATATATATATGTATACATCGATACATACACATTTATATAACTGAATCACTTTGTTGTACACCTGAAACTAATGCATTATAAATAAACTATACTTCAATAAAAAAATAAACCATAACAAAACAAAAAATAAATCACTCTGATTTTGCTAAAGAGGCATCACCGGGACCACCTTTGACCCAGCGTTTCCATGCAGAGCCCTCTCACAAGCAAGATCCTCCCTTCTTTGCCCCACAGTGTTTCTTAAGCTGGTTTGCTGGTGACCGCGTAAGAAATACGTTCTACCACGCATGCATTTCACACGTACGTGTAACAAAGACAAAAGTTCCGTGAACCAAGGCGTATCCTTACTCTGCGTGGGGAGCTCTCGTGGTTTCTTTTTCTGTATTATTTATTCCCCACATATCGACTTGGTGATTCAGGGATGATTCTACATCCTACGAGGCGGCCGTGTCTGTAGCTGGAAAGCCCTTGGTCTAAAAAACCAGGCCAGTCGGGGTCCTACCTCCGGGGCGATGTAATCCGGGGTCCCGCAGAAGGTCCTGGTCGTCACCCCGTCCATCATGTGCTCCTTACACATCCCAAAGTCCGCAATCTTGATATGTCCTTCCGAATCCAGCATGACGTTATCTAACTTCAGGTCTCTGCAAAGAAGCGGGTGGCATCAGCATCCTTCCCATAATGTCACATGCTTTGCTCTGCTGCTCGTGAGACAGAAGCGCCCGTGAGTGGCTGCGTCCCAATGGCCCATTAACTACGGTCACGGGAGTGCTGGGCCCGGGAATCAGGACTTATTTATTTTTCCATCTCTAGAGCCCAGTGTAGTGCCTAGCATGCAGCAGGTACTTAATAAATGCAGACTGAACGAATGACTAAACGGCTGAGCTAGTGATTCCCGACCTTGGCTGTGCAGGTGAATCACCACAGATCCCAAATGAGCAGCTCTGAGGAGACCCCAGTCACCGGTTTATTAGTGTCCCACCCGGAGAGATCAGACACACAGCCAGGTGTGCAAATCACGGGCTCAGAACAACCTCGCTGGGTCGCCCGCGTCCCTTCCATTCTGCCCCGTGCTGTATGGTCTTCTAATTACTCTCCGCTTAATACTGGAGAACATTCTCCCTTCACTGTAACCAACAGCGGGAGGAACCGAATCCAGCAGTTGTCCCCTTCCCCTCCCGGCTCCCGTGTTCCTCTGCGGAGCATCGCCAACAGAAATGCAGCTTTCACTGGCCCCTCACCTCTGTGCCAAGTCAAAGGCAGAGGAAGGAGCTGGCAAAGAAAAGAAAAGCATGTTTTCTTGCAGAAGCAGAAATGAGATAAACGATCTTCTGAGGTCCGGAAACCAGAAGGTGGTTCGGATTTGCCCGGAGGATGTGGAAAGAACGGTGGTCCCCACAGGTCTCCGTGACCCGGGGCGTGGTGGTGGTGGTGTGTGTGGGGGGGTCCGCTCCATGTTCTAAGTCCCCATCACAGAACTCACACCCACAGAGCCCAGAGGTCCAGCAAAGCCTCCACAGTGCTGCAGCCAGCAGGGCTTCGATACACACCTATAAATGATGCCTCTTTTATGAAGAAAGAACAACCCAATGGAAATCTCTGCTGCGTAGAACCTGCAAAAGAAAACACCTGTCAGGTGTCTGGCTTGCTTTCGTTGGCCTCCTGGATACTTTTTACCCTCAGGATTGGGCAGCGAAATGGCAGAAGAACGGAAGACCCTGGACGAGCAGAGCTCAGCACTGCCCTGCATGTGTCGTCAACCCTCTGCCTCCAACTTCCCCAAGGAATGACACAGCCAGTAAAACGATGAAGCAGGTTTATCACCTGTCCCCAATAAGCGCTTCTTGTCTGGGGCAGGTAGACAGGTATTACTGCTTAAAGGACATTCTGAATACGATCTTTTAAAGAGTGGCTGTCTGGTGGGCTGTTCTGTCAGGGCTATGGTAGATTGGAGCAAATTTCCATTTTCCTATTCAATACATTAGTGTTTGAAAATACACTTGTGCCCTGAAGACAAGGGACAAGGTGTGATGCTCTCTCAGGTGGTTTACTCACCCCCTCACCCCTACCCCAAGCGCCAGGATTCAGACCTCATGCACCCTTTTTAATTTTTCATTCTTACAATATTCTTACAATTTTTAAAAATTTATTTATTGGCCGCGAGGCACATGGGATCTTAGTTCCCCGACCAGGGATCGAATCTGCATCCCCTTCATTGGAAGCGCAGAGTCTTAACCACTGGACCGCCAGGGAAGCCCCCTGATGCACTTTTTGAAATAATTCATAATAAAAAGCAGTTACTGCCTTCGCTTCAGAATTGTTCAGGGGTCAATATCTGAAACTCCGAATGAGTGCCGAAGGAGGTTTTAAGCTTTGCACAGCGTTTAGGAGTTCTTGACGTCTAAGAAGACACAAGGTGCTGCCCATGTAAATGTCACGCCCGGGAGGCTTCCAATAAGCACCCGTGTTTACACGAGCAGAGAAACACCATCAAACCCGCAACGGGGGGCAGGGGCACCTCTGAGGGCTGGCAGGAGACGGGGGCCGAGGAGGGAGAAGGGGGTCACAGGTGACTGTCATATGATTTTTTCGTGCTTTTCTGTATTTTTAAAGTGAAAAACTTTCCAGCAGCACAAATACAAGGGAACGGTACTAAATGGGACGGCCTGTTAGTTCATGATGGAAGGTGGCTCTTTACAGCTCTGTGTTGTCAAGCTTCGTTCTGTAACCTGTGCATTTTAATGCTCTGTAACTAACGACACGAGAGACAGGGCCACCCACCCCTTCGGTTTTGAGCATCTGCCCAAGAATGCCCCGTTCTGTCTCCAGTGAGCCTTCCCCAGACCGGCTCACCCCGCACGGGCCGGAAGTGCCCCAGGCTTGTATCTTTCAGACTGAACATCGGCCGGAACCCGATTAATGTTTGCCCACTCGATTCATCAGGGCACCTGCGCACTGGGCATCCTCACTCCGGGGACAAAAGAGCTGTGTGTTTAGATTTGCTTCTGTGAGTTTCCCGTGACTTCCTGGCCCCTGGAAAATGGGGTGATTCCTCAGGTCTCAAAGCCTCGCCTCTAGATAGATGATTCTGTGTCTCTCCCTGGAGCCCACATCTCTCTCTGGGGCCGCCGATGCCTGCATCCCACTGAGACCTCCTAAGTGATCCCCTGCAACCTGCTCCTCCGGACGGCTGCCCCTCCCCAGTCTACAGAGGGGCAGCACCTGGAGAGGCTTCTCTCTCCTCACCCCCAGGCCCCAAGTTCTGGTTTTCTTCCTCCAGAAAGTCTCTCCATGCACCGGCTAGGCTTAGGCTCCAGCCTGTGTCCTCCACACAGACTGTCACCTGCCCGGCCTCCGCCGGCCATCCTTCCATCTCCTCTTGGCCAGGGCCCCGTGGAAACTTCACCTGATGCTGCCAGGCCCCCCGAGGCCCCTTCCAGGCTCTCTTGTTCCCCAGCCAGGCCCTCTGCTCGGCCCATCACCCAGAGCCCCTTTATTTGTTCAATTAATGAGTGAACGGCTCGATCGACAAGGGTGGAATGGGGTGACAGGGCATCTATACACCTGCATCTCCAGCTTGCCGGAGGTGGAATAAACTGCTCCGGAGGAGACGTTTAGGTGGACCCTGTCAACCAACCTGCCCCCGGGAAGGTGACGGTATTCCACCCCAAACCGGGCACAGCCCCGCCTCCAGATCCCCCCAGCAGAGGCTCCCGGGTGGGAGTGCCGCGCGGTCTACGTTCGGGGACTCAATACAAACTACTCACACTGCTTGCGGTTCCTTAAATTTTCCTACTTGCTGGATGTGGTACATGAGGTCCCCGCCATTGACGTATTCCATGACGAAGTACAGCCGATCCTGAGGACCAAGGTTGACACAGGTGAGCAGGCTGACAGCGGCAGGGTGGCGGCCTCCACTCTCCCAAGTCTGCTCTGCTGTCTCATTAGTGAAACGTGGGCCACACTGGCGGGTGTGCCCAGTAGAGTCGGTCACGGTTTTCTCCCCCAAATAAAGAATAATAAGCCCTATTGCGTGAGGCCCTTGGGACGCACAGAGTCACGACGTAACCCTGAAACGACGGGTTACGTCAACCTGTCCGCTCCCAATCAGAGGAACGGCCTCAAACCTTCCCTCTTCTTCTACACGCAGAATACACTTCTAAGTTAGGGACGGCGTGAAGGATCCATATGGGCCAATTACTCCATTTTAACCAGTGTTCTGGTTCGCAACGTCTAGGAGGCAATGCCACAGTAAAGTAACGTGTTTACCCAGATGCTCCTGAGAGCAAAGCTCGTGGTGAGGTCGGGCTTGTAAATTACACGTGCTCAGTGATGCTCACTGTGAGGGATGGGACTGTACGTGGAGAGGTTAACCCAATGTTCTCTTTATGCCCAAGTGTCGTTTTTCATTTTCTGTCACTGATATGCTAAGTGCTGGCCAGTACTAAGTAAATCTGCATATTTATGAGGACAACACGCTGGGACACATGGGGAGACTGAGTGGGTGTAGGAGGAAGTAACTGCACGGCACAGGTAACAGCTGACCTCTGCTCTCTTCCAGGAAACACCACCATTTCACAGAGGTTATGATACATTAAAGCAGTGCACAGGAAGAAAGAAAAATGATGCAGCTGCTGCTAACAGCCAGGGAAACGGCTCTGGGCGCTTCAATCCCTCGCTTTCCTGTTACAAACTTTCATCTCAATTTTATTTCTCTGCTTTGTAGCTTTCCAGAGCTTAATCAGTGTCACCAGGGTTACGGGATCTGGGCTGGGTTTCTTTCTCTTCACTGCATATCGCTAACTTCCCCCCTTGGCGCTACCTAGGAGCTGTTGCTGGGAGCAGAGGGCCGGCCGGCTGCCGGCAGTAGGCTGACCCGCAGTGGCCGCGGCCCGACCCTGTGGCCCCACTGTCCACCCGAGGCTCCAGGGCGCTGCTCTGCTAGTAGCCACGATGGCTACTGAGTGCTGAGCCACGTCTGCAGGAGGACAGCCGCGGAGGCGTGCAGAGCCCGTCTTTGGGAATGGCCTCACTGTGGTGCCATCTAAATGTTTCTATTTCTTGTAGGTTACTCGCAAGCACCATGCCAGGGTCCCACGATCGGCTAACTAGCGCTTTGGAGATTGTTGTGTCCTCTCTTTAGTTAACCTATACGGCAGGGCTCAGCAAACATTTTCTGTAAAGGGCCTGACAGTGAATATTTTAGGCTCTGTGTGTGTCTTGTAACTACTCAGCTCTGCCTTTGCAGAATGAAAGCGGCAGATGCTGGGTAAGTGAAGGGGCAGGGCTGTGTCCCAAGAAAACTCTTCATGGACCTTGAAATCAGAATTTCATCTAATGCTCGCACGTTACAGAACAGTCCTTTGTCTAAACCTTTCTCAGAGCTCACAGGCCATACAAAACAGGCCAGGCGGCCACCCCCTGCTGTGCGCATTCCAGAACATACTCTGTCACGAGGGCGGGTCTCCTGATACTGTGACAGCTGGACCGGGGGTCTTAATGAGCCAGGACTGTGAGTTACCGTTTTGTCTCTCTAAGTCTTAACACTGCCCAGTGTGTGTTAAGGAAACCTTTGCTCTAAGCATTCACGGAACTAAATGGAACTAACACTAATTCTCTAAGTAGGGCACATCACAGAGGGGGATGCCCCAAATCCGCCAGTGGTACCCGGGCTGCTCGGCAGAGGAGGACGTGGGGCTGAGAGGTCCCCACGCTTCGTCTGTTCCCAGCCTCTTCCCAGGCGGAAGGCTGGCTCGGACTCCGAGGACCCTGTGCGGTTGGGGGCAGCTCCCAAGGGCCCTTACCACCGTCTGGAAGCAGGAGTGCAGCTGCGTCAGGAACGGGGGCTTGTCCGGCAGGGCCAGCACCCGCTTCTCCACCAGGGTGCACTCCACATCGTCGTCCTGGATCACCACGTCCTTCTTCAATATCTTAATGGCGTACAGCTCCTCCGTCCCCTTCCTGTCCGCCAGCATCACCTGCGGGCAGACCGAGGGCAACCTGAACGCTCCCGGCACACGGCCGGCATGGGGGCGGGGAGCCGCTCAGGCCGTGCGTGCAGACTCGTCTATGTTAATAAAGCTCCACCCCGTGTGCCGGTTTTGAAACACTGCTCGTCGCCGCACAGGAAATTCCTCAGGCTGCCTGGTTTCTACGCTGCCGAGGTTTATACTCCTTGTGGGCTGTTGCCACACGAGGGCGCCACTGCAGCCGCTGAAAGGGATACTCGACATTCTCTGCAGGAGTCTTGTGTCAGGCACCTATTACAGGAGCATCCTCAGAGCAGAAATGTGACTGACCTTTGTACACTTCTCACAAGTCAGGAGCCAAGTCCAGAAAAAAGGGGGCAGGATCAAAATCAGTGCCTGGATCTATCATGAGATATGGGGCCAGAGAAGCAAACGTAGGTACACAGGCCGACCACTGAAGAAACCCAGCTCAGCATCTGTTAATGATTACGTTTGCTTACTATGAGTCAACATTTAATTTTTTTTTTTTTTTTTTTTGCGGTACGCGGGCCTCTCACTGTTGTGGCCTCTCCCGCTGCGGAGCACAGGCTCCGGACGCACAGGCTCAGCGGCCATGGCTCACGGGCCCAGCCGCTCCGCAGCATGTGGGATCTTCCCGGACCGGGGCACGAACCCGTGTCCCCTGCATCGGCAGGCGGACTCTCAACCGCTGCGCCACCAGGGAAGCCTGGACATTTAATTTTTAGTTGTGAAAACTACTCGTCCAACATTTTGGAGAACCCACTCCGTCATGCACCCAGAAACGGAGACACACCAGGAGCCTCGTGTGGCTTTTTGGATACAGTTGTTTTTAATGAAATGGAAGTGGGAAACCACTGAGAAACGTGTGCAGAGCACAGGGAATCTAAAGGGTTGCTCTGGAATCCTCGGGGAGAACAGGACTGACCCCAACGTTCTCTGCCAAAGCCCGGCCTCGTCGTGGACCCGGCTCTCTTACCTTCCCGAAGCTGCCCTTGCCCAGCACCATGAGGAAGTTGAAGTCGGTGAGTTTCACTCTGTCGAGGTTGTTGGAAGGCTGTCTCCTGTCAGGACTAATGACTTTGTTGCCAGCAGGGCCGAGCTTGGCTTTCTAAACAACAAGCACACACGTGAAAACCATCAGTCATTCTCCCAGGGAAAAAAGTGACAGAAAACTGTGGCTGAGCTGGATACTGTGTGGGGATGGGATGGGGCGAGAGAGGGAACCAGGGTGATGAAGCATCTCTTCCTACCTCCGTGGCTATACTCACCCTAACGGCAACATTTTCAAAGGAGCAAAGAGTTGCCCGTACTCATCACAAGACGACTCTCTATGTCTTCTTTTAAAATAAATAAATAAATAAATAAATAAATAAATAAATAAATAAATAAATAATTTTTGGGCTGCATTGGTTGTTGCTGTGCGCGGGCTTTCTCTAGTTGCGGCGAGCAGGGGCTACCCTTCACTGCGGTGCGCAGGCTTCTCATTGCGGTGGTTTCTCTTGTTGTGGAGCACGGGCTCTAGGCGCGCGGGCTCAGTAGTTGTGGCTCGCGGGCTCTAGAGTGCAAGCTCAATGGTTGTGGCCCACAGGCTTAGTTGCTCCGCAGCATGTGGGATCTTCCCGGTCCAGGGCTCGAACCCGTGTCCCCTGCATTGGCAGGCGGATTCTTTTTTTTTTTTTTTTTTTTTTTTTGTGGTACGCAGGCCTCTCACTGTTGTGGCCTCTCCCGTTGCGGAGCGCAGGCTCCGGACACACAGGCTCAGCGGCCATGGCTCACGGGCCTAGCTGCTCCACGGCATGTGGGATCTTCCCGGACCGGGGCACGAACTCGTGTCCCCTGCATCGGCAGGTGGACTCTCAACCACTGCGCCACCAGGGAAGCCCCTGGCAGGCGGATTCTTAACCACTGTGCCACCAGGGAAGCCCGACTCTTTATGTCTTTAACCGAGAATCAAGTCATAGGACTCTGGCAAAGGGAGGGTTAATTCTCACCCAGGGATGGAAAGGTTAACTTCTTGGGGAAAACGGGGCTTTGTGACAGTTAGTGTAATAAAAGAAATAAACTGTGTGCTGACGCTTTCCTTATCTGCAGATTTTCCAACTTGAGATTAATCTGCAGAAACCCATGCAGGAAGGGAGAGCGTGTCCTCTGGAGAACAACTGCTTAATGGCAGGCCATGGGGATGAGTTATTGCTACTTTAAAAGGCTCAGTAAGAAGAACAGAGGGTTGGTTTTTTTTTTAGGTAAAGAGCTGGACTCATGAAGAATGGTGACGTAAGAGCATCTGGTTTCCCACGAAGCCCACAGTGCTCTTTGCACCTGAAGATTCCTGGGTCGTGACCTGTGAGTTACCCCAAGGAGTTCTCATCCACTAGACTCATGCAGTGTAAAGACCACCCCTCGGTACTCTCACGGGGAGTTAGAGTCTCAGGTCAGAGGTGAAAGGTGCAGAGGAGACAAGGCAAGGGGACCACACGGGGCATCTGGGCTGGTGGGGGAGCCCGTGGAGGCGCTGGAGCAGGTGTGGGCTTCCCCACAGGCTGAAATCCACCTGCCGGGGAGGCGCCGGTTGCCGGTCAGCAGCTGGAAAGGCAGCCCTGAGCCGAACGGCAAAGACTCTGGCTCTGGCCCTGTTCTTAATGAGGGGGTCCAGCAGATCTGAGCAAGGGCAGCTCTGGCTCCCAGGGAGATGGCAGGAGGTGGAGAAGGCTCTCGAGAGCTGTTGTGTATGACCAGAGCGGCCCCAGCCCTTGGGGGGAAACGTGGATTACTTCTTTAGCAGCAGAGGAGGCTCTCGAGGAATCACCCACCCTCCCCAGGCGCAGGAGCCCCTCATGCACAGTTACTGAGTGAGCTGCTTGCAGCCGGCTCTGCTGGGGAGGTCTGCGTTTGCAGAAGGAGCCCGTCAGCCGCCTCCGCGGCCCCAGACCCGGTCCCGCACTCGGCACGAGCTGTGCACTCAGCATTATGGTAGAAGGAAGGAAGAAGTGAAGCCCGATCGTGTTCATCACATGCTGGGCTGTTAGGTGACGCTTTTCTCTGATCAAAATAACCCATTCGTAGAGAGATCAAACCCTGGGGCTTGAGTGCCAGCTCGGATGAACTGAGTGAACCCATCTAAGCAGAGGCACTAAAACATGGGGGAAGGATGGCCCAACTCTTTTGCTTCAAGGCTGGAAGTATTTAAGGCAGTTGTACTAGGGCCCTAGTGACAGCGCACGTGCGAGGTGGCGGGAAAGACGCGTGAACCTGGGACCACTGGAAACACAGATGCTCCAGAGAAACAAAACCTGAAGGAGACCTCAGCTGGCCTCCCCGCTGGCAAAGGGTGGAAGGAGTTTTCAGACAGACTTGTGAGGAGCCAGGACGTAACCACGTGGGTTACATTCACCCCCCTCAACCGCAGGACCAGCCCTGTCCTCCAAACATCAGCCCAAGAACGATTCCAACTTGATAAGCCTTCTCGTTTGTGCCTATATTTAGATAATCAGGAAGTTCAAGACGGGAACGCCGACTGTGCTCCTCTATTCCGTTCTTCCGAAGGCCACAGAGAGAAAAGGGGTCAGAAAGCGGGACAGAGACTTTAACTTCATCGGGAACTTCATGATGACGTCTGCAAAGGCCCAAATGCAGGGGCCTCACGCTCCAGGTGCTGGAACAGCTGAGAGGGAGCAGGAACGTGCCTGCTGCCGCGCTCCCTGAGCAGGTGCCCCTGGTGGCCCCGGTGGCCTTGCCCAACCGTCCCTGCCCCTCCCTCCTCTGGCGCTTCAACTCCAGTGCAGGAGCGGACACGGCTGATGCAGTGAGGCCTCCAACCTGACGCGGGGCTCACAAGCCCACATCGGCCGCCTGAAGAACAGCAATGACCTTCTGAGCCCCACCGGCCTCCGAGCAGGACAGAGACCTGCCCTTCCCGGCCTGCATACTGTTGACAGAACTCCGGGTGTCAGGAACGTAATTCAGACTCCACCAGGAGTGCAAACAAAATCAATGTATGTCCAGGGATACCGGGTCTCACGGCAGAGCTGTGGGCAAACCCATGAGGCAACAGAATAATCGTGCTGACATCTCTCGCTCACAGCAATGTAAACACGACCCGGCCCAGTCTGATGCCCTGCGGGGTCCGTGAGCAGGTGGGGGTCCACATCACGGAGACCGGAAAGCCGGTTACCTCCCGAAGGCTGAAACTCCGAGGAGAGAGAGCATCACCAGGGCTGCCGATGCCCTATGCTGAGGAAGCTCAGATCCTGAGTGAAGGAAGCTGATGCAGGGCCGGGCTCTGAGCCGCAGCCGACGGCAGGGAGCTGCAGTGAGGCCCCGTCCTCCACCCCGCAGGTGGGACGCCTCAGCCCTGACGTCCTGTGTTAATTTCTCTAGTGAGCAGCAGCCCAGAGTCCGCAGTGCGAGTCCCAGCTCAGCACACGGCGTGTGGCCGGGCACAAGCCCCCGAGCCCCTCGGAGCCTCTGGTCCATCCTCTGTGAGACAGGGTGACCCTGCTGGCCTCCCTCTCGCCGGGCTCTTGGGAGGAACACGGTAACTGGTACCCAGCAAGGGCTCGACGTGTGGCACCTCTCATTTTTCTTCCTAGTCACCTCCATTTTCCCAAGAGGGCCCAGTGGAGCCCCAGCAAGAGTGTCTGCTCAGCACACAGTGGGTTTTCAGAACCCCCGGGTCCTCGTGTGTGACTTCAGAACACGGTAGCACGTATTCCACAAATATCTGTGTGTCCGTCATGCCTCAGACATGGGGGCTAGGTGCTGAGGAAACCAGATCAATAAGTAGCCTCTCCTCTGAAGAACCTGCAGTGCAAGGGTCCTGTGGTCCGTGGACCGGCCACATCGGCATCACCAGGCGGCTTGTCAGAAATGCAGCCTCTCCACCCCACCCCAGATCCACCAAATCAGAACATGCTTTTCCAACAAGACCCTCAAGTGATTCCTGCACACATTTAAAGCTTGAGATGTGCTGATCTAAGACAATCGAAATGTTTCTCCCCCAGATTCAACGATCCCAAGACTGTTTTCACCTCTAAACACCTTCAATTATCACATAAATCAAGGGCAGCTCTGGAAGGAGCCCCTGACTTGGATTCTAAAGAGCTTGGATCAAATCTTGGCCTTATCCATATTCACTGTGTGAGCCTGGGCAGATTACACGGCCTCTCTGGGGCTTGGGTCCCTCACGTTTAATACGGGGGTGATAAGACCTCTACATCCCTGGGCGATGCTGCAGATGAAACGAGGAATCCTTTTCGAGAGCCACCACCACAGCTCCTCAGAGCACACCCTTCAGCTTGGTCTCCTTTCCTTTGCCCCGGGAGGGAGACACTGTCGGTGCCTACCCCAGGCTCCTGGCACACACCTGCTCCCTGACGGCGGGTCAAAGGCCTCTGTGAGCAGCTGCAGGCTGCCTGGTGCGTGGATCGGAAACCCTGTGCCCCGTGGGTACGTGTCGGGGCTGCAGACAGACTCCCCAGGGGCTCGGGACCTGTGGGGAGGTCGAGGCGTGTCCCCGGGGGCTTCCGTGCCCTCCTGGTGGGCAGGACAGGAAACGGGTCTCAGCAACTGCTCACCCCGATTTCTGAAGAATCTTATGTAGCCCCCGAAGTGGCTGGGCTAGGACTAGGCGCAGGAAAAGACCTCAACTTATTAAAATGGCATAGAAAGTTTTAAAAGAGGAAATACAAATGGAAACTATGTATAGTGTTGCAGAATACAATAGCGACTTTAAATGCTGAAGCCTTAGCGTGCCCTTTTTTTTTTTTTTCAATTAGACTGAAACACAGCATGGTTTATCGGCTATGATTAAACAACTGAGAACCCAGGATCCTTAGGTTCCTTGAAAGATGGCGTATCAGCGTGAGGCCCAGTCTGGTATCATGGTGCTAACTGGATTACCAGGACTCGAGAACAGGCAGTACTGTTTCCCTGTCGGAAAATTTACTAATAGCCAGCGTGTGTCTCATTTTATACGACAGGTACATTCTTGTGAAGTCATAACCGCCTGCCATCATTGAAGGGGTTCACGATTTAAAGGACTCCTAGTGTGGCGTCTCTGTAAATCACACAGAGCGAGTCAGAATACTGTAGAGGCCCCCAGTGGGTCTGTCCTGCAATCACACAGCCTTTGGGAAACCCTCTGAAGTTTGCTTTCCCGTTTAACTACATTCTAGTCGTTCCTATTTGGTAAAAGTGTTTCCGATAACACACATAGTATTTGCTAGCATAGTAGAAAATGTGGCTTTGATGAATATATTTACCATAGATGTTTGTAAAGTGTAGAGAGAGGAACCTGACGACAGAAGGTTCTTCCTATTCTAAGATTCCGAGGGCAGACAGGCCAACAACGACCAGGTGTAGGGGCGGAAGAATAATTGTAAATTTCTTCTACAGTTTTTTTTCTGCTATAAAAACGTTCTGTGTCTGTATCTGTACATCTGAACAACCTGGCAGTGTAAGACTGATGGTGCTTTGGTGCTCTGCTCCATCAACCAGGGCGTGGGTAACAGAAAGAGCCAGGCCACGTATAACCACGGGCCCCACACAGCATCCTGCCTCTAAGGTGACGTGCTCACCTGCAACCAGAGCAACGTTAATTACCTACCACTTACGTGTGGAATCTAAAATACGACACAAATGAACTTGTCTACGAAACAGAAACAGACTCACAGACACAGAGGACAGACTGGTGGTTGCCGAGGGGAACGCGGTGGGGGAGGGAGGGATTGGGAGTTTGGGGTTAGCAGGTGCAAACTAGTGTATATAGGATGGATGAACAAGGTCCGACTGTATAAGCACAGGGAACTATATTCAATATCCTGTGATAAACCACATGGAAAAGAATATGAAAAAAGAACATACATATGTATAACTGAATCACTTTGCTGTACAGCAGAAATTAACATAACGTTGTAAATCAACTACACTTTAATAAATTTTTTTTTCTTTTAAAAGAGAAATCAAGTGGTTTCAGGAGAAGAAAACCACAAAGGAAAGCGTTTTCCATGACACTGTTAATGGAGCACGTCCTGTGTATTTCTCATAAGCCACAAGTCACGGCTATTACCTCGACTCAGTAAGTGGGCAATGGGTTAAGACGATGCTACTTAATGGGCATTAGAGCCTCCTGGGTAAGCACAGTCAGAGTAAATAAAACGCCTGCTGCTCTCTGGCTAAATAATTTTTCATCTTCTGGAACATGCCAGGCATGCTTGCTGCCCGAGGGTCTCTGCACTCTCTCCTTCTCTGCCCACACGGGCAGGGCATTTTCCCGTCTCTGCTCAGGTGATGCTTTAACCTCGAGGCTTCAACATGGCACCCTGTCGTCCCTCAAGCTCTCCTCACTACCTATTTATATATTTCTTTCTCCCTTTGTCAGAAGGAGGGCGGGAACCTCACCTGTTCTGTTCACTGATGTGTCTCCAGTGCCCAGGAGAGAGCCCAGGGTGGAGTGATCCTCAAATACTTCTAGACTGAATGGAAGGATTGGGGAAGGCAATTCCTTCGAATATGAAACTTTATGAAAGGCAGAGTTATTGCTTTTAAATACTTTCTGTAAGAATGCTGCTTCTTGTTATAAAAGTAATACGTGTTCAGTTTAGAAAATTTAACTGGCATGGACAAGTTAAAAAAAGGCCATTTAAAATATCCATTATTTTAATCACGAGATAATCACTGTGAACGTTTTGTGAGATACGCTTCTAACCCTCTCTCCTCATGTTCTCGTATTTGGCCTGCACACAACTCTATTGTTTGTAAGCTGTCTTTCCCGTGTGTACGATGCGATCTTTTTAGCTACAGGCGCTCTTCTACCGCGAGGCTTCAGGGACTGTGTGACGCCCCCGCGGCACCGCGCGGCTCTCCTGCACTGGGTCTGACTGTTCCCCTAGTGCTGGACACCTGGGTTGTTTCCGACTTTCACTGTCATCAACGTACAGATGAACAATTGTGTAATCCACGTCTCTGAGCAACCCCGTCTCCCCAGGGTAGGTTCCTGCTGTGGGACTGCCAGGTCAAGGGGTCCTGGTGTTGCAAAGGCTGGTACACAAGGCCGGACGTTCAAATCTGGCCACGGAAAGTCAGAGAGAAAGGGGGACACCCAAAGCCTCAGGGCAGACTCATCCCTGAAGGCAGGATCTTGGTTTCTTTTAGGTCCCGCGTCTAATTCCGTGGTTGGAATCCCTAAGAGCACTTCGTTTTCAGATTTGGCTTCGTCTACGTGCTTTATATCAGCCGCCAAGATGGAAGCACACCTTCACCTCCAGATAACATGGAGAGCAGTCTTGGGAGAGAAGTTACTTGGCTCAGAGAGCTTAACGGTGGTTCTTAGGTAAGCGAACCCCTCAAGTAACCCCACGTCCCTGACTCGGCAGTACAATCCAAACTGCAACTGCAACCTCCCTGCAACCTGTGTCCTCCTACACACCTGTGTGGACACCTGCCCACTAGAGTCCTCTCCTGGATTTGGGAATCACGGGGAGACAGCAAATCACAGGTGTGTGCCATTCAGCTGTGGGCAGGGGCCTCAGAACCAGAGTCCTGCAGCCACAGAAAGTCCTTGAAAAGGTCAGACCTGCCTATGGTCCAGTTGAAGATGCTCCCGTCCGGAAAGCTAACTCTGCTCCGCAGGGCCACGGAGCTGGGTCACGACCGCACCGGCGGGGGCAGAGAAGAACGCTACCCTCCTCTACATCAGTCCTTGAGACAGGGCCCTGGGTCATCCCGCAAAGGGTCATTCCCCGGTGCTAAGACTGAGGGAGCGTTTAGTATTTGAAAGAAGTTGGAAATAAGCTACTCAAGGCCACCCGTGTTACAGATGAGGAAGCTGGGGCCCAGGGGGCCTAGTGGATGTGTCTAAATCAGTTTTCCTCCCTAGCTTCTGAATCCAACACCCTGATCTTTGAATTCAGTGCTCACCCTCCTATATCTAGGGTAGGCAAATGTTTTCCATAAAGGAACAGAGATTAAGTGTTTTCTTTGCAAGCCAAATACCGTTTCCGTCGTAGCTACTCAGCTCTGCCGCTGCAGTGGGAGAGCTACGTGAATGAGCTCTCGGGTGAACGAGCCTGGCTGTGTTCCAATAAAACCTTATTCACAGAAACAGGCAGCAGCCAGGATCCGGCCTGTGGGCTGCAGTTCGCCTACTCTTACCCTCAGTCACACAGGTTCCCAAACCGTTCATCCTCGTTTGCAGTTAGATCGAAACACAACGTCTCTCTCCTTGCTAAGCGAGCAGAACGGCAACAATTAAGAACCTCGAGTGCACCTGAACTAAGTTACTACTCGGCCTCTTCCACGACCAGCACCGGGAAAAGCTGCTTTGCAGCCAAACAGCGTGGCGAGTGGCGTACTTGTTCGGTAGAGCAAACATTCCTGGGGAAACCGCATTAAGTCACTTTCTGAATGAGAAGCATTTGAACGGACACGTCCACTCAGGCTGTCGCTGCTGCTGCACTCGCAGGCAGCCAGCAGGCCTCTGCTGTCATGGCAACCGAGCCCCACTCCCGGGAGACACGCTGGACCGGTGACACATCAGCACTTTCCCACCGTGGAAAATACAAAGCGTCTGGCTCATCTGGAACCGGGTGTTACACACCTCTCTCTGGTGTCCGGCTGCGCTGTTCTTCTGCAGGCAACCTAGTCCCCCCCCCCCCCCACCATCTCCCAGATTTGTCCGTTGATCGCGGACACGCACCTCAGGCAGGCTCATCCACGACCGTCAGGTGGTAATAGTACGACTGGTCTCACCTGCTACAAAGGTCCTGGAAAGGCTGCCGACCTTAGTTCTCCCCAGTGGCTGAGGATCCAGACTTATGTGAGGAGCTGGAACCAAAAACTTTGTCCTTCCTAAGTTGTTCCATCTGGAAAAAGACCGTCTTTGACCAGGGAGCTGAGGGCACACACCCGTCTAATGCCAACCTTAGAGGAAACCCTAAGGGGAGTGCTCACAGCCACAGCACATCACTGGCAAAGGATCTGGGGCACTTAGTAATTTTTTGAAACCTGTATCCTTCTCCTGCTACAAACACCCGCCTCTGGGATCAACACGGCACCGGCTTTGTAAGTCGGCTGGGGCAGGGTCAGAGCCGAATGAACTCACGAAGCCATCAAAGTAAATGACTTTCCAGACTGCCGGCAATATTGCTTAGAAGTGGGGGAGCCTTCTCTGTGCTAAGAAAGCGGAGTAGATGTGAAGTGGGCTGGACTCGGCACGAGCAGACTGCAGGAACCACTGGGACCTCAAGGAACCCCGGGCCTCCTCCCCTTTGCAGGACCATGATGATTCCCTAAAATCCAGGAACAGCTGGGAGCCCAAAGTCAGAACCTCATCTTCATGCCCATCAAAAAATAAAGAGGTGCACAGTCAAGTTCACTGCTGTCTTCTGGGTGCAGGTTTTCGTGCTCTTTTATTTGCAAATCTTTACTGCCCTCTTGTGGTATTTATTTTCTGGACCGATTGCATTTTGACTGGACTCTTAGCAGAAACACGCCCAGGTTCACTAGTCTGGCCTCACAGAGGTAAAGTTCCCTTAAATGCTGCAAAATGGCACAAATAAGCTGCAAGTATAGCTTCCCGGCTCTACCTTCGCAGAGGATGACTCAGATCTCACGTGAGAACCAGGCCTTTGCGCGATGCCTATGCGATGTGTGCTGATGCCTGGTTACGTTTCAGAATCGCCATGTACGTGATTTCTAGGAAACAACAAAAACCAACCACTCTTAGACGTCTCTGTGTCCTGAATCTCTTGCCAAACCTCTGACTGGGCCCAGACTCTGCAAACCACAGATGCAAAACGTGGCGACAGGGAGGCTGTGAGGGTCGAGGGGCTGGCTGGTGTGGTGCCTGAGACCCCGCTGTATCTATCTTACAGGAAGAAGCACAGAATAACCTGGGAAATAAAGAAATGCGGGGAGTCACGGGAGGGCAGAATTCCATGAAATGGCCACCTCTGGGGAAAGTCAACTGGCGTTAGGCGATCACAGAATGTCAGCTCCCGAAAAACAAACAACAATAAAAACCCAAACCGTAACTGGCGATAAAGTCCAGATCCTTGGGGAAAGTTCCAGACATTTCATCGCCGTTCAGCTGCTGCAGGCAAGGTGGGAAGGACCAGGCATCTAGCAAAAGAGGTTGTAAACTTGGTCCCCGTGGAGGTAAAGACAGAAAAAAATACGATCCTTTCCCTAAAACGCTGAATACGTTTGCTCAATTACTCGATTTACATTTTTTCTAAGATGCCCCTAATTGACAGCAGCAAGCATTCTGAAAGCGGGGCTGACTGCAATTACGTTTAGCTCAGCATTTCCACAATCGTTGGTTTCGTCCTGTCTTCGCGGAGCGTTTTTAAACCGCACCAGTCTTTGAAAACGAGGGACCTAATTATAGCTCAATGGGACACCTGCTTCCGAGACTGGCGGCAGCTGCGCTGTTCCGGGCTGTCCCCTCACGCCACCGCCCCACATGGTAATCGGCTGACAGGGGACCCGGGGGGGCGACATGGATGGGAAGGACCAGCTCCGACACTGCTGACCTCTCCGGGGCCTCGGTTCCTTCATCTGTAAGACGGACTCAAATTCCCCGCCTCCTCCTGTGTAGGGACCCCCGCCCCATTTACTCAGGAGCTGCTGCCGAGCTGCAGTACCGGAAGGATTGCACCCCGAGGCCGCGGCGGAGTGGAGAGGACGCGAGGGGACGAGGCCCCCTCCCCAATGGCTGGGAGCTCCCAGCCACCCTCAGGACGCACGGCCAACAAGCCACGGCGTCTGCTCTGAGGGTCTCGTTTCCAGGCCCGGAGGAGGCCCTTGAGGACGAGCTTTGGGGGAGAGGATGTCTCTGCCCCGGAAGCGGACGGGGTTCTTGTGTCAACAGGCCGGGGAAGTAAAATGTAAGTGAATTCAGTTACCGTGACCCCAGGGGTCCCCACAGGCTGCCGGGACCCGGGGAAACGTGGCTCAGAAAAGGACCAGGCCCGGTGAGGACCGAGATGGTGGCTGGGTCACCCCCCTCCACCCGCCCCCCCCCCCCAGGGCAACTGGTCACACGCTCCTCTCCAGATGCCAACCGAGAGCACTGGTCCGGGGTGCCGGCCGTGGACTATCGACAGGTCTACGCTCAGAAAGAGCCACAAGGAGAAGACTGGCTCACAAGCCAGCAAGGGTGCTGCCACGAAAAGAGATGTGAACAAGTGACGGGACCCCACTGCCACCGCCGGGTCAGGGTGCCCTCCCCACATCCAGGTGACGTTTCCCTTCTCAGGTAGAGTCACCTGGGTTCCTTGTCCTAAGACCCCATAACAAAAGGTGCAGGAAACATAAAACACACACCCAGCACAAAGCGAGCTGGCAAAGAGGCTTCGCGGCCAGCACCTCCTGCCCCTGTTTTTAGGTGACCTCCGGGCAGGAGGGTCTCCCTGCTCAGCTGCAGGCGGGGGCCGAAACCGCTCCCCCGAGAAGGGCTCCGTGTGCCGGGTGCACCCAGGGCCCCGGCTCGGGCCCATGAGCCGCTGAGAAAGCCCAACAAAGGAAGGTTCCTTTAACTAGGTGACAGCTTCTCGGGAAACACTGATGCACAGGGGCACGTCCACTAGGGCTGGA
This sequence comes from Phocoena phocoena, assembly GCF_963924675.1. Classification (NCBI taxonomy): domain Eukaryota; kingdom Metazoa; phylum Chordata; class Mammalia; order Artiodactyla; family Phocoenidae; genus Phocoena; species Phocoena phocoena. The sequence continues at coordinate 574,459 of NC_089237.1, forward strand.
GCCCTGAGCCCTGAGCCCGGGGCAGGACGCAGGGAGGATGCCGAGAACAATGGCGGCGGCAGACACATCTCGGTGCGCCTTGTTCTGGGCACTTGTGACACCTACCCGTTTAAGCCTCTGCCCGACCCTAGGAGGTGGTACTTGAATCGTCCCCATTTTAGACCTGGACACACTGAGGGGACTAGGACGGCCACATGGCTCGGGCTGGTGGGGCTGGGTTTGAACCCGGGCAGCCTGGGGTTTCGGAAGGTGCTGCCGGCCGGCGGGGGAGGACAGTCCTTCTGGAGGGGACGCCCCTCCCCGGAGCTGGAGGGGCCACGGTCACCGGCCAGCAGGGGCCCAGGGAGGTGAAGCCCTCACTCTAGTCCTTTCTTCTCCTTTCTCTCTATTTCCCTTTCCAGCCACATCTGAGTTTTGCACCAGCTTTTCCTGTCTGCTGGGAGACACAGCCCCATAGTATGTGTATTAACTCTCCGTGGAATAACCAAGTTTCCAGTACAGTAGCAGAGACAGAACGACACTGCACAGGCACGCCACAGCACTCAGAAGCCCTCTGGGCCACGATGAGGATCCGAGGACCAGGTGTGAGTCCAGCTCATCAGAGAAGGGAGAGGGGCCCTCATTTGAAATGACGGGTGTCAGACGGCAGGCCGTCTGTCCGTCTGGATGACCCAGAGGCGCCTGCCTACTCTGAGGACGCAGGGTGTTTTCACTCGGGGGGCGCAGGGGGGGCGGGGGGCAACACTGCCCAGGGGCTCAGCATACTCAGGAGTGGCCGGCCTCTGGAGATGTTCCTCGAAGGCGGACACGCCGCGTCGTGTGACATTTTAAAACACACACAACAGGAGGGCAGCGACATAACAGCTACCACACTCTGCAAAGACTTGTGAAACCTCAAAGAATATTGTCTTCCTCCCCATTCCCAGTCACCTGGGTCACTAATCTCTCGCGGCCCCTTCAGGAGACACGCCTGTAGTGTCAGGTACAAGTTCTGGAGATGAGAAACTTCAGAAACATGACTTATTAGATGTTTTCTTTAGTACACTGCTTTTGAAAGACTATTAATGTTGATTCTAGCTTAGGGTAGGGGTGGGACTTCTTGCAAATTTTGTGCCCAAGTGTTCGAGCGTTTGAATTTTCCACTTGCTTCCAATATGAATATGCTGTAACAATCTCAGGCTAATTTAAATTATTAACAAAAGCAATACACTGAGAACACAGCTGGTATGTGGCCCTAACCAGCTCCCCAAAAGACAGCGGTGTTGTCAGAAATGACAATAGAGCAGATTTTTAAAATAATTTACATGCAAGTTGAAAAATTCCATTGGATCCTTTGGGGACAGAATGGTTGATTAGGTTACAACAACTACATGAGTTGGGAAGAAATGAGAAAAACATGAAATAGAGGTAGGAGTATGAAGCCAGGCTGTGGAACATCACAATTTGGTGATTTCAGCCCATGATAGATTCACACTAATCTTGCAGGTCAGCACACACACGTAGTGCAAGTACGTCACACTGACTGCATGCTAATGTAGGTGTAATGCCTAAATCAGATTGGAAATGGGTCTTGATATGTGATTAGAAATATGTGTTACCAGAAAGAAAGGAAAATGTGTTGTCAGTTTACAGATGCACTCTTTCCGGTCATGTGCTGCTTTCCAAATTGGCTTGAACGTCTCATGAATCACTCATAGGAGATTTCACTATTTCCCTGGCAAAACTTTAAAGGCACCTAATGTGACGATGGGGGAGGCCTGGAATATCCTCTGGGTGGTCGACACGCAAGCATTTTCCTTGCTGCGGCGCCGTGGCCGTTTGGACAGGACCCGGTGGGCATGAGTTTCTAGCTACCAGGACACACAGTGCATCCTTAAGAGTGGGGAGCACGGCTGCGGGCTCAGGCCGGGGCGGGGGGCACAGAAACCGGGCAAACGTTTTTGTGGGAGGGAAGGCGGGAGAGGACAGGGTGGCGGAAGCACTACCTCTAAGAGGCGGACGTGACACCCTGGGAAAGGCAGGAGAGGGAGAAAGACTGCGAGGTTAGCAGGGCAAGTGCTAGCTACACAGGAGGACAGCAAAGTGGGTTCCATGCACCGTAGGCCCCGCTGACAATGCAGACAAAGAGCAGGGGAGAGACGGCGGGAAGGAAGGTGGGTAGCGCTCGGCGCTCGCGGCTGCAGGTCTGCCGCGGGCCCCTGCAGGGCCGGGAACTAACCCTTCCCCAACGAACCGTGTCAAACCACAGAGGCCGTGACCCTTCTCTCTTCTTCCTCGTGGCGTCTGTGCGGCCAGACGTGGCATCATGGCAACAGCTCCACAATATTCACGTGTTTCCTTTGCTTTCGGCCAATCCGCGGGACGGGGTGATGGGACACAGGGGTGCTGGTTAGTCTAGTGTTTGCGGTGCTAACAGCCAGTTACCAGGTCTCTTTACACACAGATCGCTGTTACTCCATGAACGAGAATAAAACCAAACCCACTTGCCACTAAAACTATGCGTAACGACATGTACTTTTTCTTGATGATTCAGAAGGCCCAAGGTTACTGGCGAAACGTAAAAGCATTGAGCAACTCGATAGCCAAGTTCTGGTTGACCAAATGCCAGGTATCCACCAGGTTTGACTCCTCAGGCGGACATCCGTTCACCTTTCAACTTCTAAAATAACCCATCATGACTGGAAAACTTTACTTTTCTCAAGTACTAATGTGAGAAAAGCAAGTGGAGACCATCTTAACAGAGAATTCTACACAAGCAGTCATGGGATTCATTCTCCAAGTTCATACAGCATGTGGGTCAGCTGCTGGGAGAAAACGTGAGGGAGGCTGATTTTCTGAACCCAAATTCCACAGCCTGAAAGGGTCACGACAGCCCTGATCCTGAGCAGAGAGAAGACCAGAGACAACTGGATGATATGTTGTGCTCGGAAGACTTTGCCCACAAAGACAGGGCACTGGGCAGCTTGTGAATTTCACATCTGTTTTCCACAGGTCTGGATCGATGAGCTTCTATTACATCTTAAAATTATGGCCCTTTAAATCTGTAATCACAAATCTATTTATAATTATTCTCAAAACAGGGCATTTTATTCCCATCCCCAAAGCTCTATTTTAGGCTAGAGATCTTAATCCACATCCAGATGAAAAGGAACCAACAAGAGAAACAGAAACACCCTCCCTGGAATCCTGGTGCTGGAAAGGGCTGCGGACGAAGTTCAAGCTTGCCTTTCTCTCCTGCAGCTTCTGTCAGAGTTGCCCAATCTCTGCCTGAATACCTCGAGGTAGCGAGGTCTCCAGATTGGCCGAGATGCCTTGGGACGTCCGTGACACAGCTTTAGGGGGTCACACCTCCAACTTCCATCTGTGACACAGACAAAAATCCCCCAGCAGGGACACTTCTGTGCAAGCACCCTGCAGCCTGCAGCCTTCCAGCCGCCCCCGGGCAGTTATTCTTGGACTTAAATGGACCAGAAAGAACTCGAAGCTGTTTCAAGCTTGGCTATAACAAACCAACCCAAATCTCCTTTAAAGAAAAATAAAAGGAAAGGCTTATGCGGTGAATCAGCCAGTCGGCAGGAGCCCCGAGGGAGCCTTCCTGGACCGCACGCCTGGATGTCAGGGTGGGCGGGGAGGAAGCAAAGCCCCTGCTCAAAGTGGACAAAGTCACTGTTGGCTGCAATTAGCCTAAACGTCAACCGCCTGGTTTTCAATGACGCGCTGAAGACACAGCAGTGCTGAATCCACTCAGCTCCTGAGCGAGGACGCTCCGGGACCCCACCTGTCTGTCGGTTTCACGCCAGGGAAGAGGAACACCCAAGGCCAAGGTCTTGAAAGGCAAAGGCGACCCGCATCCATGGAAACAAAACCATCAGCAAAACCAGAACGAAACTCCCGAGAGCACCCCGGCCACGGTGAGCCCGCTGAAGCCTCCGTGTCCCCAGGCCTCGTTCCTGCCACGTGACACCAGGCCAGTCACCACCTTTGCAGTGGTGAGGCTGCACCAGCATCTCGAGAGCTGGACAGAGAACCGACCTGTGGCCTGAGTCAGCACCTGCTCCTCTAGGTTAGCCGCCGGGTGTGGGCTAAGGAGAGAGGGTCAGGACCGTTACCCACAGAGTGGAGACACGGTAAAAGTTTTCACATCCCGTTACTACTCAGCAACGTCCTTAGCAACAAGGTTCGTGTCTTAGCTCTCTATCCCTGAGTAGAGGCAGGATTCAGCAGCTGGAAATCCCCAGAATTACCCATTTCTGGAGCCCACCAGCAGGGTGGGAAAGGAGTCGGTCCATCTCCAAGGGTGACCACATTCATCACACGTGTGGGTTTGCCCCAGTGCTCGAGGGACTTGGGGTGTAAAGCAGAGGGAGCCTGTGGGCTGCAGAGTGGCCTCGGCCCTGGACGGCTTCCTTCCTTTTCCCAGACACACATCTGAGCTCAGACGGCCTCCCCGTGATGTCGGCAAAAGCCAGGGAAAGGTGGATTCCTCGCGGGCCTGACGTTCAGATTTCAAAGCATTCAGAGCAGGACCCAAGGTTCTTACGCCGGACGCATGAAGGCGACACATCTCACAGGTGTGTCCAGCAAGGGAGCGGCCTTCAGTTTGCACAAGGAAACGTCAGGCCAGTTTAAAAGGCTGGAGGATTATGCAGAGGCTGGGGTAGGATCCGATGAGCCTGAGACAGGGAAGCAGAGGAGGGAGGGTCTTTCCAAGGGAACACAGGAGGTTCTGCGATGCGTGAAAGAACGTGGCGTACACCTGGGGGAGGGTGTCATGGGTGTGGGGGGGACAGGACCAGGACAGGGGAGAGAAGCCTTATGCCAGATGGGAGCTGGGTCCTGCTACTCACAAGCTCAGCTGAATTCCTCTGTGCTTTGGTTTTCCCATCGACAAGGATGATTTTAACACCCCTCCCAGCTCTGATATTCCGTTATTCCATCTTTCCAGGGGCCAGTAAACTTTTTCTGGAAAGGGCCAGACAACATGTATTTTACTAGGCTTCATGGGTCTTAGTCTCTGTCACATGACTCAACTCTGCTGTCGTAGCCTGAAAGCAGCTACAGCCAGCAAGGGAATGAATGGACGTGGTTGTGTCGCTAACACTCTATGGACCCCGAAATGTGAATTTCACCTAGTTTTCAAGTATCACAAATATCACTCTTCTTGGATTTTTCCCCCCAACCATTTAAAAGTGGACAGGTGGGATAAACAGAAAGGTCATACACATACTTATATATATACATATATAACTGAATCCCTTTGCTGTACAGCAGAAATTAACACACTGAAAATCAACTATACTTCCATAAAATTGAAAAATAAAATGAGGTACTAGAAACAAGAAGTGGACACGTGGTTGGCTGTGACCCCACGCCGCTTGCTACCGATACTGGGGAGATGGAGTCCGCCCTCACCACAAACACCCTGGGTGGACACGTGGTTGGCTGTGACCCCGCGCCGCTTGCCGCCCTCACCACAGACACCCTGGGTGGACATGTGGTTGGCTGTGACCCCACGCCGCTTGCTACGGATACTGGGGAGATGGAGTCCGCCCTCACCACAAACACCCTGGGTGGACACGTGGTTGGCTGTGACCCCGCGCCGCTTGCCGCCCTCACCACAGACACCCTGGGTGGACATGTGGTTGGCTGTGACCCCACGCCGCTTGCTACGGATACTGGGGAGATGGAGTCCGCCCTCACCACAAACACCCTGAGTGGACACGTGGTTGGCTGTGACCCCACGCCGCTTGCCGCCCTCACCACAAACACCCTGGATCTGAACTTGTCGGCTTGTTAGTCGGCAGGTCACGTCTTCCCCACCGGCACGTCTCAAGCTGTGACGGGCACACGAATCACCTGGGGACGTGGTTACAATGCAGATTCTGACCCAGTACGAGTCCAGGACGGGGTCTGAAATTCTGCAGTTTCGAACCCGGACGGCCAGACCCAGAACTGTGCTCTTCACCCCCAGTAGCCGCCTAGATCCCACATGTTTATGTGTTTAAAGCCCCACATGCTGCTGGTACACGGAGCAGACGTGGAGCTGCCAGGGTCCAGAGCACCAGGGTGTCACCCCCCGCTTCAGAGACCTTGGGATCACCTCTCTAGGGATCCACAGTCCTAATTCTCTGTAGGCGACGTTCCTTGGGAAAGGCAGCAAACACCATCGAGTGTGCTGTTATTCTTATTCCAGCTTTTCTCTTCTAGGGGCCTTGCACGCCTCAGGTGATAAACACGTGCATCATGTCTACGTCACGTCGATGGACACTGGCTCTCTCTTCCCTCCTTCCCATCCCTGTCAACAGGGGGAAGCATCCTGGTACCCGCGAATCCCCTGTGGGGACCAGGGCCTGGGGACACGTGATAACCGCTGCTAGTACTAGGTTTGCCCTGTTTCTTCAACCAGCAACACCCAGCCACAAGGCTACCTCCACGGCTACAAACACAAAGCTTTTCTGTCATTTCAGGAATTCATGAGGATGGAACAGACGACCGGGGTGTACCGTCTTCTTTTGGTTTCCCAACAAAATCACTTCTATAAGATAAATTATACTGAAAACATGTTTCCCTGCTGTAATATAAATGCATTCAGCCTCCCTCACAGACTAATAAAAAATTCTGTGCAGTTGCTTTCAGAGGCTTCCTTGGAGTTTGCTCTGCTGAGGGGCAGGGCTAACCCCATTACAATGATCTAATAATGGAGCGGTGAAAATGGTTTCCAACACCAAGCCTTGTCCCATTTTAGTTTAAGATTTTGCTCCTAAGACAGAACCGAAGCACCAAGATTAAAATAAAATCTCTTTTAACTGATGTACATTTTATAGATTTTTTTTCCCCTCTTAATATCACACAGTTCAGAAAGTAATTATGTAAGCCATTTAGGGGGGGAAAAAAGCAGAATCCGTATCAGGGCACTTAGATTTTCTGTTGTGTCCAAAAGGTCATCTGAAAGTACTCAGGTTTCCATAGTAACCGTGGCAGGCCAGATCAAATCAACAAACAGCTACAATTTAGCTGAGGGTCTCCAATGAACTATTTGTTTCCCATCGAAATTATCCTGAATTAGCTGAAGTCTTCAAAGACAATGGAGGCTTTGGGAAAAGCCGATTTCAACACCAGTAAACGGAAGAATGCTTGCTTCCTCTTTCCACATATAACCTAGCAATCGAGTCTCATGTGCGGTGATTTAAAACACCTTAACTCTAAGCATAATCGGATCACGTTTTGTTAATCAGTAACAAGGATAATCTCAAAACGTTTCCCCAGAATAAATAAGAACAGATACATATGTGGTCTTCAGGCGTCTGCAGAGTTTCCAGGGTGACCCTGGCTAGTAGCTTGTGGAGCTCTGCCACAGGTTCTGCAAAACAGCTCATTCTCATGGGCCATGGGGATCAATTTTATCTTGGCTTCTTTTGGGTTTAGACCAAATGGTCACAAATACAAAAAGCTGTGAAGACACAACATCATACATTACTGACAGAAGCCACTGCTAATCCAGCTTTCGATTCTGACCAGTGGACATTCTGTAGAATCTATTCAAACAAGTCTTCCAAATAAAATATTTCAGCCACAAAAAGCTAGTGTCACCTGTTTCCAAAATACCTGTTAAAATCAACATGGCTCCGGGATCCCAGTCTTCAGGTCACACGTTTACTACAACACGAGACGTAAGACAACCGTGTGTTCAGAAGACAGGCCAGAGGTGCCCTGCCCCTTCACTTCCCTGGATGTCTGACCTCCACTCACAACTTTCCAACTAACCAGAAAATCTCAATAGATTTCACTGTGACTTTTGAGATTATTACTAGAAATGCGTATTATTAAATTACTAGATAACTCAAGTATCACCCCAGCTTTGTTATATCCCTGTCTCTAATACAGTTACTTGGCCATGTAAAACAATTAGACTTATCTGCACCCAATAATGGGCTCAGAATCTTGAGGGAATCTATTTTCTGAAATCCAGGTCTCTTGGAAACAACTGATTTCTTAAGCCCGGGAAAAATGCTGTATATCAGAAAGTCATGGGTTTTGCATTTCAGTCCTCATCTTGCAAGAAACTGTTTTTCTTCATTGGGAGGAATGTCTTAGACTAGCTCTGTCCAGATGTGACTTACAGACGTAATTTTACATTTTCTAGTAACCTCATTACAAAGATAAACAGGTGAAATTCATTCCAATAATATTATATTTAATACTAACATATAAAAGCATAGAACACAAAGTAGAATAGAGGTATTAAATGTATATTTAACCCAAGAGATCCAAAATATCATTTCAATATATAATCAACATAACCATTATTATTAATGAGCTATTTTACGTTCTCTTCTTTCTACTGAGCCTTTGAAATCTGGTGTGCATTTCATACTTACAGCACGTACAACTCAGCTCAGACTGACCACATTTTAAATGCTCCATAGACTCATGTGGCCAGTGGCTGCTGAAATGGGCAGTGCAGCCCTAGAGGATTTTCTGGGTAAGGGAAAACGCAGCTACGTGTCACGTGCCACAGGAAACAGCCAAAGAAGAGACGGCCTGGGAAGCCCGTCCTCTGAAAACATCGTCAAGACAGGAGAATGAGAGTTCAGCCTCAGGCGCCGGAGGGCTGTGAACACCGGCACAACCAACGCACTGGTCTGCTCTAAGGAGTGAGGCCTTGACGATGTTTCTAATACTCAGACAGGGGTCTGGAACGCTCTTGCCTTCTCGTAGCACCTCTTTTGCACACATAATATAGTCTCGGAGTTTACACGTTTTTATAAACATAAGTCAAAATTCAATTTGAATAGGTAATGTCTTTTTCACATAATCAGCTTTGATAAAGGCAAAAAGGAGTCCTAGCTAAGATTTACTGAGTATTCACCCTGTGCCAGGGACCAGGCTAAAGCAGCGTACATAAATGAACTGTCGTCCTCGGAGCAACTCAGTAAGCAGTACTATTATCATCCCCGTTTCAAGAACAAGGAAACTGTAAAGATCAGAGAGTTTAAGACTCTCACCCGATGTCACCAGAGCTAGTAAGTGGAAGAGCCAGGATGTGAAGCCCCGGAGAACGATTCCAAGCTGTATATTCTTCCTAGAATACCCTGCCCCGAGTAACCTGTCCAAGTTCAGACACGTGGGATGGACATGAGCAGGATTTGAAGCCCGGCAGGAGGGCTCCAGGGCTGGGCTCTTAACCACACGAGGCGCTACCGCTTCTCAAAGGAACGTGGTACCTGTGCTCAACACAGAAAACGCCTGGAGCTTAGCCATTATCTCCTGCTCCTGAAGGGACAGGAGGAGAGATGGTGGTCAAGACCACACCCCACGAGCAACTGCCGCGTCTCACACACGGTCATCAATTTCTCTCTTTTCTATAGAACTTTCAAACTATTTCCCTACAGGGAGCTCACACTGCAATTTAAATAAATTCTTCTTGTTCTCCTGAACGCTTACACTCCACGGAGTTAGTTATGAAATACCATCTGCCGGCCTCCCCCGGGTACTACTTTCCGTTATTTTCTGACAACAGAAAAATTCCGACGCAGACAAAGCCCGAAGCGCGTGGCCTCTGAGCTGTCGTAATTCCGCTACGGATGCATCTGTTTTGCTTCTTAACTTTCTTTTTAATATTAGATTTTCACTCACGCTGCAGTGGAGCAAGGCGGGTAGCAAGAAGAGAAAGAGACGAAGGTGCTTTTAACTCCTTATCATGTTGTTTTTTAAATTATCTAAAACAAATGACAAAAGTGACGAATCCAAGACAGTCAGGCATTAGGTTGAGGCCTCCTTTGAGGAAAGCTGCTTGACTTTTTTTTTTTTGCTGTGTGGGGGCCTCTCACTGTTGTGGCCTCTCCCGTTGTGGAGCACAGGCTCCGGATGCTCAGGCTCAGGGGCCATGGCTCACGAGCCCAGCCGCTCCGTGGCATGTGGGATCTTCCTGGACCGGGGCACGAACCCGCGTCTCCTGCATCGGCAGGCGGACTCTCAACCACTGCGCCACCAGGGAAGCCCGACTTTTTTTTTTTAAAGCTTGGACTCTCCTATAACCATAACGACGTGTGTGGGAGACAGGCAACCCCACAGGTAGAAATGAGTTCCTTTAAAGCCCATCTGTACCTGAGGGTCATCAGAATACAAGTTAGAGGTAGTGGCAGTGATACTGGATTAAAACCTGACGAAGGTTCTCGTCTCTTCTGGCTCAGTTTCTCCCCGGGTAGCAGGGCTGGTCTTGGTTAGAAAGCCTTGCCCAGGGATGAGGGGCCAGGCCTTTGGAGAAGGCTCCACATCAGACCCGAGGGAGGGAAGGGGTCCTCTTCCTCGCCTCCCCTTTCCTCCTCCCATTTTCTTGATTCTGGGACAAACCCAACTCTGCAGGGAGACGTGGCCCAGATGGCTCCGGGGAAGAGTCAGCCGACTGACAGACACAAGGCAAAAATGCTCCAGCTCACTAATAACCGGGGAAATGGACAAATGCCAGTAGGTCCTCTGAAAACGTTTTAAACGAGGAACAGGTGTGGTCAGAAGATACCCTTTCTTCCAAAGGGTAAGTTGAATGTCCTGTAGAAGTCCCCAGGCATAGCTCAAGATGCGAAAGGTTCAGACCCCGGATTTGGCAAGAGATCAAAACAGCAACATGGCAGCCACAGAGATGCTGGGCTTTCGTGTGAGTGGATGACGGGCCCTTTCTGTCGTTGACCTAATGAGTCATTAGCTGCCACTCTCCTGGTGATTAATTATATAACCTGCCTTCATTCCCGGTGGCTTACAGCCAGCATCTTCCAGATGTGCTTACCTGGAGTGTTTAACCAGGACCCTAAACCAAGCCCCTGCAGGAGCGCCCATGCAGACTGACTCCTCGGCGTCAGAATTCTCCTCCCCTGAAAACTGCTGAAACCCTGTTTTGTCCAGGGATCATCTGATCCGTTGCCAGTTACACGAAGTTCCCAATTTACACACATTATGTTCCAGAGATCCATGTCAATGTAAATGAGGATAGATCTCTCCACAAAAACAATGTTATTAAACGGCGATAAAGTTCTTACCATTAGGCCTCTATTTCATCATAGGGCTGGTCTACAGAACTTCGAACGTGCCCATTATTTACAGCATGACTGCAACGTGAAAATTCATTTTTTTAAGGGAAGCTCCTAAAGTTAAAAAAAAAAGTGCCCTCAATAACCTAGTTTTTGCAATGAAACATACAGAGGGGGATGATGTTAAGAGCTAACACTTGCATAAGTACGCTTTTAGAACTTTCCTACTGACTAATCTTCGAATCAATTCTGTGAGTAAATACAGCTATTATTCCCATTTACAGTGAAGGACACACACAGGAAGGTCACGTGGCTAATAAGTGGCAGAACCAGGTCTGATTCTCGGGTCCATGGGCTGAGCCAGGGGCTGGTAACCCACGGGCCGGAGCTGGCCCGGTGCCTGTTCTTGTAAATAACGTGTTGTTAGAACGCAACCAAATCCATTTGTTGACATCTTATCTGGGGCTGCTTTCATGCTACGAAGGCAGAGGTGAGAAGTTGTGCCAGAGACCCCATGCTGTGCAAAGCCGGAAGCATTTATCATGGGACCCTTTAAGGAAAGTTTGCTGGGCACGGCTAACCCATCGCTGGATCACCTCTGAGGGAAAGGAGACCCTCTTCCTGGCCTCTGACCACAAGCCTCACCACGGGGAGCGGGGCCCAGAAGCGGGAGGAAGGAACAGGAGACCTGGATGTCCTCAACAGCGACGGGAGGCCCAGGGGGTCACTGACCAGCACAGGGGGTTATGTTTATTTCCCAATACGCTTCCTGCATCGTTCCCAAAGAGATCTGAAGCAAGGCTCACAGGTACAGAACCTAACCTCCACAGATGGGGGGACAGTTTGCTTTATTCATTGCTGGAAACCTTATTAGTGAACAAATGAACAAATGTATAATTTATGTTTGTGAATCGGGGTCCACGTGGATTTTATTTGAAGACAAACACGGAACAGGTTAAAGGCCCGCGGATGCGCTGCCCGTGAATATCACAGTCAAGGTTCTGGCTTCGACTTTGAGGCAGACGAACTCCAGTGGGACAACACATTACAGAGTAAGGTCATTTCCAACCACCCTGGGATTCTCCTGGGCTCCTAAGAGCTTCACTCACTGATCATTCTGTTTGCCAAGATTCTAGAATCAACAATAAATTTGAAATCTTTTCCCATATTATGACCAGATAAATACTAGTGCAGTGGCTGGGTTGTAAACGCTCGTTTCTTTTGATTTTTCTTTCATAAGACAATGACTTTTAATTTCTGGGGAAGGATTCGAAAACCAGAATTGAGTTAACTCTTCCTAGAAAACAGAGCTGGACACGGAAAGAATAACCCTATAGACTAGAGGTTCTACAATCCCACTGAGGAAGGCTTGTTCCTAACAAGACTAACTGTCCTGTTGTGTTTCAGCCAATCCTGACTCACCACGGAACTTGAAATTTTAAAGAAAATTGCACTCAGCTGAATCAAACTGGGAAAGTGGGTACACAAAAGTACCCACTCTTTTGTGGGTGTGGGGCGGGAGCATTGGTATGGAAAGCAAGTCCACGGCATGTATCACATGGAGGGAAGGGAACACAGGAGATTCTGTAGATGCTGGGAGGCGGTCACACTGCGGCTGGGGGCTGAGAGGGGCGAAACAGGGGCGCCCAGAGGCAGTGTCCTAACTCACAGCCTGATGCCACTGGGGCCCGTTCGGGCAGGCTGGCTGTCACCCAGGGCTGCCCCAACGTGGACCTGGCCTTCACAGCCTGACTCACAGCAGTCTGGTGCCGGGGAAACCCCGCAACTTCCCCATTTCCAGACCCCACCACTGGACAATCGAGGCCCTGCCTAGAATCCGATCTGCCCACTCTGAACGGCCGCACGAGAGGTCCCCAAACTCTCAGCATCTCGGTGATGCTGGCAAGCGGCTTCCCGCGCAGCCTCTTGCAGAGCGCTTTACAAATGCTCTAAGTGAGCCGCGGTGACTGGCAAAGCCTGGGGACACAGCCGGGGGGCGCTGAGAGGAAAGGCTGGAGCGTGGTCCACCAGACACCCCGGGCACAGCACTCACCGAGCTGGACGGGGGAGGCCCTTCAGCAAAGCCCGCGACGCCACCGCCGGGTCAGTGACGTTCACACCCCCAGAGCCGAGGCGGTGAACAGCGCCAGGCTCAACGCACGCGGCCCCTAAACCGCCCCAGAGAGAAACGCTGCCCTCCAGCCTCAAGCCCTCTGGCCCGGGTTGCTTTGTTTTTGTTTCGAGTTTGGAACGCTGACCTTTGTAAAAAGCTAAACTCACCGCCCAGAAAAACAGGAGGGTCACTCACCAGGAAGCCACGGAAATGAAGCCTAAGACGCGCGTCAGTGTGTTTCCACCAGCGAAGAGAAGCCTCAGACGTTACCACGAGTGACGCCACCGCGAGGCCCAAGCACCCTCCTCCCCCAGGTGCGCCCCGCACCTCCCGCGGCCCTGAGCCCCACGGCCGGTGACCTGCACCCGCACCCCACGCGGGACGCAGGCAGGGTCTCCTTAGCCCCTGGGTTCCCTTCCGTCCTGACACTCTCTCTAGAAGGGTTCCCTTCTCAGGGGGCGGGGGGCACGGGGTCAGGGTCAGGGAAGCAGCCCTCCTGGCAGCATTCCAGGCACCTGTGCTCCTGTGGCGGGGAGCGGGGGGATGGTGACGGGAAGGAAGAAGCAATCAGACGAGAGCCACGCCTCGCAGAGGCCCCTGAAGCGCCCCCAGACCCTAGCGGGCCGCCCTGCACTTGAATGCTTCTAGCTATTGTAAGCCTCTTCGCAAAGAACTTCATCTGTTTCTTGAGGGCACAAATTACAAGCTGGTTCTCACTGGCTGGATCCTCCCTGCGTCTAAGGCAATAGATACATGTTAGACTCGCACGAAGTTCAACCTTTAATTGGCTGCTGATGCGAAACTGAATCAGAACATGCGCCGCGTGAAAACCTGGCCTTGCGGCTTCCCCGGAAGCACTGGAAGATCCGGCAGCACGTGACCCGCTTCGAGCTCGGCCGCCGTCGGCTGGGGCCCGGGGTGGAGGTGCCGCCTGCGCGTGCACCGCACCCCGCTGTCCCACCCGCCCAGAGGCCCGCCGTCACCGCCGTTTATTTATATTCTCGGGGACCCATTTCACCCCTTTGCGCTCCCAAGGGCACCCAGGCTCGCAGCCCCTGCCCTTAAGAGTTTGCCATCAACAGCCTCTTTAACCAGGTATCGGTGACAAAGCACTTTGAACATTTTTGTGTTTTATGTCCTTTGGAACCCAGTCTCTCTGGATATGACCTGTATGCGTCTCTGGGACAGGATTTTATTTGGAAGAAGAAAGCCACAGCAAGAAGGGGAGGCACACGAGAGCATCATCACGTTAGTGCCAATGGCAGGTCTCTGTGCAGACGCGTGTGTGCACACGTGTGCTTCTTCAGGGTGGGGGAACTGCAGGGCATCCTAATGAGCCCGAGGAAGGGAAAGCTTCCCAAGGGACGGGCCAGGCACAGAGACTCCGTGGGCTGCTAGAATGAATCCCTCCAACAGCCAGCGCACAGGTGGTTAGAGAAACACGGAAAAATGAAAAGCTGTGACTTGGAACATAAGGCGGATGCCTGGAGGAAAGAACGTTCACGAAAGGCCGAGACGTCTGCTAAGTAGTGAGAAGCAGGGATTGACAGGAGGAGAGAGAGGGAAGTCGGGGTGGCAGGTGACAAAACCGGGACAGAGGCAGACACGCACCCAGGGGGAGGATGAGAAGGAGCTGCCCTTCCCAGTGATCTGCAGTGAAGATTAAGCTTCTGGCCTGATAACGACACCTGAACAGCCTCCCAGGTTAAGGCCCAGGTGACTTCCTGCCCACCTGGAGGAGGCTAGACCCGGGCCGTCTCCCCGCTGATGCCAAACCGATTCCTTAAACAGGAACCAACCACACTCACTTCTGGGATGTTTCCAATCTCCTGTCTCTAAACGATCAAAGCCACAGAATGTCAACAGCTTGCAAAGGAAGGTGATCGCGCAACGCTTATGCTTTACATAAAGCACAAGATTAGCGTTTAAATGACGGTCTGCCTTCCAGACACGGGATCACAAACACCTGGCCCTTCCTGGAGTGGAGCTTTCTACGCGGAAAGGTGGTCAAGCCGCTGCGCTGTCTCCTCACCTCGAACTTCTGCCTCAGCTCCGCGTTGCCTTCCTCATCGCCTTCTGGAATGGGCACGTTGTAGTACTCACCCTCTTCTTGGTTCAGCAACTTGTACCTTTCAGAGACGGGGGGAGGAGGGGGTGAGCCCCACGCTGGCACCACCCAGGCTCACCCCGCACCCCAAGGCTCTAGTCTAGCTGTTTCTGAAATGCATCCCCCCGGGGAGATGGTACCCAGGTAACTTCGTGATCAACAGTCACTCTGGACTTAAACCGGCCCATTTCCGGAATCTCTAGTCGTGCTAATATTTCCAGACAGTTAACCCTTGGCTCACACAGACACGCTTGGACTTCCTCACCATCCACTGGCCGGCATCTTCATCAGCTCCGAGACTCCGAAGGAAAGGGACCCCATGAAGTCGTTCCTGGTTGTTCGATCCCAGTCCCAGATCTCTACGGACAGTCGTCGGTCTTTATCCGAAGGTTTTAATTTGCTACGAAAGAACACACACACACACGCACACGCGCACGGTTATCTGGGTCATGATTCTGGGGGAGATGTCACAGGCTCATGATCTGAGCCTGAGATTCAAAAAAATCTTGTGTTCAATTCTCTTCCTGGCGTTCCCCATCATCAACAAAGTACCAGCCCCTTGGCAAACGAGGCTCTAGACTAGGGGTTAGCAAACTAGGAGCCAAGGGCCAAATCAGGCCCACTGCTTGCTTTTGTAAATAAAGTTTTATCGGAATACCGTCATGGCCGTTTGTTGAGACACATATTGTCTATGGCTGCTTTGAACCTAGAAGAGCATAGCTGTGTACCTGCAACAGAGACTGTATGACCCATAAGGTCTAAACTATTTACCATCCAGCCCCTCACAGAGCAAAGCTGGACAGCCTCTGATCTATATCCTGGACAGCTACCTTCTGGTTGCGCACAAATGCTTCCTGTGTTCTCCTCTACAAAGAGGAGCTCACGCTGTGCTCAGCGGCACTCAGTGCTTTCTTGCTCCTGACTTGCTTATGCCACCCCCTCCTCCCTTCTTTCCCTCCTCCCATCTCTGCCTCTGAAATTCTCACATTCCTTTCACATCCACTTTAAATGGCACCTTCTCCAGGAAGTCTTCCCTGCTTAGACATAAGGATAATCTTCCCATTTCAGTGGCAACAGCAGCTTCTATGGTACTACTCACTTACTCCATGTTTTTAAAATTATTGTTTAAACTCTTACCTACACCCTCTTGTAACCCTTAAAAAAAACCCAAGTCCATCAAGAGGTGGGACACACTATACATTTTTATATCATCTGTAACGTAAAAGAATTTTTTTGTACAGAAGTTACTGACGGTAATTTGCGGCCTGCGTCAGGTAAGTCTTGGTAAACCGAGTTTCTATCCATCAGACAGGGGTGACCACAGCTACCTCTCTAGCTGCCACAGGAGAAGGGCTTAGGGATGAAGCAATGTTTAAAGATGTTTATAAAGCCCAGCTCATCGCTGCTAACAATGTGAGGGAGGAAAGCCATCAGGAAGAGAGGATTCAACTTACAATGTAAAGGACTCATTCCACTGGGGGTTCAGTGTGGAACGGATGGTTTTGGTTTTTTGTTTGCTTTCGTTCTTGGGGTCAGGAATAAGCTTCAGCTTCACATAAGGATCTGAAAGCCCATTTGGATCCATAGGGATGAGATTTTTTGCATCTCGTACTGTGAAGAGAGAAGGAAGAAAGATCCAATGTTACAAAATTAGAACAGACCCTCGTTGCCGGGCATCCTGCGTCAGGACCCAGCTGATCGAGAGATGTCAAGATGGCGTTGAAAGGAGAGGAGGTTTGGATCAAGAGCCTCGGACCCTCAACACGAGAGGAGCTGCCCACCGCCGCCCCGGCCAGGGGTAACGGGTGTTGGGGAGGCCCCCGTGGTCAAGCCTTGAGACTCGGCATCAGCCTGGTCCAGCAGCACCTGTGACACTGGGTTCACACCCCAAACCTGCGAAGCAGCAACTGCATCGTAACGAGACCCCAGGGGCCACTGGCAGCCCCTCTGGGGGACTGGCCACCTCCCCACCCGAGCAACCGGCAGACTAGTCCGCGGCCCAGCGGCACCTGAACGCCTGGAAGTCATCTCTTTCCTTTGCAAAGGCTGGTGGTTTCTAAACTGGCTGTATGTTAGAATCGCGTGGGAGGGGGTTTGAAAATTCCAACGCTCACAACTAACTTAGAATCTCTAGTCGGGGCGGGGGCAAGTTTTTAGACGCTCTCCAGGTGAACCCTTGTGCAGCAGGGGCTAGAGCTACCCGTGCACAGGCAGTAACGCAGGAGGTGCCTCACAGGGGCTACAGCCTGACACCAAGGGCAGGCCCACCTTCCCGCAGCACCTGGGGCGGCACCTGGGCACCGAGGAGACACACAGACTCACAGGCCCCACTCCAGAATTTCAGACTCTGAAGCGTTTCCTAAGACTCCAGGTGACCCCAACGTATATTCTAGATGAAGAAGCACTCATATGCAAACGCAAAATAAGCAGGAGGAAAGGCTGCTTCTCCCGCAGAGGAAGGCAGGCTCAGAGGTGCAGCTGGCGGAGGCTCGTGACAGTGCGCGGGCCGGAGCCCCCGCCCGTCAATCATCCATCACTCTGATAAGAAGGGACAGAGGCCGGAGCCCGCACACCGATGTCTTCCTCACCCTCTTCCCCAACGTGGCTGAAATCTCCCATCATCGGGGCCCCCGGTGAGCTGGGTGCCATGGGGACACATCCACCTGGGACCAGGATCTCTAGGCCAGCGGCTTTCACAGTGCAGCTCCTGGACCAGCAATGTCAGCATCACCGGCTGAGTCAGAACTTGGGCAGGGGGGTGCGGTCAGGTGACCTGTGTTTACCAAGCCTCCGGGTGATTCTGTGGGAAAGCTGGCGGACCACTGCTCCAGCCCGTTAGCATAGATGGTCAGCTTAGTTTGACTGTTAAATGAGGGGTTTGGAAGAATTTCAGAAGAAGGTGCTAGCGTTGGCAGTGGGCAGGGATAGAGGGGGATGGAAGGGTGCTAAAGACACTGGATCTCCGGGCAGAGCCATAACGGCAGAAGCCACAGACGAGCGTTGCCCGAACGCCCGGGGACACGCTGAGTGCTGTCACCTTCCTTGCCTGGAAGCCTTGGCACTGGAAGGTGACAGGTGGGACCGTATTCTAATGGTCTGAGGGGCAGTGAGCTGCCTCAGGGCGACAAGCCACAGAGAAGCCGGCCGTGTGTTTCTCGTACACCACTTACGCCCTCCAAGGATTTTTCCCCGTGAGACAGTACCTAACCTCATCCAGCTGGCAGGGGACAGACAGAATCAAGTACGCACCCCAGGATCTGTAGCTCAGTCAACCTGCTTCCAAAGCCCACCTCTATCGTGTAACCCCAAGTACTGGAAACTTAAGTTCACGAGCCTCTGTTTCTTCATCTAGAAAAGTGAACAGGGGCATATTTCCAGGGGTACAGGATTGTTGGGAGAATGAAATTACGTATATAAAATGCCTTATACTGTCGGCAACTTGGAAAATGGTGGAGGAGAAAAAAGACTGCACGACGTGAGCACGTACGACACCCCAGACGCAGTGTTTCGGCCTCATCCCTCTGCCCACAATTTCAAAATCTTCAGTGAGGTAGGAGGTCTCCAGGGGCCCTGGACACCTGAGAATTCCCCCACGCTCACGGAGGTTTTAACGCAACGCAGAATGAAACAGCAACCCGAGTATCACAAAAGATGAAAACTTTGAGCATAGAAATGGAGTTCTCCCACGGAGAATGGAAGGGCCAAAGGTTCTCTCCAACTGATCACTGAAATGAGAACCAGACGCTTTTTAAAAGGCAGAACAAAGCTCCGGAACGTCTAACACGGAGGCTGCATCCCAGATGAACTAACGAGGAACCGTCAAGGCTGCCAAGAGTCCTGCCAGGTGCAGAATGAGTGTGGGCCCTGGCTTTTCCATCCAAGAGCGAGAGTCCTGACGGCCAGCACACACACAGCCATCTACGGCCTATGTCTTCTGAATGGTGATGAGTTAAAGTCTTGATGGGATTAAAGCTGTGAGCTTCCTACTGAAACACTATCATTTAAGTTGAAAAGAGTCATCAATTCCAACTGTCACCCAAGTAGACGGTAGGTCCAAATTTCAATTTCTTAGCGCAGTGGAGAAGAGTCCACCTGCCCGGACACCTGATCAGGCTTGGGAGCCACCAGCTCGGGGTCCCATCTGCTTGGAATGTGGGCTCGGGGACCAGGCTGCCTGTGTTTGGGTTCTGGCTCTGCTGCTTTGTGGCCGTGTAACCCTGGCAATAGACTTAACCTTCCCGTGCCTTGGTCTCCTCATCTGGAAAATTAGGAGAATTATGTACGTTCCTACATGTAGAGTGCTTGGAACAGTGGCAGGCACACAGCAAGAACCCAGTAATGGTGATTATCCTTGCTGTTGATGCAGGTTTCTGAACACAACCCCGAACGTTCAGACGTTCAGAAACTGGCCTGAGAGCTTCTGCTGTGAAGAACTGTGTGACACCTTGGCATTCGCTGTTTCAGAGTGAACGTCTGCTGTCACTCCAGAACTTCAACAGAAATATAGAATATAATTACATGACCATCTTTTGGCTTGAGGTGCCTATTTTGAAAGGACTGGATGTCAAGCCCAGCCTTGAGAAAAAGCAGCATGGGGTTGAAGGATTCCATGATTTCCTGATAACGTAAGAGATCACTTCTGGACAAAATCCACTCAAATAAGATGATGGAGATCGAGAAATACCTCCACGGCGCCCCAGAGACGCCTGATATAGGTGGCCAGGCGAGCCCGGGACACGTGAGTTTTGAATTAAGTGTCCAGGCGTATGGGGGGAGGCTCACATGAGCTCTGGACTGGACAGCCCTCGCCAGGCCGCCAGGCGCTCTCAGGGAGGCGAGCCGCGCCCACAGGCTCGTAGCCAGGGACTGCCTGACCCCAGCTGTGGGCAGGAGGGGTGGCCGCCAGGCGCTCTCAGGGAGGCGAGCCGCGCCCACGGGCTCGTAGCCAGGGACTGCCTGACCCCAGCCGAGGGCGCACAGGGACGGTCAGGCTCACCGTGTGGGACAGAGGCTGCAGGTGGCGGCTGAGCGCTCGGGAAAGGATAACTTAGCGGCCAGGAGCGTGGGCAGCTGGCTTCAAAGCCTTGCTCCAATGCTGATTAGCTGTATGACTCGGGACAAGTTACCCACTTCTCGGCTTGTCCATCTGCAAAACAGGAACCGCAACAGCGTCTGTCTCGTGGGGCTGCTGTGAAGACTAAGTGAGCCAATACATGTAATGAATAGAGAAGGGGGCCTGGCGTGTGTGAGCTGTGGCCTAAGCACTGGCCATCACTGCTCGTGTTACACAGTGTTTGCTACCTCTAACATCATCGTCACCACCACCGCTGCCACCTGGCCCTCGTGTCCAGTCCAGGAAGCAGGGCTGTCTCCTCAGGGTAAAGAAACCAAGCTTACGAAAAGGACAGTTCATAGAGCACGGAGTTTCCAGACCTCAGGGTCACGCCAAAGTTCAATAGTCAGCTCTTAGCTGTTCCAAAATAGCTTGGGATTAAAAAAAACCCAAAAAACAAAACCCCAATTCCATGCAATCCTTGATCCATTCAGAGAATGGTCCAGATGGTCTCTTGATCCCGAGAATATATGCAGCATAAATTATCAAGTGTGACAATACAACAGACACCCCTGAGCTCATCCTCGTCACCTAACGTAAGAGCCAACACCCCCGAACCCACCTAGAGCCCCCCCCCCGTCCCACCTGCCTGCCTCCCTGGGGTTTATAACCTCACGCTGAGGTCACCTTAGGGCACTCCGGCCGGGCACGGGGCAAGGGGAGGCTCTGAAGGCTAACAAAGCGGAAGTTTTGTCGAGGACATAGCTGCATCCCCGGCGCCCGCGGACTGGACTGGTCGTCACTGACGCACAGCGA
The DNA here is from genome assembly GCF_963924675.1 of Phocoena phocoena. Lineage (NCBI taxonomy): Eukaryota > Metazoa > Chordata > Mammalia > Artiodactyla > Phocoenidae > Phocoena > Phocoena phocoena. The sequence goes on from NC_089237.1 coordinate 595,572, forward strand.
CCTTGTCCATAACAGAGTTCACATCTGGGCGGGGACACCGGTGATGCCCGAAGAGGTGCCTTCCGATTCAAGGATCACGCAGCCCTTCAAATGATCTGTTCTGCTTTAGAAAATAATTCTCTGCTTTCAGCGCCTTCTTTCCTCCCTCTAAGAGCATGCTTGCTCATGGCATCTGTTTAAAAAGCCAACAACAAGCACAAAGGTTCAGAACAGGGACCTGCTGTGAACGGGAGGCCTGTGGAGTGTGTGCGGACCCTGTGAGCCCCTGCCACCTCCAATCTCGCTCCACAGCAAAGGCAAGAGTAAACGAGATGCTATAATCCTACCCCACAGCAAGGAAAAGCAAATGTTATGTTTTCCGACACTACCAGAAACCCCCCACAAACTCTTCTTCGTTTAAAGTTACAAAGAGCAAAAGAGACGTGCGTGCAAACATGCCGGGGGGACAGGCAAGAGCAGAAAACTGGCAAAGGGTCAGCGTCTGTGGACACGTGATCCTGGAATGGGGTCTGGGGTCATGGAAGGGAATGGAACCTGGGGTCAGCGTCTGTGGACACGTGATCCTGGAATGGGGTCTGGGGTCATGGAAGGGAATGGAACCTGGGGTCAGCGTCTGTGGACACGTGATCCTGGAATGGGGTCTGGGGTCATGGAAGGGAATGGAACCTGGGGTCAGCGTCTGTGGACACGTGATCCTGGAATGGGGTCTGGGGTCATGGAAGGGAATGGAACCTGGGGTCAGCGTCTGTGGACACGTGATCCTGGAATGGGGTCTGGGGTCATGGAAGGGAATGGAACCTGGGGTCAGCGTCTGTGGACACGTGATCCTGGAATGGGGTCTGGGGTCGTGGAAGGGAATGGAACCTGGGGTCAGCGTCTGTGGACACGTGATCCTGGAATGGGGTCTGGGGTCATGGAAGGGAACCTGGGGTCGTCTGCCATCAGGCAGCAGAGTGATGGAGGCTCCCAAATCCGTGAGCCATGTCCTCAAACATAGAGCATTAATTCTGAGAATTATCAGAGAGCTATAGACCTGTAAGTTAATTCCTTATAAAAATACGATCGCACTTGAATGTATGTTTAACGACAGAGAGATCTGATGGGTTATTTCATTCCTAAGAGATTCGCCTTTAGCAAGAAGGTGGAAATGGGTCTGGGGGTGTGCGTGGTCTGTCATTTCTCCATTGAGAACGGCTGGCCCTGACCACATGGCATGCAGGATGTAGCTGGTCCCTGACTCTCTGCTTCCCAGGAAGCTAGTGGACATGGCGGCGATGGGAAGGGACCGCGTTCCTGGGGAGACCACTGCGCGGCAGGCGCTGGTGTGAGCTCTTCACACTGCCACAAGCCCACCTGTAGACGGGGACTCAGAGGCAGAGAGAGGTGTTACAACCTGCTTGCTACATAAAGCCAACCAGCGGCCAGGCCGGGGATGGCTAGCAATTGTGTAAAAGGCAGCTTTCCCTTGTTATTGGATAAAACTGACCCGGTCCAGGTGAAGTCCCAGGGGAGAGGTAGTAAAATTGGCCTCGGCTTCTCCCAGACCATGGGGAGGAAGCAGAGACCACACAGGCCTCCACTGGAAGGAGGGAGGCAGCCGAGCGTGGAGGGATAAGTGAACACACTTAGGGTGAGCTGTGGACGTGGCCCAGAGGGGCTGGTGGGAAGGACAGTAAAGCTGTACGACTCCGTTTCTGCTTTGGTGCCTTGACCTTAGCTAAGGCGGCTGTGGCACCGGATTAAAAGATGTGAGTGCAGTGCTTTCCAGGGTACAATTCTAAAATCACTTAGTACGCTGGGGTGTTCTGGTTACTAAGTGGTCTCTACAGCTGGGCCTCTGGGACAGGCTGACATCAGCCTAAGAACTGACAGGCCAGCGCCTGGACCGAGACCACAGTGTCCGCAAGACTTGGGGCCCGAAAGCATCCAGCGCTCATGACACTGAGGAGGCCAGAGGGGAAGCTCTGCCCACCCACACGCAGGAACGATGTTGTGTGCCAATAAAGCTTTATTTAAAAGAAACAGGCTGTGGGCCAGATCCGGCCCTCAAGCCACAGTTCATGGATCCCTGACACAGAGCCAAGCCCCACCACCACCACCACCGACACAGCGAATGTCTGAGGAGAGACTGACCCGGGAGAGGAGCCTCTGGGCCCTTCTGGCTCCTCCTGAGCCCTGTGAACTCTGACCTCATCCTAAACCGTGGGAGGGTCCTGGGCTGGGGCTGAGGAGAGACAGCGTGTTCCCTAACAGGAACCAGAGTTCACCTCTGTCCTCTGTTTCTCACGTCCTGTCCTAGAACCTCGGGAGCCGACACCTCTCGCGTTTACTCATGCCTGCTTCCTCCCCGCCCAGGCTGCAGGAGGCTTCTAGGTCTGCACAGGAGTCTGCTCTCCTAGACAAACCAGATTTGCAGCCTCCTGGGGGCCCTGACCTGCTGCAATTTGCCAACCCCTCCCCCCAGCCCGGTCACACCCAAGTGCAAACAGTGAGCGTGATAAGGCATCAATGGGGCCGTTCTGGAATCAGGCAACAGCTTCTCTGGAAGTGGGAATTTTAAAGGAATGTGTGCTCATCAGCCCTGGATGCAAACCAGCGGATCCACTGGAGGAGCGACCAGCACGGACAGGCCCCTGGGCTTCCCACTCCATCGGGCTGGGCTCGCAGAGCTAAGGGCTTGTCCTGCTGAGAAAGTCTCCCTCCCGGCAGCCCAGGGGGGCCTCGTTCAGGAGCGTCTCAAGCACCGATGGGCTGCATCAGATAGAAAAAGGGGAAAAGCCCTCCCACCAGGCCGAGCAGCTCCGAAGCCCAGCCCCACCAGAGAGCTCCTTCCCTGGTCACGGAACTAGGAAAGACACCCTGTTCCCAAGGCTTGTTTCTGCCTCTCCTTCGGGCCTCCGCTGACGATGCTGCAAGAGGAGAAGCCGTGTCTCAGAGTCTGTCAGTTCTGCACCAGAAGCCAGAACTCGTGGCAAATTCTGCTGAGGAGACTGGTGGGTGACAGATTGCTTCCGGAACAGGATGTACCGAACGTCCTTCGCACGAGGTGTTTCGGGGGGCGGCCAAGCTGTCTACCAGCAGGCCGGGATCTGAGCTCCTTGAGCCATCGGGGGGATGAGCCCCGGCCGGTGTTGGCAGGTCCCAGGTGGAGCTCGGGGCCCCGGGAAGGGCCAGGACCCGCCAGGCCACAGGCTGTCGGGTGGCCCAGGAGGTCGCCGCGGAGGCAGGGCGAGGACAGGCTCGGCCGGCACGAGGGGCGGGCGCAGAGGGCGAAAGCGCCCGAGTCCTCCCTGGCGCACACGGGTGTCCACGGTGCTGGGTGACACGGCCACCTGACAGCACCCTGGGCCCGTCTTCCTTCTCTTTAAGCCACAAGCTCCCTGAACACAGGATTACAGTCTTATGACAATTTTCGGGCACCCATGGGCCCTGGGTTGGGGATCCTTGCTGGATGCCTTCAGAGCCAGTGCCCCAAGGACAGAGGGACCTTCCTTTCTCCACACCCTTCAGGACCTGCGTCTAAGGGAGAGGGAGTGTCCCTCTGGGGGGACTCCTACTTTGCCGGGGGCGGGCAGGGGTCCGGAGCAGCCCTCGCGATGCGCAGTGAGGACGGGCTGGGACCGCTCCTGGACGGGAGGGAGGCCTTGGTGGGGCAGGCTGCCCGCAGGCTGCGCGGTTCTCCATGAACTCACGGGTGCCCCTAGTGGCCAAGCTTGATCTGGCGGAAGAAGGTCATTTCTCCCACAGTGAAGGATGGACATTTGCTGGATGGGGAGCTGATGGGGACTCGTGGGACCGGTCACTAGGGCGCTTTAGCAAGGACACACAAAAGCCACGTCACTCCCTCACGAATGAATCGGGACAGAGAGATCTTCAATCACAGCTTGAATGACACGGCAGTTTTAAGGCTCCCAACCTAGATAAGAGGTCCACAGCCTCCATTCTCTGTTGTTTACGTTAACATTTCTATCTCAGTTTTAGGGACACTCCACACCCGGTTCCACATTCACCTGGCAAGACCGGAGCTGGCCCCGGTCCTGACGGGTGGATTGTTAAGTTTGTTAAACAGCTAACCGCACCCAACCCATCACGCTCACCGCTAACCCCGCCACGATACTCCCTCCACGCCGAGGAGGCCCGTCATTCTGCTCCTAATGATTCTGAAGCCCTACTGCCTAGAGGAGCTCCGCGACACACGCTCAGTACCTGTTTCCTAAATCGTCGAATCTCCACGCCACCCTTGTCCCCTGGGCCGCCCGGGGTCCACGCTCCATCCATCCCTCCCAGGGCTACAGCCCTGACCTGGGCACCACACCCATCTTCTCGGACCTTCCCTCCCCCGCCCACCGGAACTTCATCTCCACAGACTTCGTAGCAGCTCGAGAGCAGGGGCTGCACCAGGCCCCACCTGGGTGTCCCCCCTACCTGG